>NC_136994.1:2683244-2890744 GCF_032717465.1 Coenobita brevimanus | reverse complement strand
CTTAGATGACACTGTAATGTAAACACATCATACATACAGACACACACACAATGACTGTTCTTAAATTATTATAAAACATATTGTACATAGAATCTCAATATATATATATATATATATATATATATATATTTATATATATATATATATATATATATATATATATATATATATATATATATATATATATATATATATATATATATATATATATGTAGATGAGAATAAACAACCGAGGCAGAAGAAATCAGAATTCCAATGATGTGGCAAGGATTTTTGGGAGCAAGATGAGACAGGGGAAGGTCTCAGTGGCGACATGATCCCTGTCAGCTGAATCACCAAACGGAGTACTTGACCTGACAGATAAAACAATGCAACAACTAAAAGAAAAACACCCGACTGCACGACAAGCAAGTGCCCAGTCAAAGCTCGACGGCAACTACACTCCTCCCAATCGCATCATATACGACAGGATAACTGCAGATATGGTGTGAAGGAAGGCAATGCACACACGGGGAGGGACAGGGCCGTCAGGCCTGGATGCAAATTCTTGGCGAGTAATCCTCAGTAACGTCAAGTTTGGGGAGGCAGCAACAGACCTATGTAACACCATTGCCTCACTGGTGAGGAAGCTGGCTTCAAGTTAGTGTAGTAACATCGAAGCACTGACGGCTTGCAGACTAATCACCCTTGATAAGAACCCTGGATGCAGACCCATCGGGGTGGGTGAAGTCTTAAGATGGATTATAGGAAAATGCATCATGGATGTGGTGAAAGATGATGTGAAGCAGGCAGTTGGGAACCACCAAGTGTGTGCAGGCCAGCCGGCAGGAGGTGAGGCAGCAGTTGACTCCATGAGGAAAATATATGAGGAGGAGGACTGTCAGGCAGTATTATTAGCTGATGCCTCAAATGCATTAAATTCCATCAACCGGGAGGCAATGCTGCACAACATCAAGGTTAAATGCCCAGCATTTGCCCAATATTTGGAAAACACCTACAAAGAACCAGCAGACCTCTACGTTGTGGGTAAGACAGCTGCTCACGATGTCGGTGTTATCCAGTCCACAGAAGGAGCTACCTAGGGGTACCCCATCGCCATGGCTGTGTACGCCCTGGCGATGACAGTGCTGCAATAACAGATCAAATACGAGGCCACCAATGTAAAACAGGTTGCTTATGCAGATGATCTCACGGGTGCTGGCAAGGTGGAGGATGCGAGGAAATGGTGGGACCTTGTAACATCTCATTGCCTGAAATAGGTTACAACCATAATGCAAGTAAGTCCATCTTGATCGTGAAACCAGCTTACTATCAAGATGCACAGGAAGCCTTTAGAGCAGGGGTCAGCAACCTTTTCAGTGCAAGGGCCTTAAGCTTCTAGGAGTAGCCTGCGGGCCGGAATGCCAAAGAGAACCCAAAAGTGACAGTGTACAAAAACCTTATAGAAAAGCAGGCAAACCAGTGACTAGATTACAAGAAATTTATTGAAAAACATGCAAATCATTGACTGCCGAAAACAGTTTGTGACAATATATAAAAAAAATATATATATATATATAGAAAAGCAGGCAAACCAGTGACTAGATTACAAGAAATTTATTGAAATACATGCAAATCAGTGACTGCAGAAAACAGTTTGTGACAATATACAAAAATTTTGAAGAAAAGCAGGCAAACCAGTGACTAGATTACTAGAAATTTATTGAAAAACATGCAAATCAGTGACTGCAGAAAACAATTTTATCAAGAGACATGCAAATTAGTGGGATGTTTGGTGCTGTTTGCCATGGAGAAGTGATTCAGTGTCTGGATCGATTGATGAGGTAGACAAGAGCAGAATGTCATTGAGGTGGCGGTCACTTAGCTGGGAGCGAATGCGAGACTTTGTATATTTCATTTTTGAAAAGAGTTGCTCACAACAGTAAGTGCTGCCAAACATAGCAACGATGCATTTTACATGCTCAATGTAATTTGGAAATTTATCAGAAGGGAGGACGAGGTCACGGAAGAAGGAGAGTGGAGAAGTGGTACGGTACTTTGCCTTCAGTTCGTCATTACACTGAAGCTCCACCAACGCCATCTGCAGGGGGGCAGGGTCTTCGTCCACAGGGAAGTCAAAGGGGGAGGTGAACAGCTTGAAGCCCGGAGCCAGTGGCCTGACACCTGTGAAACGGGAGGCAAATTCCTCCCGCAAAGAGGTGACAACACCAACACAAGTGTTCAGGTCCACGTCATCAGGTGCACAAGCCACAATACGAGGAAAATGCTTAGGCTGTTGTGGGCCGGATTGTTATATAAATATCAAGCAGGGTGACGGGTCATGAGTTCGGACTCTGCGGGCCGGATCTGGCCCGCGGGCCGGAGGTTGCCGACCCCTGCTTTAGAGGCACAAACATGATAGTGACCAAGGAAGGTCAGAGGCAACTAGGTGCTATAATTGGAAGTAAGGAATTCACTGACAAATATGTGAGTGATAAGGGAAAGACATGGGTAGAAGAAATTCATATATTATCCAGACACACAAAAACAGAACCCCATGCAGCATACAGCACATTTAACTATGGTGTAAAGCACAAGTGGACCTTCGTGATGAGGACCATACCAGACATCGAGTTGCTGCTACAACCACTGGAGGATGCTATCAGGGATTCATTCCTCCCATCTCTAACCAATGGCCACATCCCCACACCACAAGAGAGGGACCTTCTAGCACTACCACCCAGGATGGGAGGCCTTGGGATTATAAATTCAGGAGCTGTGGCAGGCTACGAAAACAGAAATTCACTCAGGCTGACCGAATCCTTGTCACAGAAGATTTGCGCCCAGGATGAGACGAGTGAAATCGACCACCAAAGGCACAGATAAGCAAGGAGTGAGAAGCAAGACAAAAGGACATAATCGAGCATGTAACACCAGACCAGTGCAGAAGAGTTGAAATTGCACAGGAGGCTGGGGCATCGAACTGGCTCACAACCCTGCCTCTCAAGGCAAAAGGCTTCCACTTCAACAAACAAAAATTTATTGATGCCATAGCCTTGAGATATGGATGGCCAATAGAGAACCTACCTCATCACTGTGCCTGTGACACTGCCTTTGATGTAAACCAAGCAATGGTCTGCAAGAAGGGAGGCTGTGTTTGCATCCGACACGATGAAGTATGCGACCTCACTGCCAAAATGCGCAGGAAATATGCCATGATGTCACGATTGAGCCAGCTCTGCTACCCCTGGATGGCGAGCACTTCACCAACAGAACAGAAAACACATCAAATGATGATGGAGTAGATGTCAGTGCTCGAGGTTTCTTGACACATGGGCAGAGGGCCTTCTTCAGCATCAGGATATTCGATCCCATGGCAGCATGTCATCTCGAACTGTCTCTCGAAGCTGCACACGAAAGAAATGAACAAGAAAAAAAATAGAAACTATCAAGAAAGGATCCAACATGTGGACCACGGTCGATTTACTCCCCTTGTGGTCACAATATCTGGTGGGACGGGTCCAGAGGCGGTGAGATTCTGCTCGAGACTGGCAGAGGTTCTTTCTGAGAATAAACATCAACTGCAGAGTTCTGTTATGGCATGGATGAGATGTCGACTGCCATTCTCCCTCGTGAGGTCTGCTCTGCTATGTCTCAGGGACACAAGATCATCAGCCCTCAGGCCTGTCTCTCTGGCGGGTATGGATTACGAAGCTACTGTGGTCGAGAGTTGCATAGACCAGCGACTCCAAGTGTTTAATGTCTTTGTTTACACTGTAATATCAATAAATATCAAATGAAATAATAATAGAAATAGTAGATGGTTGGTAACCACAGCCGTTGGCGTGCTTGGGGACCAACGGAATGTAATATGAGGGTAAGTGTTAACCTTCACATTACAACTCTAAATGGTGAACTGTATTAGGAAGGTTGGTTTTGATCTTCATAGTATAATTCCCCAATGGATGTAGGTGATTTTTGCAAAAAACAAAAATAGTAGTAGTAGTAGCAGCAGTAGTAGTAGTCGTAGTCGTAGTTGTTGTTGTCCTTGTTTTAGTCCCAGTGACGCCCATCACATGAATCCTCTGGACTGCTGGCTACAGTCATCTTTCTCCGGCAGTTCACCACCCATCCTCCTTTTGAGAGATAGGAAGGAAGATGAGGGACGTTTGTATAAGCGGGCAGTGACTCCCTCAGGTTATATCACTGCCACTTGTGAAAGAACTACAGTATTATTTTATGACCATGAGTGTACATAATGCACAGTTTTACATAACCATTGTTGAGAATAAACCAAACAAGTGTATCTGCAGTCGAAGTCTACATCTTGGAGTACGGTAAGGTCATTTCTCTTGCGATTTATTCTACACGTTACACTTTAATATCCTTTTGAATGATACTGATTTAAACCGAGTAGCCTAGATACTGGAGCAATATAAGTATCATACAAGAGAACAAGCGCTCGTGGGCCCTTCGGGCCCCTAGCACTTACTCCTGTGGAGGGCTCTCGCGTTTATGTGCTGTTCTAGTGTAACGTTGTCACTTGGATTTTTTGCAGCTAACCAATTGATCGTGTTATTTGCAGCTTCGGTAATGGAACCCAGTTTATTTTAGTTGTACCTCTGGGCAAAAAATTCTACGGAGATCCTATGGTGGGCTCCTGGAGCAGCGTTTCTTGGTCAAAATGTAATCGCTCATTAAATATAGTAAAAGTTTTTCAATCGTAATGGGACCAAGTTTTTTTTTTTTTTTTTTTATAAGATCGGCGATTTTTTTTGCCAATTCTGGTGCGATTAGAATGTGTAGTTTCGGCTGGCCAAAATTCACACACACACACACACACACACACACACACACACACACACACACACGGCTGCTGCTATAGCATATTAGAAGATGCAATATGCAAGATAAATAGCTAAGGAAGAGACACTACGAAGCCTTCTATGCCGTATATCCAATGTGAGATTTAGCCCGCATTCTAAGGGCCATAGAAGTCTTCAGAGCATGTCTTTCCAGCTGATTTATTTTGCATATTACACCTTAGCATTCTCTTGTATCATATTTTCAGTGGTTGTAATTATTATCGACATAATTTGTACCGGTGAAATGGAGGACGATTTTGATGAACAGTATGCAGAATAAATCACTAAGGGAAAGGTGTCACGATCTACAATAAAAGGAGTGAAGACTTTCAACCGGGCGGTCGAGCTATCTCTTTCAGTTCAGTGACTTTTTTTTTATCTAAATCTGTCTCCCATCCAACGATTTCATTAAAGATATTTAAAAAGGGAAAGGCTGTTGAAGACCGTATCTAACCTCACCAGTCCGAAGAGTCTCTCCCGAGTTAAATAAAATCGTTTAAAGGCAGCAAGAATGTTGTGAAAATGTTATCTTCTCTATGTGGGGGTAATAACAACTATGATTCACTCTCATGATTAGA
Source organism: Coenobita brevimanus (assembly GCF_032717465.1). Taxonomy (NCBI): domain Eukaryota; kingdom Metazoa; phylum Arthropoda; class Malacostraca; order Decapoda; family Coenobitidae; genus Coenobita; species Coenobita brevimanus. The sequence continues at coordinate 2,885,322 of NC_136994.1, read as the reverse complement.
TAATTAAGTGAAGCGGCAACTGTCAGTCTTATTTTGTCCCCACTTGAGAGTAGGGACACGAGGCTAGGCTCCTGCAGTCCAGAACATATAAAGGAAGGAGGCCGATCTACGTTCCTGGTAAGTTTACTTGACAGAAAAAACTCTGGCCACTTCTGAAACTCAAATCGCAGCGCTTAGACCATAATGTTCCGACACAGAGGTCTGTACTCTCGTCAGGTAATTAGGCTCTCTAGCACCTCTTCTTTAGCAGTTTACTTTCGAAACTACCCAGTAATATCCTCTTTATTTTGCTTCTTACATATTTCTAATATCGACGTAGAATGCATGAATAACACACAAGAACATAGTACCGGAGCAGAATTAGAAGTAAACCGGTAAGGAAGAGGCGTTAGTAAGCTTCCTAATCGCATGAGAATACAACACAAGAGGCCAAAAACTCTACTCGATGCCACGAGGCGTAACTAAGTGTCCACTGTAAATTCTGGGACACTTCGCTGCCCCACTGACTACATACGACATTACATGGGGCCATATTATTTGACCCCAGTATAAAAGGTTGGTAATAGATTAGCCTCCCCATGGTGGCGGCCATATCTTACTAAGTTTACTACCACGCACTGCATCCCGCTGATATATACACCACTACTCCTTTACCAAGGTGTATACACACTGCTACAAGTTAATCCTCTACCACGAAACCTTCACACTGCTACATCAACTTAGTCCTATACCATGAAACCTTCATACTGCTACATCAAGTTAATCCTATACCATAAAACCTTCATACTGCCACATCAAGTTAATGCTTTATCATGAAACCTTCATACTGCCACATCAAGTTAATGCTTTATCATGAAACCTTCATACTGCTACATCAAGTTAATGCTTTATCATGAAACCTTCATACTGCCACATCAAGTTAATGCTTTATCATGAAACCTTCATACTGCCACATCAAGTTAATGCTTTATCATGAAACCTTCATACTGCTACATCTTCAAGATTTAAAAAAAAAAAAAAAAAAAAAAAAAAAACATTATCTGACAAAGAACTTAGTACACCTTACTAATAAACGATTTACTGTACAATTACCAATGCTTCATGGAAGTTGAAAATCACTTCTCCCAGAAAAAGAAAAGTCATGCATATTGAGGGATATTTTAAAGGAGAAAGGTTTATCGGTTTCCAGTATATGACCTTCGTTGTACTCGTAAGTTATGTTGCCGGAGAGGGACGCACTGATTTAATCAAATTTCTCGGCTGCCAGGACATACAAACCTTCCTCGACACCTTCCCCATCCCCCGGAAGAAGGACTACGAGCTGCAGAACAGCTGCACCCTGCAGTCCACATGGTTCATGGTCAGATAAGCATGGAATTACGACTACTACTACTACTGCTACTACTACTACTACTACTATTATTGTAGACTATGAGTTTCTCAAGCCATCCAGTGATGGGAATTGGGGACATATAATCAAAACTAACAACAAACATTTTTACATACATTTCCAAACCAAGTGATGAGGACAGAAAATGTTTGACCTTCCTGTATAGTTACTTTTCGGCTCTGTGTGTTGTGCAGGCCTCCTAAATGTACAGGCGTTTCACACCTCCTTGTTCTTATTTCCTTAATTACTTATTCAGTTATTAAAATACAAGCGCAGATTTATTATTTTTTACTTCAAGGTGAATCAGAAATGTAACAATGCCATTTCATATCAACCCATCAGGATATATCAGTTTTGATGACATGAACAGCTGCTTGAAGAAAGCTAACACTAGTTGGAATATATATATATATATATATATATATATATATATATATATATATATATATATATATATATATATATATATATACTGTACTGTATACTGTATAGTCCATCCATTCATCCATCCATCATCTAACCTTATGTCGCCCCATAGAGGAGCGTAGGAACCGGGGCTAGGCAAGTTGGTCCTGACATATAAGATGAGAACGAAACTGTGCAGTATATAGTCTGTTTATGTATTTATTTTAGGCCGGAGTCATGGTAAAGCTTCTGATAACAAGACAGATAATGGGAGGATGAAAAAAAGTGCAAACACTCTCTTGCCGACTTCTGCCTATATTATTATTATTATTATTATTATTATTATTATTATTATTATTATTATTATTATTATTATTATTATTACTGGTTAAGTACTTCTTGACTCACTGTGATCTTCCTTCCATCGCTCACTCCACAGCCTCTTACGCTCTTCATGAACACAGACAGGCCTTTAAAACACCTTCTTATTCTCAGTCATTCTACACATATCTCATTCTCCACCATCAGCTCACCATCAGTGTCTCGCTTCGTCGCTTTTAGTACTATTTATTTTCATCACATTCGTCAGTATTCGCGTACATTTGAGTGCTTCTTAGTCAGATTCTATCCACATCTGTGTGTGTGAGAGAGAGAGAGAGAGAGAGAGAGAGAGAGCACCACAGTTTACCACAGTAACCAGCTCTTCACACAAACAGTACGATCACTATGGTAGTAAAGGAACTCCAGAAGCCATTCCAGGCGGCATTACCATAAAACCCATGCATTTTAATGATATGTGCCCCATTTTTCGAGTCACACCCTCTGGACGACAGTTTTCTATTACCGTATGCAAATCAGCCATTGGTTGTGACCACCGTGTCGTAACACTAATGCCCCGTCCTACCGTACTTATCCGCTCCTGCTCTCCAGTGCCCCTCTCCTCGCCACCCTTCCCCCCCTCTTCTTCCTACTCCTCTTCCTCTCACAGTAGAGGTAATGAGTATCTTAACTCCCCCACCGATTTTTATCTGTATGTTTTTTCTTGCACTAATAAAGAAGCATTGGTAAGATCCCCAGGAAGAAACTTGGGGAATGTTTCTCATAACTCACGATGAAGCTACCAGAAATCGATCGAGACAGGTCTAAAACACAGTATAGACATATCTGTAACAATAACTGAGGACCAGCTCATCGCGGTGTGGGGAAGCTACTGGTAAACATTCCACTAAACGCCCCACTCGTATTATCTGTGACGTTTTTAATTCTTCACTAAAACAAACTGTCACAGTCGAGCATTTATTCAACAATTTGAAGAACTGAATTCTAGAAATATATTTTTATTCCCGCGCCCAAGAATCAAGACCAGGTATTATGTTTCTACTCAACTCACATGCGTGCGTGCGTGCGTGCGTGCATGTGTGTGTGTGTGTGTGTGTGTGTGTGTGTGTGTGTGTGTGTGTGTGTGTGTGTGTGTGTGTGTGTGTGTGTGTGTGTGTGTGTGTGTGTTTGAACAAAATAAAAAAAATCTGAACCGATTTTAACAAAAATGGTGGATGGGTTGACAGTCAGCTAAGGAAGAAATCGATTATTATTATTATTATTATATTAATTTATCTATTTATTTGTGTATATTCATAGAGATCACCCTGCATTCACTCGCTAACGATGGCAGTCTCTAACTGGTGTGGTATGTTAGTGTAGTGTACATTACTAAGTATTAAATGAATACTAAGTAGTGGGTCACATCATAAGTACAGATATAATCAAAATATGGCGAGTAAAACGGTTGAGAGAGAGAAAGGAATTGAGAATTGAAAGTGGAACGGGTAAGGAAAACAGTTCAAATTGTACTTATAAGAATACACGTTACAAATGAAAGGGATAAAAAAAATAAAACGAGAACCTGGTTACAAAGGACTTAGGAGACTGCATGTAGGCAAAATTTTGAATTGGAGAGCGGGAGGAACAGGCAGCGGTAAGCAGAAACTTACTGTACAAAGGCGAAAAAAAGAAAAGAAAATGAATCTAAAATCAAATAAGCATCACATACCTGTAGTGCTAGAATGAAAGGGGAATCTTTGGAGGGAATCTAGGATACCGTGAATAACTTTACGGGGAGGAAGAGTAGTTAATGAGACTGAAATAAACAGAAGAGGCCTGGAAAATAAGCAGCGGAGTAGCAACATGAGAGAAAACAGAGAATGTAATGGATAACAGGGTAAGAACTAAGATATTGGGTGTCTAAGCAGACTCCATGCATTCTGTACCCCTGCACAGTTGTTGACTTTAGACTCGGGTTTTATCCGCCCCCGTGTAGAGTACAGCTCTTGCCTTTGGGGATGTCCCCATATACAGCTCTTCTAAACAAGGTGGAGTCAAAGGCTTCTCGTCTCATTTTTTTTCTCTTAATTCGAGGAAGAAGGAACCAAAGGCTGAGCCTGCTTAACGTTCCTTACAAGAAAAAAACAAAAGCAATACAAAAGAGAGCTAAATTCAAGATCCATTCATTTCGAGATGTCTGGACACATTGCATTTGAAAGACTGGAAATCATAGGAAGTAGGAAATACAGACAGAGGAAGACAGTTCCAGAGTTGACCCGTTGCATAAATGAAGGACTGGGAGTAACGGTTAACTCTTGCATTACAAAGTTGGACAGGAAAAGGATGAGAGTTTGTTGCTAGACGGGCGCTACGTGCCCGCCGTTGAGGTGGAGGGATGCAAGCAGACAGTTCAGAAGAGCAGTGACCATTGAAGTAGCGATAGAAAAGAGATTAAGATGCATCAGTGCGGCGAAGAGACAAAGGTTGAAGGGAGCCAGTAAGAGAAGGAGAGTTGATGAGACGAATAGCATTTGACTCCAACCTATTGAGAAGAGCTGTATATAAGGAGCCACCCCACACGTCAGAGTTGTACTCTAAACAGGGGCGAATAAAACCCGTGTATGAAGTCGACAACTGTGCAGGGGTAAAGAAGGCATGGAGTCAGCTTAGCACATCTAATCACTTGGAAGCAGATTTTACAAGAGATGCAATATGATATTTCCAAGATAAGTCCCGCGTGAATGAAACCCCAAGCATGTTCAAGGATGATGCAGAACCTTACATTAACCTTACATTTTAGTAACACATTCACTAACCTCGGGTGTCTCACACCTGATATTGGAAAATTAGAAAAAAAAACTAAAAACAGTGCTAAATAAAATAAATGTAGATGAATGAACTTTAGGCTTTGTACTTTGAGTTAACATTACAAAGGACTGAAAATCATATCACTTTGTTATGGAAAATGGGTAATGAAAACAGTGACTAAAAGCAGGGAAATTTTGGCTAGTTTCACAAAAGAAACACACATACAAAAAAATTCATCACATGTCTTTTGAAAACCTCCCACGTCCTCTCAGGTCCTTTGGCCCACCACTGAAGGGGTTGCCATTCCCCTGCTGCTGTGGTAAAACCCGATGTTCACATTGCTGTTTGACCTTTGCAGGCCCAAACCAAGGCCTACAGCAGAGACCCACGTGCAGAGCGCGACGATGTATCCTGCCCCTACCATAACTGGCTGCCAAATGAAGCTACTGGAGGACTGGTAACCCTGGGAGCACGGGAACCACACACAGTGACAATGACGTCATGTGCGTCGGGTAGGGATCACCCGGGGTTAGGGTTCTAGGGTTAAACATTAGTGAGTACTCCTGTGGAAGATTTTGATGGGTTGATAGGTGTAAAAACTGAATCTTTGATGCATTAAAAACAAGCAGATTATTTTTACCCCAGTCAGAGATACGAGCCAAGTCAGACATTAGGTGTACCATAGCCTCATCCCTTGTTTGTTGAAGTAACTGCTGAGATGGACGTTGCGGGAACCAAATGGAAAGATGAAGGGTGGAATAATCAGCGTAAGATTGGATAGGATTAGATGTACAGCTTAGAAGATTACTGATGAATAAAAGGAAGAGAGTTGGTGATAGGACAGAGCCCTGAGAAACACTACTGTTGATAGATTTAGGAGAAGAACGATGGCCGTCTACAACAGCAGCTATAGAACGACCAGAGAGGAAGCTATTGATGAAGGTACAGATAGAAGGATAGAAACCGTAAGAGGGCAGTTTGGAAATTATAGATTTATGCCAGACTCGATCAAAAGCCTTTGAGATGTCAAGTGCAATGGCAAAACTTTCGCCAAAGTCCCGAAAGGGGGATGACAAGGAATCTGAAAGATAGGTGAGAAGATCGCTAGTGGAGCATCGCTGACGGAACCCATACTGACGATCAGAAAGAAGATTGTAATAGGAAAGATGCTTTAAAATTTTTCTGTTCAGAATACTCTCAAAAACTTTTGAGACACAGGATGTTAAAGCAATTGGACAATAGTTAGAGGGTTGGGAATGGTCACGCTTCTTTGGGACTGGCTGAATGAGAGCAAACTTCCAGCAAGAAGGAAAGGTACAAGTTGAAAGACAAAGGCAAAAGAGTTTACCCAGGCAGAGTGTAAGCACAGAAGCACAGTTCTTGAGCTCAACAGGAGGGACTCGATCAGGCCCATATGCCTTGTTAGCTCTTAGTGGGCAAATGGGGTCCCTGCGGACCCCAGCATGTTTTTAAAATGTTGCCATTAAGCCATTTTTTTACTTTCACAGCCTGCCCTCTCATGACTTTTATTGTAGATGGTTATTTTATATCCTCAAAAAATCTGAGCAAAAAATCTCACACGATTAAGGAGTGACATTGCAATAAATGTCAGTGGGGTCCGCCAGGACTCCACCTGGCCTTTCGTGTGACTACATATTTATATACATTTTTTTTTTTCAGATATTTCAGATTATAAACATTAGGACAATGTCAATACTAGGAGCAAGGAGCAAAGTTTTATGCTTCAATGGCGGTGGCAGAAGGTGACCAAGAAGAAAATAATTCAGATAGTGATTTACCTGTATCCGACACTGATGGTTATGAAGTGCTTGAACGCTCGGACAGTGAAATTAGTGCAAGTAGTACTGAGTCTCCTGTGAATGCTGATGATAATTCTGAAAATGCAGTGGTGGTAGTAATACACAAGATGCTCATCAAAAGGAAAAAACAAGAAATTGTTGTATCAAATTTGAACATTATAGGGATAGTTATATTTTATGATCATGCTAGTTTACTTTACACATGAACTTGTTATTATTTTGAGAATCTGTTCCAAGAATACTGACAATCAGACATTCAGATAAGTGTAGAATCAGTTCTTCCACACTCAAACTTTAATAAAATTGAGATAAAATGAGAAAATTTTTTTAAAATAATAAAAAACAAAACAAAAAGGAACACTTGGTGGGTTGGTTCCACGTGCCGTGTCCTGGGCAACATATGTACAAAGTTTAGTAGATATAACTTTATGAATATGGTAGAAATACAAAATTAAGGTTTGGGGTGATGGCTGAAAATACATCAGCGAAGAAATTTTTATGTCAGCCATGAGGAAGTCAGAGGGAGGAAGTGAGGGAGGAACATCACCGGAATCGTCTAAGGTGGAATTGGAGGAGAAAGTCTGAGCAAATCGATCTGCATTATCAGTAGAAGAAATAGCTACAGAGCCATCAGAGTAGAAAAGAGGAGGGAAGGATGATGAGGTAAAGTTGGTAAAAAGATTTTTAGCAAGGTGCCAGAAGGAGCGGGAAGAATTCGAGTTGGAGAGTTATTTTTAGTAGAGCGAAGAACAGACTTAGCACGATTCTGGGCAGAAAAATAGAAAAGATGTGATTCAGGGGTGGGTTGGCTCCAGTACCTTTCATAGGCCCTCTCCTTGTTGCAGACAGCAATCTCTGTCTCTACGCCGCATTGTTGCATCTTTATCTCTTCTCTATCGCTGCTTCAATGGTCACTGCTCCTCTGAACTATCTACTTGCCTCCCTCCACCACTACAGTGGGCGCGTAGCACCCGACTAGCAACAAGCTCTCATCTCTTTTCTGTCCAACTCTCTAATGCAAGAGTTAACTCTCACTCCCAGTCCTTCATTTATGCAACAGGTCAACTCTGGAACTCTCTCCCTCTGTCTGTATTTCTTATTGCCTATGGTTTCCAGGCATTCAAACGCAATGTGTCCAGGCACCTCGAAATGAACAGATATTGAATTTGGCTCTTTGTTACCTTGGTTTTGTTTTTTTCTTGAAGGGAACAATTAGCGGGCTCCTGGCCTTTGGTTCCTTCTTCTTTGCATTAAAAAAAGTGTATGGAAGGGGAACAATAAGGAAAATGGCAGAGAGAAACAGTAATAAAATGGAGGAGCAGGAACGGGATCAAGAAATAGAGACGAAGGTCGACAAAGGAGCAGGTGTTATGATATCTAGCTAAATTACCTGGCCGAATGTGTAGACTTGTTGACATAAGGGGAACGAGGAATTACTTAACAAGGAAAGGGCTTCATGTCTCCCTGCTACAGTACTATTAGTTAATTACCTTACACTCATCTCAATGAATGACAGACATTGTGCATTAAAGATGATTGTCCCTCTGCTTAAATATATTCCGAAATAAACTTCCTGACATCTAATTTTATCAATCAAAACATACTGAAGGCACATAAGATGTTAACAGGTTTCTTTCGAGATCTGTTAGATACTAACATATTTCATACGAAGACCAATAGGATAAACAGAGTTTCACGGAATTAACTGGAGTTGAAGCGAGATTAAGGGAAAACGATATAACTTTGTTAGCTTAATATACTCCGACAGATGGCTTAATATCCCACCACAAGGGGATGAATGTGAAGTTAATTAGGTTTCAGAAGTGCTGTAGAAGGTTCATAAAGAATCAATGACATCTGAGGAAGCTTTACCTCATGATCCGGTATATATATATATATATATATATATATATATATATATATATATATATATATATATAAATAAATATATATATATATATATATATATATAAACAGAACAGAGGAAGGAAAAACAAATGAATCTCCCCCCCCAAAAAAAAAAAAAAAACATACACCAGATTATTGGTGTCCTCCATTCATAAAATGTCTGTAACAGTTGGACATGAACAGCTGTGGGTTGAAGTTTGGAGGGAAACAACTCTGGGGAAGCGAGTTCCAGAGAGATGCAGTTCGAGGAATGAAAGAATTCTGATAGGCAGAAGTTCTGCAATATGGGTAAGTGACGGTCCAGTCATGAGCGCTATCAGATGCCCGTGTGTGTGTGTGTGTGTGTGTGTGTGTGTGTGTGTGTGTGTGTGTGTGTGTGTGTGTGTGTGTGTGTGTGTGTGTGTGTGTGTGTGTGTGTGTGTGTGTGTGTGTGTGTGTGTGTGTGTGTGTGTGTGTGTGTGTGTGTGCAATGATACAGTGATAGTTAATGAGTTAAGTGAAGGAAAAACAAGGGAAAGGAAGCCTTTGATACCCGAACACACAGCACACCCATACATATCCCAAAGTTGCTTTTTGTCTCCGGCACATTCCAAAGATACACCCCAAACTCACTTCAGAGACACACCGCACGGGCTTCAGGCACATCCTACACACTTCCTACAACCACACCAGACACACCACCAAATATCCCAACCATCAACACACAACCTTAACTTCGATGTTCACAAATCTCTGAGTTGACAGCTGTCCAGATTTCACCTTTCAAAAATGGTGCAATAACTCAGTAAGCAAGTGAGTGACAGTTAGAGACCCGGACACGGACACGCTCACGAACACACACACACACACACACACACACACACACACACACACACACACACACACACACACACACACACACACTGCATTATCCTCAAACACGCTCATAGTCTTCACACAATATCTCCATTTGTTGCCAGTTCATATTACCAGCGGGAGTTTCCACCGCCGCACAGCTCACAGCCAAACACACCTGACTATCATCTTACCTTCTTTATCCAGGTTGCAGTATGTTCCAGTTCCAGTAAGAGGGTGTAATTTTCGTGTAATAATGTTTCCATTCTCCGGTACTGCCATAAAGTTATCCCAAATTAGCTGGTCTGTTATCATCCATTCTATGACCCTTCCTTGTACCTATTGCAGCATTTCATATCACTGCATAACATTATAATCCAGACATTCTCTGCATTCGACGGTATTTTATTACTGACAATGACAGTATATAAATAAGCACTGAACGCCGGACTTTTGCTGTTATGCTCAAGTTAAGGCTGAATCTTTTGAGTGTACGTACATACGATAAATGCATTAAATTCTAAGTGGTAGAAAATGTACAGTCTTTTTAGCATTCCAGTAAGAACCACTGTTTAAAATCTGAAAGCAGACGTCTACTCAGGGATTTGCCGAACTTGTAACACGACATCATCAGCTGTGACACTGTCATAAAACATGAATTAAGTGCTTAGTTGTAAACATACAGTAACTTTATTTGATTTCCGAGTATAATTTTGCGATAAATCTTAAGTTGTCTCTCTCTGTGTTTGATATTCTCTAGAAAGAGCATTTCGTCAGGATTCCAGACTTTGGTTCTTTCTCTTTACATAAATTAAAAACAGAGAGGGAAAGGACTAACACTATATCAGGAGGAACGAGTAGCATCAGTGAACAGTATAAATACGGACCGCAGGCTACGAGCATAGAGGTAACAGCAAACACATCATTGTTTTCAACTACATCGCCGGCAACTTGCTTTTATATTGCCAGTTACCGAGAGGGGAGGGGGCTGTATATCGAAAAGCGAAGTAAAATGAGAAAGGTAATAATGACAAAGGAAGAAAATTTTAAATCCAGCTTTATGACAGCTCCATATCCTTCCTGTTTTATGACACAGGTGATGCATGCAATAGTGTAATGTAATATGAATCTTAATCACAGAGCACCTTGACTAACTAAGATAATGACCTGGAATAGGGGAGGGTTGGACGGGAGGAGGGTTATTTCAAGTATCGGGTCAGATAGCTATTTCATACTTATTATTTCAGATACCTCATGCATGCAGGTGAAACAGGTGCATGCAGGTCAAGTAGTTATCTGTAACGAGACATTTTCAGTCATTAGGTTGCTTCATTACATTTCAGGTGAATTTGAATAATTACGTAGGAGGTATATGAGTGAGGGGGCTCTGAGTTGAAGGGAGGGCAACCTGATGGTGGAGGACGGAATTACATGGAGGCGATTCGTTTTTGACCACCCACTCTGAGTTTAAGGCGGCCGTCTAGTTATACACAGAGAGATACACGAAGGAACATCCATTGAACCAGTAAAACTGAGTCATCTTTTGTTGGACATTAAAGTTATGGAATGCTTGTTAAGTTGCCTAGTATCCTGTTGGGACATTACTGCACCATTAACTATGATTATCATTAGAAAAAATCATATATAAAGCGACAGTGACATGGAGTAATATACTGTATATAATAACAAGGCAGTAGGCGACGATGGCCAGCTCTAAGCGGACCAAGCTTAGTCAGAGACCAGAGATGAGTTTCGGTAAGAAAAGTCACTTCTGTATGACGGTACAGAAGGACAATATCTTAACCAAGAATCATGGCCGTGACTTAATAATCTTCGGAGCCATAGCACTTCGCATGAACAAGGTCGTAATTTTAGAGCTTTTCTTATTTTTTGCACATGATGACTTTTGACCCCTAACCTGGTGCATATACGTCATGCATGTACAGTCGTGGTCATAAAAAATCACCTATCCCCCAGTAACCCGTGCCTCAGGCTGCCTCCTTTATGCGCGGCAAGTAACAGTGGAGCAAGAGGGGCTGAGAGGGAGGGGCAAGAGAGAGAGAAGGGAAGGTGGGGGGCGGGGGACGAGTGATGGTGCGGGGGTGGACTTAGGGAGGGGAGGGAGGGAAGGTAGTGGAAGGACAATGAAAAAGAAATGGTGGTCATATTCTTTGTCTATTTTTTATTTTTTTCCATTCAGGACATGATATAAATGAGTTAATATTCGGTAGATAATGATGCACTACACCTTATTACCGGCGTCAGATAACAAACTTTTGATAGGTGGTGATATCAACGGCTGGCTGGTGAGAGAAATATACTGACGTGACAGATCAAATATTTGTTTGGAGCCAGATATTTCTGTTTATCAGTATATTTTGATTTCGGACGCAGAATGGAGTCTGGATGGCTTTGACTTCCGTAATGTTTAAGAAAAGTCCTTTAATCTTACTTGTAATTAATTTTGAAACTAAATATCATATGCTACCTGTGACATGGCTGTGTCCACAGTATATATGATCATCCTCCCGGTATACACTCCCTCTATACAGTCATCATCATGTCAGCTATTTTATAGCATCTCTATATGAACAGGCTGTTTAAATTAATTGTGCATAAAAGGTAAATATTTGATGTCTGTGCACATGGGTGGATATAATAACGATATCTTTCATAAAATGTTAGACGGAAAAAGAAACAAAATCCTACTCAAACTCCCAAAATATATTATCTATGTCAATGTTTACCGACATTGGTAAAGCCAAAGCAACCAGGAAAGCCTTAGTAAGTAGTCCAGTGGCCTCCTGCCTCAATAACCTCTTGCATACTTCAAGGCACCGAGGAAACAATGTTGTCGATGGTTTGCTGGTTTCGTCTGAACAGCTCCCACTCGTCCTTGGTGTGCTGGAGGAGGCGGGCCTATGTCATCTCGTTCTCTGGCTCCCACGAGTTAACAATCTGGCCCAACACAGTCTCGATGGCTCTGCACTGATGTTTGATCTGTCACGTCAGTATATTTCTCTCACAAGCCAGCCCTTGATATCACCACCTGTCTCAAGATTATTATCTTACGCCGCTATACAAGATGTAATGCTGCATTATCTACCGAATATTAACTCCTGTATATCATGCCCTGAATGAAGGAAAACAAACAAATAATGTGACCACCACTTCGCATTTCATTCTCCCTCCCCTGCCTACCCTACCTCCCCTTCCTCACTCCACCCTTTCACCATCACTCGTCCCCCCCCCCCACCTTCCCTTCCTGGTTGCTTTGGCTTTACCAATGTCGGTAAACATTGACATAGATAATATATTTTGGGAGTTTGAGTAGGATTTTGTTTCTTTTTCCGTCTAACATTTTATGAAAGATATCGTTATTATATCCACCCATGTGCACAGACATCAAATATTTACCTTTTATGCACAATTAATTTAAACAGCCTGTTCATATAGAGATGCCATAAAATAGCTGACATGATGGTGACTGTATAGAGGGAGTGTATACCGGGAGGATGATCATATTTACTGTGGACACAGCCATGTCACAGGTAGCATATGATATTTAGTTTCAAAATTAATTACAAGTAAGGGTAAAGGACGTTTCTTAAACATTACGGAAGTCAAAGCCATCCAGACTCCATTCTGCGTCCGAAATCAAAATATACTGATAAACAGAAATATCTGGCTCCGCACTAATATTTGATCTGTCACGTCAGTATATTTCTCTCACCAGCCAGCCGTTGATATCACCACCTATCAGTAGTTTAAGTTTGTTATCTCCTTTATATCATGCCCTGAATGAAAGAAAATAGACAAAAAAATATGACCACCACTTCTCATGCATTCTCCCTACCCTACCTCCCCTCCCTCCCCTCCCTCAGTCCACCCCCGCACCATTACTCGTCCCCCCACCCACCTTCCCTTCTCTCTCTGGCCCCTCCCTCTCAGCCCCTCTTGCTCCAATGACGTGCTGCGCATAAAGGAGACAGTCTGAGGCACGGGTTCCTGGAGGATAGGTGATCATTTATGACCACGACTGTACAAAGCACACTTGTAGTTTTCATTAACGTCTCTAAGCATGAAAAATTTCATTCGATTCCATCCACCCATTGTGGAGCTAGGGAACTTGAAATTCGCGGATTGGCCCAACGGAGGTTCAACTTCTAGGTGGCACTGACAGCGGAGGTACTCCAGTGTAACATTTCATCCAAGATTCATGGTCCTGGCCTACTAACTTTCGGAACCTTAGCATTTCACGCAAGCATAGTCATAATTTTAGCTATTTTCACCGTTTTCGCATTTGATGACCTTTGACTCCTGACCGGGCCAATGTAGCATACAGATGTACACAGAAATTTGTAGTACAGAACTAGTCAATGTCTATTAGCATGCAGTGTTTCATTCTGTTCCATCAAGGCGCTGGGAAACTTGGGGGACATTTTTGAAAACCAGTACGGGTTGCGAAGGATGCAGAGGCCAATCTTCTCATGGTTGCCACTCGAAAACTAGAGAGAGAGAGGAAAACGATGGCACATTTCCAATGGCGAATGACCTCAAGATTACGCCTAAAGAAGTCAGAGCTTTCTATGCCCAAAATGTGAAAAGCACGAGAAAAGCTGTATTTTCGGCCGTTGCTAGGGAACCAGTAATTGCCTAGCAACCAAACCAACACATCAAGGTCATAGGCAGGTCGTTATGTCCAAGTTTGGTCGGAATCGGTTGATTCTGAAGGGTGGAACTGGCCACCACATCTAAACAAGAAACCATGCAAGAAAACGCGACTAACGATAAGGGCAGCATGAGTTAGCCAGTATCAACGATCGATGGCTGACGTTTAATGAAAAAATAAATATACTCTTTTCAACTTAACTTATAACAGATTTTTGTCCTTTCGCAGCTTCTTTCACGCACTTCATTGACAAAATAATACAGTACTAAAGCTTACTTCCTTACCGTAGCATTTCTTCCCTAAGAGCATCACACTCTGGTGCTAAGCAGTTGTTACAAGTCGGCATTCAGGATGGAGAGATTGCAATTTTAGGGAAAGATAGAGTGAAAAGAGTATGATTCGTTGTGTTTGCGCAAACCTCGTATCTTTCCGCATTAAATGTGGTCTAAATGCGGGAAGCTAGAGAGAGAGAGAGAGAGAGAGAGAGAGAGAGAGAGAGAGAGAGAGAGAGGCAGCAGTGACAACGGCAGTGGTGACTTTGGTAGTGGTGTTGGTGTTGGTGATGGACCTATAAGCTGTTATGGAGGTGATGGTGATGATAGTGTCCGTGATTGTGGCGGTGGAGATGATGGCGTTGGTAATGGTGTCAGTGATTGTGGCGGCGGAGATGATGGTGATGGTAGTGGTGATAGTCGTGATGGTGGTGGTGGTAGTAGTGTCGGCGTCTGTGGCAGTGATGGTGTTCGTGGTGGTGATCGTGGTTGTGATGGTAGCCTACTGTGGTGATAGATGGTTGTGGTTGTGATGATCGTGGTGGTGGTGTTGATGATAGTATTACTGGTGATGGTGGTGGTGATGGTGATAGTGATGGCTATGATGGTGATGTAAGTATTAGTGTTGGAGGTGATGATTATGGTGGTGGTGTTGGTGGTGGTGCCCGGGACGTGTGAGCCGGTGAGGAGCCGCATTACCATTCGTGTTTATGGCCGTGCTCATGACCCTTATAACTTGCTCTAATGATCGTGTTAAGTCAGTCATAATGGTGGCTCGCCTCCTGAATGCTGGTAATTACCCTGTTGGCGCTGGCTACGAGACTGGGATGTAAGGATATACATGTGTACCCTACGTATATAGCACTGTTTGGGTGTGTGGATAGCAATATGTTCCCCAAGTATGTATCACTGTTTGAGTGCACGAATAGTAATATGTAGTCTAGGTATATATCACTGTTCCGGTGTGTGGATAGTAATATGTACTCTAGGTATATATCACTGTCTGGATGTGTGGATAGTAATATGTACTGTAGGTATATACAAGTATCACTGTCTGGATGTGTGGATAGTATTATGTACTGTAGGCATATAGCACAGTTTGGGTGTGTTGACAGTGACAAGAACCCTAGGTATATATCATTGTTTGGATGTGTAGATATTATTAGGTACTCCTGGTACAGGTATATATCACTGTTTGGGTGTATGGATGGTGATATGTACTCTACGTGCAGTATATGTCACTGTTTGGATGTGTCTCGATATTTACACGAACTCTACGTATACTGTCTTCATTTGGGTATGTGGATATTCACATGTATTCTCCGTACATAACTACCTTTGGGTGTGTGAATATTAACATGTACTCTGTGTATACTGTACTATCATTGTTTTGGTGAGAACTGACGCTGACGCGATGTAGAACAAAGTATCAGCCAATAGCTTCTTCGGTCTGTTTCTGTAACCACCATGTCGCTGGAGAGGGACGCCTTCAAATGGTGGCACAGATATGACAAGGCGGTGAGGTACTGGTTATACAGACGTACTTCAGTCCTCTCCCTGTCCCCAGAGAGGACGATATTGGACTGCAGGAAAGCAGCTTTTGTGTAACGTCCACGGTGTTCAGATCAGTTGGGCTTCGAGTTACAACCTTTACTATTGCTGTGACACGTATAAGATGTGTAATGATTGTCAAAACGTTTCATGTTACTCTACGTAAGGCACCTATATGTTACACAAATAAATCTTGTGTAATATAACAAATATCGTACCCCTCAAACGCCTCTTATCAATCATCCATCCATTTAAACAACCATGTATGAGGCCAAACTTCAGGTACAGTACAAGTTGAGGTACGGAAATTTGCTGCATTGAAGAAGCAAATAATGTGTTTGACCGGACTGGATAAAAAAAAATAATAATAATAAATGAAATAAAATAATCATCCCTGGCAATGATTTATATACTGTCAACAGCTCCATTACTTTCACCATTCATAGTATCTATAACATTAGAAATATTTTACTTTTAAATGTTGTCTTCACCTGCGCCTCATTCCCAGAGATGCAAGAGACAGTGCAGTCTTTTATTTATTTATTTACATATTTTCATGGCTGCCTTGCATATTTTTCAAGTTTTGTTGACATAGGATGAAAAAGTCTGAGTGAGAAAAGGATACGAAAGAATAACAACCTTTTCAAGCACAGCTCAAAACAATCTTCCTAATAAACTCCACTCAATAATACTACCCATCCAACTCAAACCAAACTGTTTTATATCACAATAAGTACCTTCCAATATACTGGAACAACACAGAATCCTGAGTACAGTAGTCTAGGGGTTACTTTGCGACCGAGTATGTGAATAGTTAACCTGGCGAATGACTCTGGGGTGGCGGAGGTAAACCAGGGATAACAAGGGCGTGCATGGTTCGTTGGTGTGTAATAGTGTGGAGATGCCAGGAGGGGGCTGTAGGCTGGCTCAGGCTGCACTGTCACGGGGGTATAACAGGGGTTCGGGTTACAGAAGGGTGCAAGGGGGTGAGGACTGTGAAGGCCGTGCGTGCGTGCGTGCGTGCGTGCGTGCGTGCGTGCGTGCGTGTATGTGTGTGTGTGTGTGTGTGTGTGTGTGTGTGTGTGTGTGTGTGTGTGTGTGTGTGTGTGTGTGTGTGTGTGTGTGTGTGTGTGTGTGTGTGTGTGTGTGTGTGTGTGTTATAGGGAAGACTGGTGGTATAGACTTTTATATGCAAGAAATAAAAGGAGAACATTCGGAAAACAAAACTTGAGAGAGTACTGATACAGAAACGCAATACACTGTCTACAATTATGGCAGAAACAAAACTACCGTAGTTCATTGTTTTAAAGCGCTCATCTAAGACGAAATATTTAGGTGGCTCCTGTGAATTTAGGATGTGTTCATTAAAATTTGTGTATTTACTGCTACGAAAACAGATATAATCACTGCACTCATTACTAATTTCATTGCACTTGATGCTCAGACAGAAGTCTATTAAACCAAGTAGTCACACCAGCTTCTTACGATCAACACATTAAAGCATAAGCCCAAACTACAAGGAGAAACGTTACATAAACCTAGGTCCGTTTTCGAGTTTCACGTTTCTGCTTAATGCTCTTATTCCTTATGTTAGTTCTAAGCGGAAATATAACACTGAATAAAAAAGAAACAAAAGACTATTAATTAAACATGAACGGACTTAATTCTCCACAGCATCCATCTTGCAATGCACCAATCATCACATCCAGATGCCTAATATATATTCCAGTTCGTAGGCCTACCTTCCACGTAGCTTAATCGTCGGTAGGGTATGTATGAATTCGGCTATACTCCTTTTACGTTAACTCGGTCCTGCTCTTTTCCTTTGAAGCTTATTTCACGTAGATCAGTAGCAAAATAAGGCAATACTGCGGCTCTACATCCGTTCTATAGCACTTATTCGTTCCTAGCACCATACCCTAATATCAGGGTATTGTTATAGCTCGATTTTCAAGAGGGAAAGATGGCAATTATAGGCTCAGTTATAGTAAAAAGGATATAAAACACACCTGGCTAATGGGTGGTCTGCTCTATTAAACAGGTTAAAGCCGGGTTTAACGGATCCTGGAAAGCAACTGATATGTAGAGCCGAGGAACACCAGTTGTCTATCCTGAGAAGTGATCCCTTCCGCTTCACCCAGTGCTTCATCAATGTGTGTAGGTTGTGAAAGGGTTTTGGAGTGTTGGGTGAGAAGTGCATCTGGAAATATAGGGCGTCGTAAAATTCTCTTTCATCTTACAGGCAATTCCTGGAACGAACTTGAGAACTTTTCCTGTGGCCGCGTAAGTTTATTCCGCCATGACTTCTCCCACGTTAACTCGTTGGCTTCCTGCTCGGCGTGAATGCAGTTTCCACCATATGCAGATCTGGCAGAGGAGTCACGTTTTCTAAATGGGGGAGGGGTTTTCTCTGGGTGAATTTTTTACACCGGACTGGGTTGTGGGTGGTGATGTCGAAAAGGATTTTACTTGGGTAATTCATTATCACTGTTTTTTACATGCAGAATAGCTGTATGATTCATTCTGTTGTTATACCCATAGGCTCACCTGACGTGAACGGGATAGATGGCAGGCTGAAGTGATCCTCTCCTACAGTCCACCATCTTCCTTTCGGGCAATGGGAGTGAGTTGTGTGTCGTTTGTTTAACCGGGCAGTTGATGACGGCATCACTCACTCATTCTGGTGTGAAAGTATCGAGGGTGATGTTTTCATCCAGACTCTTCGAAAGAGAGAGAGAGAAAAACAAAATCTGCATTTCCCCAAGTTGCAAAAAGTGAATGTATTCTTCGCCCTAGTTCCCTACTAGTTCCTGCTGGTGTTAACTTTAAATATATTTACATTTCTCGATCAGCTGATCTTGAATTTTTCCAGGCATTTTCCTTGTCTTTGTTTAAATTTACGTTGACCATTTAAGAAACTTTTATGCATTTTGTGCTTCCTTTGACCCTTCTCCAACTGAGTGAGTGAGTGAGTGAGCGGGTGAGTGAGCCAGTGAGAGAGAGAGAGAGAGAGAGAGAGAGAGGGGGGGGGATAAAACCTCAGTCGGGAAGGGGATTTTGGAAAAATTTACAACATCGGGGTGATTTCTGACCTCGTATAGCCTAATATTGCTCCACTTTCTGGCCGAACAAAAACAAGGCTCTTACATAGCATAAATCAAAGTTTGCTGGGCTCCAATGATAGCACTGCCGGGTTTCGAAAATCATTGTTAACTGTCTCATTATTTATCGTTATACGGTGAATTAGTATATACAGGGTAATCCGTCAACAGTAACTCGACTATAGCCGTGGCGCGCGGCTCTGAGGTTGTTATTATCGTGCCCTGGCAACCTAGTATTCAAAAGTGCGTCTGATATCGTGTATAATATGAGACGCATGTGATTCGTGTATAATATGTTCGTATATAATAATATTCGTGTATAATATATTCGTTCATAATAGTATGATTCGTGTATAATACGATACGAAATCGGACGCACTTTTCAATGGTAGGTTGCCAGGGTACGATAATAACAACCTCAGAGTCATGCGCCGCGACTATAATCACTCAGTTCATGGTATCTTATGTGTTATAGGGATGGCTTAGTTGGCTGGTGTGGGTGTGGGTGTAGCAGTGGGAATAGGAAACGAATAAATGATGGAGGATTGACACTGATAACTGTAACCGAGACGTTCCCGCAACACAAGAGAAATCGCCCGTTGAAGTGAAAGAGAAGCGTTATATACTGTATGGACCACCCTGTATTTGTCCACAGCTGTAAGTATAACAGAGATAAACAGCAGTAGAGAATCATTAGTGCCTTCATTGCCTTTAGTGCCTTCACTGCCTTGAGTACCTTGAGTACATTTATTGCCTTGATTTTTTTTTTTAGTGACTTTAATGCCTTCACTGCCTTTAATCTCTTCACTGCCTTGAGTGCATTTAGTACATTGGGTGCCTGTAGTGCTTTGAGTGCTTTCAGTGCCATTAGTACCTTGAGTACCTTTATTGCCTTGATTTTTGTGTGTGACTTTAGTGCCTTCAATTCCCTGAGTTCCATTAATACCTTTAGTACTTTGACTGCCTTGAGTGCCTTGAATTCCTTTAGTGCCTCAGTTCCTTTAGTGCTTTGAGCGCTTTCAGTGCCTTTAGTGCCATGAGTGCCTCAGTTCCTTTAGTGCCTTGAGCGTTTTCAGTGCACTTGGTGTCTTGAGTGCCTGAGTTTCTTTAGTATCTTTAGTGCCTGAGTTCCTTTAGTGTCTTGAGTGCCTGAGTTCGTTTAGTGTCTTGAGTGCCTGAGTTCGTTTAGTGTCTTGAGTGCCTGAGTTCCTTTAGTCCCTTGAGTGCCTGAGTTCCTTTAGTGTCTTGAGTGCCTGAGTTCCTTTAGTGCCTTGAGTTAATGAGTCTCTTTAGTGCCTTGAGTTCCTGAGTTCTTTTAGTGCCTTGAGTTCCTGAGTTCTTTTAGTGCCTTGAGTTCCTGAGTTCTTTTAGTGCCTTGAGTTCCTGAGTTCTTTTAGTGCCTTGAGTTCCTGAGTTCCTTTAGTGCCTTGAGTGCTTTCAGTGCCTTTAATACCTTGAGTACCTTTAGTGCCTTGATTTTTTTTAGTGACTTTAGTGCATTCAGTGCCCTGAGTTCCTTCAGTGCCTTTAGTGGCGTGAATTCCATGAGTGCCTTGAGTTATTTTGGTACCTTGAACGCCTTAAGTTCCTTTAATGCCTTGAGTGCCTTGAGTTTCTTTAGTGCCTAGAGTGCTTTGATTTACTGTAGTGCTATTAGCGCCTACAATGACACGAGTGCCTTAATTTACCGTAGTGCCATTAGCGCTTTGAGTACCTTTAGAGCCTCGAGTGCCTTTAGTACCTCCACTGTCTTTGACCCGCGGCGTCCCGTCGACGTTCTTCCATGTCCTCACGTTATGTCACTGCCAATCCCGTTGACGTACTTCAACGTCCTGCAATTGCAAGGTTCATAATTTCCACAATTTTCAAAATTCGCGCGAGATTTTCGATTCGCCCACGTACCCAAGCCTCCCTTACCTGCCCCCAGGGGGGCAGCGTCCCAGACCCCGCGTGACCTACGCTCGCCCTTGTCTCGGTCACTCACCTGTTAGCAGTGACCCAGGTCAGACATGGCGTGTAAAGGTCTCTCATACGACGAAATACAATCCGCCCTGGATGCCTTCACTGGAGATAGTGATTCTCCACTTGATGATGATGTGGTGGATCGAGATTATGTGCAGCCTGAGGAAGAAATAACAAGCAGTGATGAGGAGGTCCCTTCGCCCCGGAAAAAGCGGTATGTCACGTATCGTAAGGCAAGGGAAGGCCAGCCTGCACCCAAAACACCTGCATGGACCTCTCTCCATCCCCTAGAGAGAGATTCTGATGAGGACAAGGATGAGGACGATGACGATGACGGCGGCCTAGGACGTGATGTTGCCTCGTGGTTGGGGAAGGAAAAAATCTCACCCCAAGGATCAGAAGGTGGGGCGAGAAGGCAAATAAAGTATGGCCTAGTGTTTTGTCTGGGGAAGGCGAAAGTGGTGTGGTGGGAGTGCGGGGCGAAAGGGAAGTGGTGTGAGGGAGGCAGCACGAGCACGTGGTGCACGTAGGCCTAGGGGAGAGGAGTGAAGCCACTCCCCAGCACGTCTTTCGCCATACAATATTCCCAAACTTCCTCCACACAGCCCCAGGATGTGGGGAAAGGAAGGACAGGGAAGGGAAAGGGTAAAGGAAAAGGGAGAGGGAAGAGAAGTGCGAGTGATGAAAGGCGCCGCTCTTCACCTCCCCCACCACCACCAATGTTGCGTTGTGCCTTCAGCCATGTTTCAGAGAGTACCATAACTTCCTACACTACTGAAACTATGTGGGATGGCGATATGACGCTCAGTAAAAAGGTAAGGCCAGTCAGTATGTGCCAAGTCTTATATAAACTTGAAACGGGTGTAATGTTTGCAGGAAAGTAATGTATAAGTTGAGAAATAGTGTAAGTTGAACGAAGTGATATGAAAACTACACCCACTGTATAAATCTGCGAAACTATGACGCTCAGTATAACAATCTGGTCAGTAAATATGTGATAGCAAGAATATAAAGTGGAAACGGGTGTAATGTTAGCATGAATAAAACGTATAAGTTGAAAAATAGTGTAAGTTGTAATAATTGATGTCATGAGTACACCCACTGTGTAAATCTGCGAAAATATGACGCTCAGTATAACACTCTGGTCAGTAAATATGTGATAGCAAGAATATAAAGTGGAAACGGGTGTAACGTTAGCATGAATAAAACGTATAAGTTGAACAATAGTGTAAGTTGTAATAATTGATGTCACGAGTACACCCACATTCTGGTCAGTAAGTATGTGATAGGAATTATATAAAGTGGAATTTGTTGTACTGTTAGTAGTAAGGTATTTTGTAAGTTGAACACTAGTGTAAGATGAAACAAATGATATCGCGATAACACTCCCTGTGTAAGTACGCGCTAATATGACGCTCAGTTGCATCGTAAGTTCTGAAATTATGTGATATCAATTATATCAAGTGTAAACATGTGCAATGTTAGTGGAGAATTATTATATAAGTACAAAAATAGGTTGTAAGTTGAAATAGTAGTCATAGCGACTTCACCGTGTGTGTTATTATGCGCTATTATTACGCTATATATTTACGTAAGGCCTGAAATTATCTCAAAACAGTTCTATAAAGTTGAAAAATGTATAATGTTATTAGAAAAGTATTATGTAAGTAGAAAAAACACAATACGAGTTGAAACAACAGTCACAGCGAGTTCACTCACTACGTAAATAAGCGCTAACATTACGCTAAATGTTATCAAAAGGCCTGTGAATACGTAAAACAGTTCAATAAAATGTAAAATGGTATAATGTTATTGTAGTAGTATTATGTAAGTAAAAAAAAATGATATGTATCATGATTTTCGAATGTTAGCGATTCATCGTGACCAAGTTGCCTGATTTTGCTCGTTTCGCACGATGGTACAATGCTTATTTCTGTTCTATTTTTGTATAAAATCCAATATACTCTTTTATCACATGTTTTTATGTTTGTAATAAATACATATCTACTTACTTTCATTGGTTTCCCAGACTTATAATACCATAGAAAACGTTAGAGGCTCAGACCGCCTACGGAGAACACGGGGCCAGGTGGGACAAAGGCATACCTGTTTAAGGTAATTATGGACCCCGGGGAACAATTTCCTTGTCACTGACCATTGTTTCTGACCAAAAGCGAAAGTTTTAGCAAAAAAAAAATGGGTCGAAAAATGGTCGGGATTGGAGGGTACCAGTGGTGAAAAAGTGGTCGGGACGGGGCGGGTTAATGCCTTTAGTGCCTTTGGTGCCTTGAGTGTCTTTGGTGCCTTGAGTGTCTTTGGTGCCTTGAGTGTCTTTGGTGCATTGAGTGTCTTTGGTGCCTTGAGTGTCTTTGGTGCATTGAGTGTCTTTGGTGCATTGAGTGTCTTTGGTGCCTTGAGTGTCTTTGGTGCATTGAGTGTCTTTGGTGCCTTGAGTGTCTTTGGTGCATTGAGTGTCTTTGGTGCATTGAGTGTCTTTCGTGCCTTGAATGTCTTTAATGCCTTCAGTGCATTTGGTGCCTCGAGTGTCTTTAGTGCCTTTGGTGCCTTGAGTGTCTTTAGTGCATATGGTGTCTCGAGTGTCTTTAGTGCCTTTAGTGCCTTGAGTGTCTTTGGTGCCTTGAATGTCTTTGGTGCCTTTAGTGCCTTGAGTGCCTTTGGTGCCTTGAATGTCTTTGGTGCCTTTGGTGCCTTGAGTGTCTTTGGTGCCTTGAGTGTCTTTGGTGCCTTGAGTGTCTTTGGTGCCTTGAGTGTCTTTAGTGCCTTGAGTGTCTTTGGTGCCTTAGTGTCACAGGGTTTTTAAAAAGTATGTAATATTAAAGAATATTATTCAATAATATTGACAACAGGACAATGAATTGTCTTGTGAAAATCAATCAATGATTACTTTATGCCGGCTTACTTCGCCGATTCTCTAAGGACGAGTATTTATAAACTTTCTCAACAGTACACAGCAGAGACTAATTATTCACATGTGCTGTTTATTAGTACTGTGGGCCGCTGGAGAAAGTGACTCCACCCCTGGGGCTAAGATGCGAATGAATGTGTTTGAATGGATGAGTAAATGGGGAGTGTGTCGTCCTGTCTCGGCTACCTCCCTTTCCTTGGGGGAAGCAGCCTAGGAATATAGATAGATTAATGATAAACAAGTTCTTGCTGATGCAATTAACTCCTGGTTGCACAACAGATTTTAAGCTTAATACAAAAGGACTGGCCTAAGTACCAGTTATGAATAGCAAAGCGTTTATGCAAACTAGGAGCTATAAGTGAAATAAGCTCGTGGAGAAATAAAACACGAATTTACATTACATTAAGCTCAAGAAAAAGAACTGTTAATGTATTGATTACAATGAAACAAATTTACGTTACACGTTTCATTATGAATTCAAAATAAGGAGATCGCACTCACTCGCTCACTCAAAAGCTAACTCTTAAACTAAGAAAAACGAAAAGAAATACTGGTCAGAAAAGTGGACAAAGCGGATGACTGGCCGTCGTTGATGAGGAAGGACGCTGCACACGCTGAGCCTCTCGCCAATAAAGCTAGGTGGTAACAAAATGGCAGCGGTGGGAACTAGGTGTCGTTGCTGAGGAAGGATGCTGCCACACACACTACCTGCTTCCACGGCGCTCAAATCTTGACTGATTCAAATTGTGGGAGAGAGGCGAGTGTCGTGGCCGCACTTGCTAATGGCCAACAAGTGTGAGCGATGCACACCCGCAATTCACTCAGCGAAGGTGCTAACATCGCGCACAAGGACGATCACTTAAGAAATAGTGAAAAATGTCCTGAAAAACACTCCTGATTGGGTGAATACGTGGCAGTTAAACTGAGTGATAAATACTGGGATTCCACTAGAATTCGCGGTTTCCCACCAAAGTTAATGTCACGCATTTATTCAAATACTTAATCGCGCCAACTCGTGACACTTAGTGCCTTGAGTGTCTTTGGTTCCTTGAGTGTCTTTGGTACCTTGGGTGTCTTTAGTACCTTGAGTGTCTTTAGTGTCTTGAGTGTCTTTAGTGCCTTGAGTGTCTTTAGTACCTTGAATGTCTTTAGTGCCTTGAGTGTCTTTGCTGCCTTGAGTGCCTTTGCTGCCTTGAGTGTCTTTGCTGCCTTGAGTGTCTTTGGTACCTTGAGTGCCTTTAGTGCCTTGAATACCTTGAGTGTCTTTGATGCCTTGAGTGTCTTTGGTGCCTTGAGTGTCTTTGGTGCCTTGAGTGTCTTTGGTGCCTTGGGTGTGTTTAGTGCCTTGAGTGTCTTTAGTACCTTGAGTGTCTTTAGTACCTTTAGTGCCTTGAGTGTCTTTAGTGCCTTGAGTGTCTTTAGTGCCTTGAGTGTCTTTAGTACCTTGAGTGTCTTTAGTACCTTGAGTGTCTTGAGTGTCTTTAGTGCCTTGAGTGTCTTTAGTACCTTGAGTGTCTTTAGTACCTTTAGTGCCTTGAGTGTCTTTAGTGCCTTGAATGTCTTTAGTGCCTTGAGTGTCTTTAGTGCCTTGAGTGTCTTTAGTGCCTTGAATGTCTTTAGTGCCTTGAGTGTGTTTGGTGCCTTGAGTGTGTCTGGTGCCTTGAGTGTGTTTGGTGCCTTGAGTGTTTTTGGTGCCTTGAGTGTCTTTAATGCCTTGAGTGTCTTTAATGCCTTGAGTGTCTTTATTGCCTTTAGTGCCTTGAATGTCTTTGGTGCCTTTAGTGCTTTGATTTCCTCTAATGCCTTTAGCACCTCGAGTTCCTTTAGGGCCTTTAGTACCTCGAGTTCCTTTATGACCTTCAGCACCTCGAGTTCCTTTAGGACCTTCAGCACCTAGAGTTTTTATAAGGCCTTTAGCACCTTGAGTTCCTTTAATGCCTTTAGCACCTCGAGTTCCTTTAGGGCCTTTAACACCTCGAGTTCCTTTAGGGCTTTTAGCACCGCGAGTTCCTTTAGGACCTTCAGCACCTCGAGTTCCTTTAGGGTCTTTAGTACCTCGAGTCCCTTTAAGGCCTTTAGCACCTCGAGTTCCTTTAGGGTCTTTAGTACCTCGAGTTCCTTTAAGGCCTTTAGCACCTCGAGTTCCTTTAGGGTCTTTAGTACCTCGAGTTCCTTTAAGGCCTTTAGCACCTCGAGTTCCTTTGGGCCCTTTAGTATTGAATGTCGTCTCTCTCCCATCTTCCAGAAAAGCCTTGTGTGGTTGACCCTTCAGTCCGATGTTGTATTTTATATATTAAAGGGTATTCTTGTTATTCTTAGACAACTACAGTATATTTGGTTTAGGAAGAATCCACAAGTTATCTATGGGTAAGTGAAAGACATAATCCAATCCTTCCAGTCCAAAGTGTCTCCAAAAAACTGTAAAACATCACTATAATGGTTTCTCCTATCACAGTAACCATATGTGGCTGTCTGATATATTTGCCGGCAATACACTTGTCATATAATTTTTTAGGTTAGTTGGTCCTTGGAGGATAAATGATTCAATGGGGGGGAGGGGATAAGCCAGTGGAAGTATGCGGGTCCAGGGAGTGAGTACACCTCCAGTGCGGTAAATATGTCGGTGAGGAAATGACTCCCAGACGGTGTAGGTGGTGGCGAATTTGAATGCTAATATACAAATATTTTATATTCTTTGTACATCATGTGTGTGCTGCTGACAGCTGATATTCTACACAGAAAGAGGCATAGCCGGCTCTGTATTTCTCCCAGTTCATTTTTTTTTTTCCCCATGAAATCACGTCAATATTCGATCTAGAACCATATTTTCATTTTATTCAGTAAAGGATGAAAGATTTCGAAAGATAAACGAGTCTGTTTCTATCTCCCTGTGTGGTATCAAATAATATTATTGTGATATACATAATAATATTTTATTTCTTGTGTATCCATTTAAGACGAAATATTTTACTGCAGTGGTTAGGCAGTAATATATGTCAGGCATTACATTATTATATTATTTTGATCTTACTGCATTAAAGCACTAAGTTACTGTATTTACCAAAATGCCATAATTTTGTTAAGATGAAGAGTGATATCCGATACATTTTTACCTACGAATCTTGTAGGTCATAAGAGAATACCAAAAATGAACATACTACATTGTCATATTTCTAGTTTTGCAATCAATCACATTCCAAAATGTGATATTTTTCCATAATGTTACTGCTTTATGATGCAATATGCCTTACAAGAGTTTTCATCTTAAGCCGAAGATATGCATCTCCTCCAAATTCTTATCATTAATCATTCCATTTTATGACAAATTGGTCACTACTACAACTTTAAGACAGTCGTGGCTGCATGAAAATCATTGTGGTTTAGCTGTGACGCTTGACATACTTGCCTTATTTACTCTTCAAGATTTACCTTAAATTGCCCTAAAATTGCAATCTCTTTCATTACCGAGCTGTTACAATATATTAACGCTATAACACAATGCAACTCATGAAGCAATATTGTGGAATGGATGAAGAGCTACAATATAGTCTTATTCTGCCAATGAGTTACGTGAAAAAGCTGCATAAGGACAAACATCTGGGTCAAATAACGGTTTGCAGACTATTGTCATATTATTCCTCTAATCATTTTTTTCCTGATAATCAAGTATATTAAAAGGGGGTTATGAATCTATGCTGGATAAAAAGAAACAGACTGTTGTGATTATCACGTTCAACAGTGTGTCCAGCCTCATCCTTTCTCAATAACTTCTTGCAGTCTATTTGACTGACATCGGAACAGCTCGCAGTGGTCCTCTACGTGGTTCCACAGCTGCCCAAACGGGGTCGGTCTTTTCACCAAGGGCTTCCGAGGGTCACCTAACCTAACCTAACCTTGCTTTTCGAGTGGTTCTCGGTGCGCCACAAAGTGACCTTCGATGGCTCTCGGGAGTCGGTCTCTTCTCCAAGGGCCACTGAGAGCCACCTAGCCAAACCTAGCCTAACCTAACCAAACCTTGCTATTCCAGAGGCCCTCGGTGTCTCTCCGTGCCCTCGGTGACAAGACTTACCGGCCCGGACGTTCTCTCTCTTTCCGGTATCCATGCGTTCACCATTATTCCCTATAATTTTCGTCCGAGTTGCAATCGCTTCCTGTTTTTCGGCTCGCGTAGGGGCACCATGGAATGACCGTTTTCCTTTTACCAGGACACTTGTGCTAATGAATGTGTGTGTGTGTGTGTGTGTGTGTGTGTGTGTGTGTGTGTGTGTGTGTGTGTGTGTGTGTGTGTGTGTGTGTGTGTGTGTGTGTATTCGTGTCTCTGTGTGTGTAAGTGTGTATGTGTATGTGTTTGATTAAACACCATCCATGTGCATGTTGTGTGTGTGTGTGTGTGTGTGTGTGTGTGTGTGTGTGTGTGTGTGTGTGTGTGTGTGTGTGTGTGTGTGTGTGTGTGTGTGTGTGTGTGTGTGTGTGTGTGTGTGTGTGTGTGTGTGTGTGTGTGTGTGTGTGTATGTGTATGTGTTTGATTAAACACCATCCATGTTGTGTGTGTGTGTGTGTGTGTAATTCACCGGGTCGGTCAGGATCACGTGATGGTTTTGTGATCATCGGCATTTTACCCTCCCGGAAGAGAGCTGAGAGCTCATATAGTCCGATCTAAGGGCAAAGCCTTGACCTTCACACACGCACACACCCATCCTCTTGCTCAAGGAAGACAGTGACCACCCGCTTTGTCAGTGAAACTTTTTCGCAACCCGAGCAAGGCGCGAACCCCCGTCTTAGCAGATGCTAGGCGAGAGCGTTACCTATGCACCAGCGAGCGGTGTGTGTGTGTGTGTGTGTGTGTGTGTGTGTGTGTGTGTGTGTGTGTGTGTTTGCAGAGTTTATGATGTGCTGGATTAACCTGTTCTGTTGCAAATTATAAAAAATTTAAGCATTCGGGGGCCGAATACTAATCGCCTGCCAGAATATATCGCCTCGCTTTCCTAAAGGTGGGCGATAATAAATTGACTATGTTCTACCAGATATTTTTTGCTTACTTTTTCCTGGGTGTATTGAGTATTTTGGCGTAGCTATGTCCTTCATTTTTTCTATCCAACTATTCTATTTATTCTCCTCAAAGATCATATTCCGTCCACCTCCCTACCTTCCATCCACGGCATCGTTGTAGTATTCCTCTCACTTCCCTTTCCTTCTCCCTTACAAGTGGTAGTTCAACATGTGAGTCGACCAACTCAGGGTTTGCATTCACGGGGAGATGGGATTGACAACGTTGACTGTAACAGGTGGATGTGCTGGTGGATGTACCTTAACTTTGTCATAGCGTTATCATTTTAATAAAATCCGAATATGGTGTTGCCTACCTCAAGGATAATGATTTTATAAATATGTCAGAGTTTTGGACATCGGGGGTATGTCCTACTTGAACACATTTAGGGTTCATCTGGATAAAGAACTGACTCATAGGCAAGAGTTTACGACGCGAGGGATTAGCATTACTTGGGTAAGTTTAGGGTTAAAATGGAGAAAGAACGTGATCATAGGTACTCCAATTTATAAATATTAAAGCATTGTTGCTCTGACAGGGCTAGGAGGAGCATCGCGCGATTCAGCATGCAACCTTATTGATATCACCACACATGTCTGTTTGTGTGTATGTCAATACCCTGAGATCTTTATTAATCCCGGTGGGGATTATTGTCCTTCACAGTAGTAGGAAATAAAGTATGAAACCCTTTCCAAATTTCTAAATTCATATTTTGTTAATATTATTCTATATTCTGTGCACCTACCGAACTTCGTATCATTGATGGTGTTTGTGCTGACAGTTGTCGGATGAACCTCAAATATTGTGGCGTGTGTTGTTGCTGTTGTGGGTGAAATTGATCCTTCTTGTCGGTACATCCATTGTTAGTGATACAGTATATAGCATGATGATAATTATACATAGACGTACATGTAATGGAAATATCGCGATAATATTCTAGTTAAGCATGAAGCAATACGAGAAAGTGAATTGGACTTTTCAGTATATTAACTTAATAGTTGGGACAACTCTTCTAGTAGTCTATTCACTTCCAGCAGACACCAAGAGATTTCATTCTGCAGGAAGTATTCGCGCCTGAGAGTAAAAATTCTATCACCATTAATCATCTCTTGGTCAGGACAACTTAGAAAATCTCTTCCACGTAACTCAAGACGATTTTATTCATCCAGGAATGAGGCGTAGGAGTGTTAAACAAAAAAGTTTATTACATCTAGCTTCGATGGACTTCCAGTTTTCAGTTTCAAAAGCTCTCGTAACTGAAAATCGTCAGACAGATTTAGAACATATCGCATTTCCTCTAGTATTTCCATCGTTCTGTATACGTATTTTCCAATATTACCAAGAGTGCCGGGTGGGAATGCCTCCATTTGCATGCAACCAGACACTCCAAAGGGACAGCAACACGGCATGATAGAGAGAGAGAGAGAGAGAGAGAGAGAGAGAGAGAGAGAGAGAGAGAGAGAGAGAGACAGAGAGACAGACAGACAGACAGACAGACAGACAGAGAGGGTGAGGGAACGTTGTGTCAAAGGAAAGAGGCTGAAGATATACTTAAACCCACTGAAAAAGGTGACTTATACTCTTGGTCTATTGTTGGTTGCTCTAGAAAACTATTCATCATAACGGGAGGCTCTTGTCATGGAAGAATCAGTGAAAGCTATGTCTTTGTTCAAGATTTCTTTCCTAAACGAATTACGGTTGTGTGGATGCTGTAAGATTAAAAACAAATACGAGTATATACTGGATTGGAGATAATGAGAAAGACTGTTGATGATGCACCCTGCTAGGAAGAGCCACGCATGCTGAACCATAAATATAAAGATAGATAAATAGCTATTGATAGATACAGAGATATAAACAGATATAAGATGTCACGTAAACCGTACATGAAAAGGTTACATGTTAAGCTCTTCGCTTGGGTGCACATGCTTTTTATTTTCATCAAACTACGATTAAGCGATTCTGTTCAACTCTATGTGGGATATGTACAGTATAGTGTTAGCGAAGTGATCCGTCAGGGCTGTATCTAACCCCCTCCCCTTTTAGATTTTTTTTTCGAAGTTGGGTGCGTCTGGAAATAGCAAGAAAAGGAAATACGGTTCTTAAAAATATGTTAAGATGTCTGGGTGGAAAAAGTGCAGAAACCAGAGATTAAATGAACACTTACCCTGCGATGAAAGAAGATTCATAGTTCTATACCTAACACCATATTCCACAAGCTACTAACATTTTGTGAGTACAGTGTGGAATGTAGTAATGGTACAGATCTCTGAATCTCCCACATCCATCTCTCTCTCTCTCTCTCTCTCTCTCTCTCTCTCTCTCTCTCTCTCTCTCTCTCTCTCTCTCTCTCCATACATACGACATAACAATCGTTTTAAAATGAAATGTTTCTCTTCTAATTTGTGAAGGTTTATTGAAGCTAGCTATCCAGTTCACATTAGCTATAAGGCCACATATAACTATAATTATCGCTACAGTGATTGCTGATAGTATACGTAAATGCCTTCTTGGCTTGGGTGACATTGACCCTTGGAGTTTTACATTCTGAGTAGAGCTCTGAGTGCTAAAAAATGTTTTATAGGTTGTAACTCGCATTATGAAAATACGAAAATTAACATCCGCGATTGGTAAGAGGAGTTTTGGCGTTTACGACGCTGGCGTACACCGTTTCGTTTGGTAGTTATGACTGATGGAGAAATTGCAAAACTGCTTTTTTGAGTGTGACCCAATTTCGTGACCAAAGCGGGGCTTTGGGAGTAGCTTCGCGCTTAAATAGTGAAGATCTTTTAGTCCAGTTTAAAGCTGGACTTTGGGAGCGTTTTAGTTCACGAACCCCTACACATTATATAAGTGAGACATTGTGAACCTACACCATACCTATAGAAAAATTGCTATCGCAGTTACTAATATGTCACAGGACTGAAGGGGTTTCTTGGGCATGAGATGGGTTAACTTCCTTAGAATTCTCTCATTTCTCTTAAACCCTGAAAAATTTATTTACGTAAAACAGTTTCTGTGGTATATCCTAGAAAATCACTAGAGAAACCTATTTCTTAAGGAGAAACAAAAACTGAGATGCATGTTCCTGAAGGGATCGAGCTAGCCTAATAGAATTTGGAATGAAGAGAAAAAGATAATTTTAGCCGTCAAATGAAAGCTGAAAACTAAGGCACTGGGAAATAATCTAGTTCGTATGCCTTGGTAACTATGTAAGAATCAAAACACGGTGACCAGTGTGCTCCTTTTCTCCAGTTTAATAGTTGCTCCACACTGGCAGACAAACAGAACTGACAAACAGGAGAATGACTAACATTGGTAGATCGACTGTGGATTGTTGAAAATGTAGTTGATGAATAACCCTATCCACGCCCTCTTTTATCCTTTGATTATATATATATATATATATATATATATATATAATCTCATCATCCGTTTTGTGTGTCCACTGCAGGACCAGCCTATCCTGACCGAAGTTGGGACGATACAGCCAATGTATCTCTACCAAGTGGCTTAGGCTGTCTAGTAGAGATTGAATGTAGAATGAGAAGTGCTTGTAAGTGTAATTGTTGTGTTGGAGTGGCTTTGGATGTGTGTGTAGTCTGTGAACCAGGTGTAATCGGCCCGCGCAAGCAGACTGGGTGCAAGCATACTTAATAGTATGCGACACTGGTTCAACCACAGCACCCCTTGTGTCCGCCAATGTAGTACGTGGCCTGAAGAACGCTCCCAAAGGTTATTATCCTGTCGGGGCGCGAACCCTCGTTCTTCAGTGTACGAAAACGCACACTTTACCACTGTACCACAGAGGCTCCATATATATATACTGTGAATCTCTCTCTCTCTCTCTCTCGTACACTAAGCACCCCGATATGCATTTATGTTCTCACTATCACACATGCATACTCCAGAATCCGAAGTTTATAACTACACACACACATCTTCATTCCCTTCCCTCTCCTCGCCTCGCCATTTGCATCACTAAGCACGTAATCGGCTCAGGTACCAGTCTAAAGAAACTAGCATTAGAGCGTTCAGCCAACTTCAGCCTGTGGCTTAGAGGAAGGGTTTGTTTCTAGTCCAATGAACTGATTACTTAACCTTACCTTGCAGAATTATATATATATATATATATATATATATATATATATATATATATATATATATATATATATATATATATATATATATATATATATTTCTGTACACCAGAGAATCATTTACTACGCTGGGTGATAACCATATAACCAAATTTTGGCGCCTGGTGGTTTAGTGGGTAATTACGGAGCTCCAATCGGATTGAACTGGTGAAGGTTTATATCCAAGGGGTGGTCGGGATTTATTGCTTACGTTATGCCACTCAGGGATGAGTGAGGCTGGTCACTCTCATCTTAAATGTCAGAGCCAAATTGCCTAGCCCAGGGCTCCTACGCTCCTAATGGGGCAACGTAGGATTGGATGATGAATGAATGAATGAAAATATATATTGTTACATAGCCTATGATTTCATCATCCTTTGTGATATTCTAACGTACAGTATGCTGCATGTTTGATCACGAGCGTGTTCTACCTCACTCCCCCCCTCCTCCCTTATAGTAGAGTACGTCGTTCTTTCTGTTGTTCAGAGCAGGATTGTCAACTCTTTGTCTCCTATGGCTTCATTTGTGCGTCCTTCTTACAAGTTGTATCAAGCTCTGCCGGCCCCTATATAATGAGCTCAGTCTCTGCATTAATTGTCACTTAGATCTACTCCTCATTTTGTTCACATCTCTGTCCTCCCCTGTACAGTTGTTATTATTGTGAGCGCTCAGGAAGTCTCCAACCATTTAGCAGCTGTGTAATTTGAGTATAACTGTTATTGCATTCTCTTCTGTGTTGCATAAGGTGTTAATTCTTAGGCCTAGTGAGATTTTTGTGATTCATGTGTTTTTGTCAGTCATTAGTAATAATATTTTGTATCTGTAATAATATATCTTACATTCACTGAGCATTATCCGGTTCTCTCATTTTATCAGGGCTGACTTAGATATATTTACTCTTGCTAATTTCGTGTTAATAGAGGCTATTGCAGTTAACCATATATGTAACCTTTTTGCCATTACATTATCCTTATGAGTCCTGAATGTTTAGTTGTTAGTTTGAGCATTAAACTTTAACTTGTAATTTTACCTAACTCTTTTGTTTTGAACCTGGAACTTTGCGGGACAGTTTTCTCTGTTCCGTAACATAAATTTGGCGACCTCTTATCAGGATATTCAGGATATTATCATAAGGATATTGCTTGATATTTTGTGACTGTGATTTATTCATGATGTCTACTATTACTACACTTGATGAAGCCAAAGATTTTTTGTCAAATGTGCAAACAGTGTGTGATTTAGAAAACAGAGCAAAGAATGAACTTAAGCTTGTTGCTCAACAATTGGGAATTGCAGTTCACTCTCATCATTCTAAAGATCAAATTCTTGGCATGATTAATAAAAACTTGTTTAATGTAACTCCTCCAAATGAGCAAACGCAGATTGAAATAGCTAAGTTACAGCTACCTCTGCAGGAGGCTCGTGCTAAGGAGGCTGAATTTCAGGCAAATGCTAAGGGGGCGGAGTCTCAGGCTCGTATTCAGGAGGCTGAATTTCAGGCAAATGCTCGTATTCAGGAGGCACAGATACAGGCTCAGGCACAAATTGAACTAGCTAGGATTCAGGCAGACCATGAGTATCGCATGAAACAAGGTGGAACTGGATCATGTAGCTCTGATGATTTTGATGTGGCTAAAAATGTTAAACTTGTCCCTCCTTTTAATGAATCTGATTTAACAAAGTATTTTCAGTTGTTTGAGAGGGTAGCTACAGGTTTTAATTGGCCCAAAAAGTATTGGCCAGTACTCCTTCAAACTGTTCTCACCGGTAAAGCTCAAGTAACTTATGCATCTTTGCCTCAGGATCAATATGATAATTATGATGCAGTTAAGAGCTTGATTCTTAAGGCCTATGAACTTGTTCCTGAAGCCTATAGAGTAAAATTTAGGACAACTTATAAGCAAGATAAGCAATCCCATAATGAATATGCAAAAATCAAAGAAGATCTGTTAGAGCAGTGGTTAAATTCTAAGAATGTGGATTCTGATTTTCGTAAATTTAAGCAGATGATTTTGCTGGAGGACTTCAAAAGGTGTATTAATAAAGATGTAAGCTTATATCTTGATGAGAGAAGAATAGATACTTTGTCTGATGCTGCAGTTTAAGCTGATGAATATGTTCTCACTCACAAAAGGTATTATAAAGAAAAAAGGAAAGCTGAGAGTAAGTACGTTGCCTCTACTCAGAGTACAGGTAACAGGAAAGAGAATAAAAATGATTTTTCTCAGGAAGTAAATACCAGCTTCACCTCTAGATTTCAGAAAAGTAAATGTACTTATTGTAGTAAGCTTGGTCATACTACGGAGAAATGTTTCAGGAGACAGCGTGATGTGAACAAAAAGGAGTCTTTAAATATTCAGTCAATTGGTCTAGTGTACACCCTTGAGAGTTCCCAGAATTCTTTAACTGAGTTAATTGAACCTGCTTTGAGGGGTCAATTAAATCCTCATGATGAAGCTCCTCTTTTGAGCAGTAACGTGGGTGACACTCTCAAGAGTTCATGTGCTAATTTCCTGTCTGATGGTTTTGTCAGTCCTCTGGACAGTAATAACAGGAAATCAGTTAAAATATATCGTGATACAGGTGCTTGCCAATCCCTTATGCTGACCAGTGTTCTAGGCTCTAATGTTAATTCCTCTGATGAAACTGTAATCTTACAAGGTGTAGGGAATAATTACTTCTCTGTCCCTCTGTGCAGAGTGAATTTAGAGTCTGGTTTCGTTAATGGTTTCGTTGTGGTTGGGTTGGTTGAGACACTCCCAATGTCAGGTGTAACTTTCTTACTTGGAAATGATATTGGTGGAAGTCAAGTGTGTCCAGCTCCTCAGTTGTCTAGTGAGCCAGTGGCTGCGGCCCAGGATTGTGATGTCCCTGATGTGTTCCCTGCATGTGCTGTCACTAGGGCTAAGTCTAAAGTTACTGGTGACTTAGAGGATAATGATGATGATGATGTTATCCTAGCTGACACTTTTCTTGCTAATCTGGACCACTCACCAGATGAGGAAGTACCGCGTAGTGTTGATAATTTGTCTCGTCAAGAGTTGGTTGAGTTGCAGGTTGCTGACCCTGAGTTGAAAGGTCTAGTTAACTCTGCTTGCAGTGAGGAAGAGTCAGCTGGTGCTTCTACTTGTTATTATATAAAGTCAGGGGTACTTATGAGGAAGTGGAGACCCCTAACAGCATCAGCCGACTGTGAATGGGAGGTTGTACATCAAGTTGTCATCCCTCGTGTTTGTAGGCAGGATATCATTAGAGTGGCTCATGATTCCAGTTTGGCAGGACACCTTGGAGTGAGGAAGACTGTGGCATGCATTTTGAAACACTTCTACTGGCCAGGTATCTTCAGAGATGTTTCCTGGTATTGTAAGTCTTGTCACACCTGTCAAGTTGTGGGGAAGTGTAATCAGACCGAAAAGGTTGCACCTCTAGTTCCCATTCCTCCTTTTGAGGCGCCATTCACCCGTGTGTTGGTGGATATTGTGGGCCCTCTTCCTAAGACTTCTTCAGGATTTTCTTATGTGTTGACCCTGATTGATATGGCTACTCGTTACCCTGAAGCCATTCCACTTAGAAATATCTCAGCAAAGAACTTGGTTAAGGAAATGCTAGGGTTCTTCACAAAGTTTGGTCTGCCCAAGGAGGTACAGTCAGACCGGGGAAGTAATTTCATGTCAAATGTTTTCAAGCAGTCTCTGAAAGAGTTGGGCATCACCCAGATCACGTCTTCAGCTTACCATCCCCAGACCCAAGGAGCGTTGGAGAGATATCATCAAATACTCAAATCGATGCTCAAGAAATACTGTGTGGAACATCAGAAAGACTGGGATAAAGGTCTTCCATTCGTTGTATTTGCCGCAAGAGAATCTCCAAATGAATCACTGGGCTTCTCACCTTTTGAACTACTGTTTGGCCATGAAGTAAGAGGACCCCTTAAGCTACTCAAGGAATGCTGGCTGTCGGAGGAAGATGACGTCAACCTGCTGGAGTATGTGATGAAGTTCAAAGAACGGCTGTCCACTGCTTTACAGCTGGCGAGAGAGAATTTAGGAGCTGCTCAGGAGAAGATGAAGACTTGGTATGATAAGAAGTCCAGGTTACGCCACTTTCAGCCAGGAGATCAGGTTCTGATTCTGCTACCAGTGCATGGGCAACCTCTTCAAGCCAAGTTTAGTGGTCCTTATTTCGTGGAGAAGAAACTCAGTGATGTCAACTATGTCATCCCCACACCAGATCATAGAAAGAACAAGCAACTTTGTCACATCAACATGCTAAAGTTATATCACAGGCGGGACGAAAATAACCCAGTCTGCACTGTAGCTGTTTCACCCGAGTCTGCAAGTGAGCTCTCCCATGCAGCATGAGCCTGAGTGATAGTTTGGGGAAGAATCCTGATATCATGAATGATCTCCAGATTAAGCTTTCTCATCTACCTCCCGAGGAAAGGCAGGAGTTTTCGGCATTACTGCAGGAGTACCCGCAAGTGTTCCGTGCTACTCCAGGAAGAACCACTGTGTTGATGCATGATGTCGATGTTGGAGACGCAAAGCCAATTAAACTGCCTCCTTACCGTTTGAACCCAGTGAAAGTTCCTCTCATCCAGAAGGAGCTTGGCTACCTGTTGGACCACAAGATGATTGAGCCCTGTCAGAGCGAGTGGAGTTCTCCTGTCACTCTAGTCCCTAAGCCAGGTGGGTCACAGCAGCTTTGCATCGACTACAGATGTGTTAATCAGATAATCAAAACAACACTTACCCTCTCCCTCGCGTGGAAGATTGCATAGACAAGATCGGAAAGGCTAGGTACATAAGTAAGTTTGATTTGTTAAAGGGATACTGGCAAGTACCTATGACTGAACGTGCTAGGGAGATCTCATGTTTTGTAACACTAGGAAAGACTTTTGCATGTTCTGTAATGCCATATGGTATGAAGAATGCACCAGCCACATTTCAGAAGCTCATGAATATTGTAACAGAGGGTTTGGCAGGGTGTGTTGTTTATATTGATGATGTATTAATCTTCAGTGACAACTGGAAAGATCACCTATGCCATGTCAGTAAATTTCTTGAGCGTTTGGTTCAGGCTAATCTTGTAGCTAATTTATCAAAGTGTGAGTTTGGTCAAGCTAAAGTTCAATACCTTGGGTACGTAATTGGTGATGGACATGTTGCACCACCAGCAGCTAAGGTTCAGGTTATAACTGATCTTCCCAGACCTAAAAGGACGAAAGAGCTACAAAGATTTTTGGGAATGGTAGGTTATTACAGGAGATTTGTTCTTAACTTTTCAGTTCTTGTATCACCACTTACAGACCTACTGAAAAAGGGACTTAAATTTGTCTGGACCGATAAATGTGAATCCTCTTTCAGCAAACTTAAAGCTATCCTATTAAGTCAGCCAGTGCTCACTACTCCAAATTTTGCTAATCCTTTTAAGATGGCTGTTGACGCAAGTGATACAGGAGCTGGGGCTGTTTTGCTGCAAGAGGATGATCAGGGTATTGAACACCCTGTATCTTATTAAAGTAAGAAGTTCACTCCACCTCAAAAGAACTACTCAACTATTGAGAAAGAGCTTTTAGCCTTGATTTTGGGTTTACAGCATTTCTCATTTTATTTGTGTTCTGGTTTTGCCCCCATAGTCATTTATACCGATCATAACCCACTGAAATTCCTTAGTAAGTTTAAAGATAAAAATCAGAGATTGACAAGATGGAGTCTACTTCTTCAGGAGTATTCATTAGACATACAACATGTCAAGGGGAAAGAAAATGTTATTGCAGATTGCTTATCTAGACTTTAGACAGATTGTTTTAGAGTAATAAGAAATTTCCTTTGTAAATTTCTTTTTCTTTGTGGGGAGGTGTTACATAGCCTATGATTTCATCATCCTTTGTGCAATTCTAACGTACAGTATGCTGCATGTTTGATCACAAGCGTGTTCTACCTCACTCCCCCCCTCCTCCCTTATTGTAGAGTAAGTCATTCTTTCTGTTGTTCAGAGCAGGATTAACTCTTTGTCCCCTATGGCTTCATTTGCGCGTCCTTCTTACAAGTTGTATCAAGCTCTGCCGGCCCCTGTATAATGAGCTCAGTCTCTGCATTAATTGCCACTTAGATCTACTCCTCATTTTGTTCACATCTCTGTCCTCCCCTGTACAGTTGTTATTATTGTAAGTGCTCAGGAAGTCTCCAACCATCTAGCAGCTAAGTTGAGTATAACTGTTATTGCATTTTCTTGTACTGTGTAGCATAAGGTGTTAATTCTTAGGCCTAGTGAGGTTTTTGTGATTCATGTGTTTTTGTCTGCCATTAGTAATAATATTTTGTATCTGTAATAATATATCTTGCATTCACTGAGCATTATCCGGTTCTCTTATTTTATCAGGGCTGACTTAGATATATTTACTCTTGCTAATTTCGTGTTAATAGAGGCTATTGCAGTTAACCATATACGTAACCTTTTTGCCATTACATTATCCTTATGAGTCCTGAATGTTTAGTTGCTAGTTTGAGCATTAAACTTTAACTTGTAATTTTACCTAACTCTTTTGTTTTGAACCTGGAACTTTGCGGGACAGTTTTCTCTGTTCCGTAACAATATATATATATATATATATATATATATATATATATATATATATATATATATATATATATATATATATATATATATATATATATATATATATATGCAAAAGCAGTTTAATAACAGTACCCTTGTACAATACGCCGACGATACCCAGTTCCTTCACATTGGCTCAGTAAATGAAATGAAGCAATTAATACACAAAACTGCAGAAATTTTAGTAAGGCCAGAATGTATTTCCTTCAAAACGGACTTCTGCTAAACACAGACAATACTCTGTCCATCTTCATAGGTACACGGCAGTTGATTTCACAAATACCTGATGACACTACCATTCATTTTCATGACACCACACTCCAACCAATGACACTGTGAAGAACCTCGGTGTTTATATGGACCGTTACATGGCCTTTGATAGTCACATAAATGAAATAAGGAAGAGGGTAATGGGAGCTCTAATGTTTATTAACAGAATAAAACACTATTTCGATAAAGATACCCGTTTAATCATAATCAATCTCTGGCATTAAGTCACTTAAACTAATGTAACATTATATGGGGTAGATCCAGTACCACTTTGATTATAAAATGACAGAAACTACAGTACATAGATTTGTTACAAAAGTTGCAGACAGAAGAGCCAGGAAGTTTGATCATGTTACCCCCATTCTTAGAGAACTTCAATGGCTAATCGTAGGCAATCTAACAACAATTAACCTAGCAGTTACTATTTTTAAAAAATGAAATAATCTTCTCCCAGAGCACATCCTGTCTTTCCCGACCGTCAACAATATAACCTGCAGCACAACCAGGCAACGAATTATGTTCCAAAAGTTAACACAGACACGGGGACCAGATCACTTTCAGTAACATGTCCTAAACTATGGAATGAGCTGCCATCATGTGTTAAAGAGTTCCATAGCCTATATTTATTTAAAGCAAAACTAAAAGACTACCTACTAAGTAAAGCATAGCTGTATGGCCTCACAACTAACGCAAGAACAACACTGCCTCAAAGTACTGTCGTCTTAAAACCATCTACTATATTACAATATGTGCCGTATCATTATAGTTATTGTTAGCATGGAAGTACAATGCAAGAAGATAACCACTTTTGTGGAAATATAGATTTTTAGGTTCTCTCTCTCTCTCTCTCTCTCTCTTTCTTTCTTTCACGTGTGCAGGTAAACTAATTTCGATTCAGTCCCTACTTTATGTTACCCGAGACTGACCAGCACAGATGATATGTATCAGGAGATATAAACCTGTACAGAACAAACATGTCTCCGTCTTTCACACTGCTTCAACCAAGCTTGTATGTCATCAAGACTTAAGAGCTATTTCATCTCTATCTATCTATATACCTAGGCTGCTTCCCCCAAGGAAAGGGAGGTAGCCGAGACAGGACGACACACTCTCCATTTACTCATCCATTTAAACACATTCATTCACATCTTAGCCCCAAAGGGAAGAACGGACAGATCCTCACCGCACCACACCGCACAAGGGTCAACTGCGCAATGCAATCAGTGACATCCGCAGCAGGGCCCGACAGCAGAGCTGGTTTACCCCTGCCACATCATAACATACC
Organism: Coenobita brevimanus; assembly: GCF_032717465.1. Classification (NCBI taxonomy): domain Eukaryota; kingdom Metazoa; phylum Arthropoda; class Malacostraca; order Decapoda; family Coenobitidae; genus Coenobita; species Coenobita brevimanus. The sequence continues at coordinate 2,843,990 of NC_136994.1, read as the reverse complement.
CATCCCCTTACCCGCACCTGACCTGACTAGCTGATCAGACCAAATGCGGGAGAATATCCCCTCAGGGCTGCGTCATCACTTATTTATTCACAATTTCTCTCCATTTATATCTGTCACGCACAGCCACTCTTCCTTGCTCGACAGACATCCCTCTCGCATCCAGCGCTCTCTTCACACTATCCATCCATCCTATTCGTGGTCTTCCTCTCAGCCTTACACCTCTCACATCAGATCTAGTTATCTTTTTCACCAATCGCTCATTATCCATTCTCTCCATATGCCCAAACCATCGCAACACCCTCTGCTCAACTCTACCAGCCATCTTCTGAACAACTCCAGTTCTCCTTCGCACTTCATCATTTCGCACCCGATCCATACGCGTCACTCCACACATACTCCTCAGACACCTCATCTCCATTACATTCAAACTTTTCCTCTCTGCTACACCCATATTCCATGTTTCAGCCCCATATAATGCAGTCGGTACCACAACACCCTCATACAGCCTTCTCTTTACATCCATTCTAAGCGAACGACATTTAAACACTTTTTTCATTCCTCCCAGCACCTTTCCTACTTCATTTATTCTAAACTTCACTTCTGCATCTATTTTTCCATCCACAGCAACATGTGACCCTAGATATTTAAAACAATCTACCTCCTCAAGCAACTCACCATTCAAAACTATATTCATCCCCCTACCATCTTTCAACCTCGTACACTTCATCACTTTACTCTTATTCTCATTTACTTTCAAATTCCTCCTTTCACACACCCTTCCAAACTCATAATTGGAATATATTTTACAATGCAGAATATAGAGTCTAGAATTTGTTGTGTGCAAAGCTTGACCTTTTATCATACGCAATAAATATAATTTTTCTCATCTATTTGCAAGGACTGTATATAAAGTCAACAGACTGTAGTGTGTAAATTAATGACCTTCCAATAATCAGTTTTCTTTATTGTCTAAATCTCTGAACTGTGTACTAAGAATAGGGGTTGTACTGTGTAAAGTTGTAACAATATCATAAACAACATATTTTCTTTTCATATCCAAATGTCTAGACTGGACATAAAACTTAGAGTTTGTAGTGTGACAAAGTTGTCAAGGACCTAGGCTCCAACCACCCGTGCCCTCGTTGGCCAAGTGCCGGGTGAATACTGAACACTTTTCGACCCCCGCATTTTCACTGTCTGGAGTATAATATTATCTTCCGTCAAGAAATGATCATATAAATCCGACAATAGTGTCATAATGCGATATGGGGGGTGCAGTGAGTCTCAATCGGTTACTGATTAAGATTCTGAAAACACTATAATTTTCCATAACACTGATGTATGACGTCCTTATACCAAATATTACTAGTTCAGACCACACCATACTACAGTTGCCTAGGGAATCCACTAAAAAATCATGCGTATATCTGTCATCATTCATAATTATAACTTCATCTGTGTCTGTGTGCGGCGTGCTGTTTCTTAACATAAGGTCATTTGCATCTACTCAGCAGGGCGCCACTTAGCGCCACCTAGCTCTCTGATGGTAGACAGGGTCGTAGCACATGCTAAGGTTTTTCGCTCGCTGCCCGAAGAGAGCGAAAGCTAGAGATGGATTGGTTGCGGTGCTCCTATGACTCTAAATAAAGAAAATGGTGTCCACCTCAACCACGTACTTCAAGTGTGCCAACTGTGGGCTTTTCCTCGCCTATGTGGGGGTATACTGTCACCAAAATCATTCCATAATCACATTTTATGGGATATACTGTATAGATAACATGACGTAAATGCTTAATGTTACTACACGATGGGATGATCACTACCACGTATGCTTCCACCCTGGTCGAACTTCCCGTCGTGCTCGTCCGACTTCTATATCCAACGCTGCATTTCTCTCTGCAGAAGCACCCTCTATATCTAATGATGGATCGTCGATGATTTCCTGAGCTGGTAACTCTCAGATGGAAAGAGAATCGGCTTTATAACTGTGATGGGATGATGTTTTGTAAATCACATAATGTACATTAGCTTTTGTCTCGTGAACATTGTTTGCCTAAGGCCGCGTCCACACGTGTACTCGAACATCTGTTGGCAACACAGCTGGCAACATGTTCGGGAACATGTTTGCAGCAGTATTTAGACCAGGGGTTCTTAACCTGTGGTCCATGGACCCCTTGGGGGTCCATGGATGGGATACAGGGGGTCCGTGAAGGTCAGAATAATTGAGAACAATTTAGCGAGATTGCGTGATGCCGTTGGGCATCGTTAACTAAAAAAAAAAAAAAAATCAAAGTCTTGAAGAATTCTGGTGTTCGTTGACACAAGCCTACCCTCGTCTGGCAAAGCGAGCTATGGGTGCTCTGATTCCGTTTGCAACTACATACCTTTGTGAGTCAGGGATTTCAGAGCTTGTTTCTATCAAAATAAAAAGTCGAAATCAACTGGATGTCAACGATGACATGCGTGTTGCCTTGTCAAAGACCACTCCACAATTTCATCTTATTCAAGCCAAACAGCAACAAAAACCCTCTCACTGAAATGAACTTTTAAGCAGACTTAAAGTTTTGTTTTGTTTAATTTGCTCAAGTTTGATGTATTTCATTTTTTCGAGTGGCCATTACTTTTTGCATGAAAAAGAGTGAGAAACATAATTCTTTGTAAAGACTGTTTTATACTGTGTGATACACTGAGTGAGATAGTTTTCAATAAAATAATGTAAATTCATTGCATACACAATGCTGTGTTTGTGCTTCTGTGCATTTTTGTAGGGAAGGGGTTCATAGCGTTCACCAGATTCTCGAAGGGGTCCGTGACTCAAAAAAGGTTAAGAACCACTGATTTAGACAGATGCATGCAAACATGTTTCAGTGCAGCTTCGAACACTGGCATCAGAGGTTGTGGGATAAATGTGTCCATACGAGGCAGCTGAAACTTCATCATGACGTTGCCAACATGATCTGGACGCTGCTGTTCACAGCATGTTTGTAGCGTGTTCGTTACTGTGTTGCTTACATGTTGCCAAAACTTGTTCGAGAGGCCTCATGTACCTCCCTCGTTGCACTGGTCAGGGAACACAGTATCTTTGACTGTCTGTTTTACCAGCCGTATTTTTTGCGAATGGTGAAGGTTACGTAATCATTTCCCAATAGATCTTATCCACCAGTCAGATCAGTTGTGCCACAGTGCTGGTTTTTGCGTGTTGTGTGTGTTACGGAAGAGGGGAGGGGAGAGATCCGTAGTGTCACAAACATTCATTTCGTCCGTTTGTCGTTCTGCTCGTATAGAAATTTGACTTGTACAAAGATACGGCATAATTTCCAATCTGCATTATGAGGTCAAGGCACAAATCGACCATTGTCAGCAAATAATTTACGGTATATCGTCCTAAGAGCTGGATTAATGACCTTGCAGATCCTGGACACTTTTACATCGTGGGCCCTTTAATAATCTGATGAACTGTATACAATGCGATCATTCATGTGTGCTTACCGTGCCATGTGTCTGTGTAATAATTTCACCTGTCCTCAAGTATCGTTGACAAATTGAAAGGCTACGACGTAGGCCTATGGGACCTCATTGGCCATGCCACTCTAAAAACACAATACACACAAATAATTCCAGATTTCAAAATCCATTAAAACATTTGTAAAGCGGCCTTCGTAATAAGGCTTGGTAATAAGTCCCTTAAGTACTGATTAGCACCAAGGTAATAATGTTCCGTGCATCTAGTTGCCTAAATTTCCAACAGTGGGAACTTTTCTGGACTTGAATGAAAATATATTGAAGACAAAAACATAGCAATTCTTGACAAAATTATTAAACATATCTCTTCGCTTAGGTGTAAATGTCTTGCAAAGTGGAACAGCCAAGCGTTTTACTGCCGGTCTTTCAGGAAAATTTGCCAGAAAAGGTCTAAAAGGGTCCCTAAAAGAAATTTTATGAGTATGATTTCATAAAGGGTCATAAAGTATTTATAAAAAGTCTCATCTTAATCTTTGTGAATGTGATTCAAGTCCCTTGGAATCCTTTAGGCAGATCCTACTCTGGCAACTGTCCTGGAGGCTCGTTGGAGGGCAGGGGGTTGCAGAGGACTACAGTAATTTCAAATCGGTCTCCCAGTAATTCAGTAACTCAGTGACATGACATTGGATCTTAAAGGCTGGCCCTGTAGTCCAGCTGCATTAACAGGTGGATGTACTTCATAACAAGCTGAACATTTCTGGAAAGATCAAGATAAGTGCTCTATATAACATATCAAAAGTCTCCACCAATCCTATTTGAGGAAACTTCAGAATCCCACATGGCGTCCAATATGGTTGCCGATATTTAAATCTGCCATATCTAGATAATTAATATACATAATAACACCAATTAAGGTATCAAAACATAGCTTTTTAAAGCACCAGAAATTCGCAGAAATCATCAGTATAATGATTTATCGAACCAAAAATATTGTATACCCAGTTAATGGTCAAAATAGGCATCCAGATTGAACTTTTCTTCCATAAACAGAAATTATGTTACTCATAATTTTATACAGAAAATAAACACATTATATAAAATGAAAGTTCTACTGATGATTTTGTCATTTACAAACACGTAGCTGAGCAATACCGTGTAAGCCGAAGTATAAATATGAGAACATAGCTTCAACTTTCAAGGTATACATTACTTTCAGTCAGTACTGGTGCAGTATTGTGACAAGTAAGTCTACAACATTTGCTACACACAGAACTGCAGTAAAGACATAGCTTCTTGCATGCGCATGTCATGTTAGCACATCCATCTTCTTTGCACCCACAAGACACCATGTTCAGCTGAGTCAGGTGCAACAGGATGGTCTGTTTCTACCAGGCTAAGGATGCCGTCTTGTGCTTTCCAGCCCCAGTCGTTTGGTGGTAAGAGTCTGTCAGGCCATTCCTTTATTTTGTGAAATTTGTGATAGAATGTTGCTGTGCAGCAGCAATAGTTTGTGGCAGACTTGCAAAATCAAGAGACGAAGCCAAGGAGGCTTTACTAACAGACCGTTTGAATGCAGCATGACGGAACTTGTTTAATGAGATGTATTTGGTACCACCACAGAGCTTGAGAATGTAAACTCCTCCCGCCCTCTTGATATCATCATGTGTACTCTCAGCCCTTGTAAAAGCTTCTTGTGGATCATAGTTCATTTTCTTATGAACTAGATTGAATGCATTTGGTTTTCCTTGGCGGTATATGGCAGACACAGTGAATGCAAGCAAGAACGTAATATGTTTGCTGGTATCTCTAATGGCAAGCTGCATGTCGTTTACGTCATAGGCTACAGAACTGTAGGATTAAGTGAACACAGGAAGCAAATACCTGTAGAAGGTGAAATGAAAAACATAGTGTCATGCATTTTGTGCGATAGTTTTAAACAATTTACAACAGTAAACATTAGTAAACTAATATCTGAGTTCTTGTCGGATATGTAGACTGGACAAAAAATATTATAGAGAGAGCGGTTTTGCATTTGAAATTCACAAAAAAATGAAATAAAAGCATTCGAGGGTCGAATGTTAATCAACCGTAAAAATATGTAGTTACCTCCAAACGAGACTTTAATAGAATTAACAAAACTCTGCGGAGTTGTCACCGCGTTTCACAAAAGCCCGTCAATATTAAAAATGAAAAGAACAAAAACATTTGGAGACCGAATGCTAATCGTCCGCCAAAATATGTTGTTGTATAAGTTACTTAACCCTAGAATACATACGCGGGCGTATCACACCCGACACATACCCGAGTTCACGTGATCACCGAGTGGGTTATTGTCTGAGACGGCTGGGCACCCAGATACCCTCCTTCCACGTGTTGCCCTAGTAGGGAGAGGTAGTGTTGCTCCGCTCTCTTCGAAGGAAATTTCCATATCGGCGCCCTTGGGTATCTTACACCCATCGTATGTACTCCCGCACATATGTGACACAGAGTTTGTTATATCCAGCAAGTAGTTTGAGTATGATTTCTAAAGTGTTTTTCCTTGCAGGAAGTGAATATTTCTTAGGACACAGATATTTCTTTGTGAATTGTGAAATCATGGCCCACCATTTTTTGAGTGATGAAGAACTTGTTAAATAATGAACACCACTGGGTGCTAAGAATCAGGGTCCACATGTCCAGTGCCGGGAGTGCCCTGTTCGGACTGACAGGAAGACATGCTTCCGGTGCACCAAATATCAGAAGGCTGTCTGCCAGGGGCATTATTACCCTGTCTTTGGTGATTGTGAGTCCAAGTAAGTGCCCATGATTTTGAGAATTGTCAAGGAAAATTCGAACAAATTATTTTTCTCACGGCCATAAATACACCACAAATGACAAATAGCAACTATTTTGGATTGCATACCACTGTGTTTTGCAATTATGAGGTTTCAATAGTAAAATAATAACATTCACTACTCAAGAAATGACATTTCCTGATAATTGTAAGTTCTTTCTTTGTTACCCCCTAAAACAAGGTCGTGGGGGTGGGTGGGTGATCCAAATCACTGGGTAAAGCCTTAGAGAGGTCCAAATACCATGTAGTGTTCAATTTCAAGGGTCTGGGATTGCATGAAAAATTGCCAATCTTCGTACTCCATTTTTTTACTCTAAAAAAAATACCCCATTTTTTGTCTACCTCCACCACGGCCCACCGTGAGTCTGTAAGGATTAGAGTGCCATGTGCTGCAGCGCCCATGACCCAGGAGTGTGTGTGCAAGTGCAGAAGTCCGCAGCTCCTGTTTCAAATTTTCCACATATTTTTTTTTAGTTACATCAGAATTTTTCCCCATTTTTGATACTTTTTTTCAAGTTACCACTTAACCTTTAAGATATCATACAAACTCATTTACATAAGGTTCAAGTGAAAGTACAAAGCTTGTATTTTTTATATATGTACTTGGTTTTACTAAATTTGGATTTTCACATAGGTGTATGACTTTCCGAAAAATGGGTTTATCAAACCCAGCGTATGTATTAAGATGCAGTAAAATTAGCATATGTATTCTAGGGTAAACCAAATTTGAAGAAAATTCGCAAAACTCAACGGAATTCAGTCACCGCCTTTCTCAAAAAGCCAATCCATATCAATAAATATATGACTGCTGGCATTCGGTCGTCGTTTATCAAATCCTCACCAAAAGTAATTGGCTTCTCCACATCCACATAGTTGCAGTTTCCTGAGGGCTTGGTGAAAATTCGTCGAGAACTTTTGAAAATATGTTCCCGCCCCCCGCGCACACACACACACACACACACACACACACACACACACACACACACACACACACACACACACACACACACACACACACACACTATATCGCCTCGCCTTGCTAAAAGCGGTCGATACAGATTCAAGGAGTGTGTTCATAAAGGTAAATACCAGAAGAATGCAGTAGACGAGATTACTAGAGAAGGCTGCAGTGTAGAAGGGAACCAAGTATGGCACTTTCGTCCTGGCTTAATATATTTCTCGTCTTTTTCTACCTTCTTTACTTTTGTATGGATGCCACCTCACCCCATACATGGTTTGGGAATTAGGGTTCAGGTGATGATGATGACAATCCACTTTACTTTCGTTTAATGTGAGAAATAGAGATGAGATTATGATTATGATGATGATGATGATGATGATGAGGAGGAGGAGGAGGACGAGGAGGAAGAGGAGATCTCACACTACCTATGTTTAATGTGGGAATTGGGGCTGAGATGATGATGATAATAATGATAACCTAAAATTAGGTTCTCCATTGTGGATTTTGCATGTACAGTAGGTTAAGCCTCCTTCGGTCCTGTTTTCAAAGCTTGTTTAAATGGAGGAAAGCAGTTAATCTCACACTCAGACATGGCTGCTAATTCGGTAAAAAAAAAAGTGTGGCCCTTCGGAGGTCAACACATGAAAACAGAACAGTAAATCTGCCTGCCATTAGTTCGCTTCCCCGGTGATATTGGCAGATGGCGTTGGTGCTTCACAGTGGTCGGGTGCCGCCTGGAGGAGTGTGGGGGACGAGGTGAGGGGTGAGGGGATACAGGGGTGTGGGAGGAGGGGGAGTATGTGGAGGAAGGTGAGAGGGGAAGGGATGAGGAGGTACGGAAGGAGAGAGTGTGAGGTATACGGTAGAAGAACAAAATATGACAAAAGGCTTATCAAGGATTGTTGCGGGAGATGGGGTGTTCCACCTAGCAATCATCCTCAGCCTAGAATACTGAGATGGACGGGGTGGGGAGAGGGGAGTAAAAAAAAAAAGGAATAATAATAATAATAATAATAATAGTAATAATAATAATAATAATAATAATAATAATAATAATAAAACTACTACTACTGCCGTACTACTAATAATCATCATCATCATCATCGAATAATAATAATAATAATAATAATAATAACAACAACAACAACAACTAATTATAATTATATCACCAACAGCGGAGGTCATCTTGTTAATTTTGTCCGTATTTAGAACGATGTCAAAAACTATGCACTATTAGTTGTATGTTGTGTCTGTTACGGAAGAAGGAAGGGGGATACGCTCCTGATTATGGCTGCCGTAGTGAATGTTTTTGTAGGAAGTAATAGCAGGTAATTATTTACCAGTGGCTTAACAAATGAATGACTTTGTACATGGCTGTTTAAATTTGATCGAATTCATTAGGACAACAAGAGAAAACTTTATGAACCGATGAGCAGAAAGAAGTATGTGTGACTCAGAATGTCAAAAGCAATTGCATGTGTAAATTAGTCGAGTTTTAAAGGGAATCAGAAAGTTTCTAGCATTATCCGTCCCCACATCCCAGCAACCCATGCGCCTAACCCCTACCACTCAACACTCTTTATTAAAACAAACTAAAGAAGCAATAGCATGCGATGATATTTTTTTCATTTCTCATGCTAGATTTGGCTCGACTTCAAAACTGATAAAATGTAATTACTATCATGACGGTTTCGGTTGCTATAGTGCGTTTGATTTAACTTGAGAAAGATCTCAAACTGCTTTCAGCTCAGTTAATGGTCAAGTGTAGTCAGACTGGAAAGTCGATTTGATGACAGTGCATTCACTTTAACTTGGCCCAGATTTTCGTCCTCTTGCAGCTTATATCACTTAGCTTAGTGGGAGAAAAAGACAACGCTACGGCTGTGCATCTTCTCCATAACACGTAACCATGACTAGCATCACATTCAATTGTTAATCTATTGTTACAATTCAGCATTCAAGTTGGTGAGATGTAGGTGAAGGTAATGTGAACAGATTATAATAGCCATGGAGACTCATCCGTACCTCATAACCAAGGTTTTCACGCAATGATCCAATTCCATCAGATCAACACACCAACTACGATTGTGGAGCCCGAAATTTAATGTTTTTGTAGCTGACTTTCAGCATACGTTTCAGTAGTCATGTTGGTTGTTGTACCTTTACCACCAAGCATCCATGGTGAAATTAACCCCTTCACACGGTGTGTGTGTGTGTGTGTGTGTGTGTGTGTGTGTGTGTGTGTGTGTGTGTGTGTGTGTCTTGCTACCACGAAAAGGATTTGGTTTTCAAATAAGAAAAGAATGGTTGTAGCGAATGAATAATGAACCCATTATTTAACACTGTTGTGAACACATGAAATTATTTTACCTGTTTGAAGCATTTGTGAAGTAGGTAGCTTTGCCCCCTTACATGAAGCGATCTCCTATAAACCTGATTTTTGTCTCGTTCATTATTTCTATCCACTTCGAATGTGTTTTTAATAAAAGAAAATATACTATTTGTTTCCAGTTCTGAACACTTACATCTACAGTAGTGTGTAGTAATTACATTTTGTGCAATTATACAGCTTAAATTCTGCATGTAATATCAAATTATTCTTTTTCTTCTCAACTTTACGTTTCCTAGCATTGCAGACTTGTTGTGATCATTTGGTCAATACCGTTTCCAACTTTGTTTATTACCCATTCAGTCCGATGAAGAATTTCATAAAGTTTTCGTGCTATTTACAGACTTTTATATAATTTGTCTTAAGATGCAGTGGACATGCAGAAAACGAAAGAAGTCAGGATTGCTTTTATTAACGTTTTCAGTACTAGACTGCTCCCCTAATCTGGGGTGGGATTCTCAAAGACATTAACAAGGGATTCCTTGTCGTATCGTAAATCAATTTTTCGAGAATGATCACCGACATTACAATTTTTTCCCTGTCTTGCGTTCCTTTGTCAAAAACAATTTCTAGTTACAAGAACTCAACCGTAATAACTTACCTGTTTTGGAGGGAAAGACAAAGAAAACAGTAGGAAATGGGTGCGTTAGCGTGTGAAGGTCAAGACTTTGCCCTTAGATCGGACTATATGAGCTCTCAGCTCTCTTCCGGAGCGTAAAATGCTGATGATCACAACCCCCACTTGATCCTGACCGACCAGGTAAAACACACACACACACACACACACACACACACACACACACACACAGGCGAGAGAGAGAGAGAGAGAGAGAGAGAGAGAGAGAGAGAGAGAGAGAGAGAGAGAGAGAACCTTCTCAATTCCATCGCAAATTTCCACATGTTGCTCAGGCGTGTGTTCTGCATATTCAAGGTGCCTTTTGGGACCGGCTGTTTCCAGGGTTTTTCTCGGTGGTGTGCAGTGAGAAAGGAAAGAAGGAACGACACAAAAAAGAAGAAAAAAAAAGCAGTTATAAAATACAGTGACAGGTATTTGTTATAGGGGAGTGAGTGAGTATGGAAGTATAAAATCTCTTCTTTACTGATTTATTCTGCACTGAACATCGCATTATCTTCTTGTAATGAACGCTGGCTATGTCGATATGAAAACGGTACAAATTGTGCACAGTAGATTGTTCACGTGTAATAAGCAATATAAATCGCTATTGAAGAGGTGTTACGAAGCCTTCTATGTCGCCTAGAATATGTCCCTCAGCACCACAGATCCGGATTCAGTAACATGACTATTTTTACATAGGCGTACTGACTCTCTCTCTCTCTCTCTCTCTCTCTCTCTCTCTCTCTCTCAGCTTCGCAGTTTTAAAATCATCTTTTGAGAGTAAGAATGGAGGAAGGATTACTTGGAATGAAAGCTGAAACCCAATGGAACGGAAGAGAAGGTAATGAATGATTGGCCCTAAATGAAGAGACTGGAGATGAGACTGCAGGGAGGGAGACAGAGGATAGGGTTTAACTGATTGATGAGATGGGATGATGAGATGTGATAGGATGTGATGGAATGATGGAGCATGACGGAGAGACTGAAGGAGGTGAAATTGATGAGTAAAAAGACGGTGTGAAGGGGTCATATGATGTAATGTGACAATAGAATGTGTTTGAGGGAGAAGAATAGATAGTATATGAAGAGCATGAAGATGGATGGAAGAATGTGAGGTGATGGAATAATAAAATATAATGGAGAGACTAAAATAAATGGTATATGAGGAGTAAAAGAGTATGATAGAGAAACTAAAGCCGTTGAAATGTAAGGAGTAACAAGACATGATGCAATAAAAGGGTATGATGGGGAGACTAAAACAGATGGAATGTGAGGAGTAACAAGATATGATGGAATGAAAGAGAGATGGAGAGACTAAAATGATAGACTGACAGGAGTAATAAGACGTTAGGGAAGTACAAGTTTAGAATCGATGCATGTGGTTGATATCTAATTTAAGGCAGGGTAATGTGAGTACGAGGAATTTTGCCATCTTAAATTACCTTTCTACAGCAATCAATCGTTTTAGTAGTTTAAGGCAAAGATCTGATTACCTCCTTCAGCCAAATAATGTATAATATATTCTATTACACATTCTATTATTCCTACCACTAGACGATTATATTCAGCATTAGAGTGGGACTTTTGAAGGTCAGGGATTTATATATAGCCTTCATTATCCCCTTCACTACAAGAAGTGAGTCCAAAGTTGAACAGTATCATCTGGTGGCAGCAAGAATAAAATAATAAGATACATCATGGAACTGAAAATGCTATTTCACTGTAAGCTTTCTCAGGTGACAATTTACCCGATATCTGTTCTCAGCTTCCTTCAAATTTCATTCAACTTTATCATTTCACCATCTTCACAAAATCACCACCATTTCACCTTGCACCACAGCCGTCTTCAAATCCTTACACGTGCCGTATGCCTGGTTAAAGTAATGGTCAGACTACGAGGTTTCAGTAAAAAAGAATTCCTGTCTTTACAACGAGTTAATTCACTTTTGTTTGGTGGGTAACTCCATCTTGGCTATTTGTGCCTTCCACTGGGACTATTTTGAGTATAATTATAGTCTGCTTAGAAGCACTTCAGGGGGGGCTCACATTTAGTGTATTTTAGTAGTAGTAGTAATAGTAGTAGTACTAGTGGTAGTAGTAGTATTAATTATAGTGGTGGTGGTGGTGGTGGCAGTAGTAGTAGTAGTAGTAGTAGTAAATTAATGATAATGATAACTTTGGTGTTAGTGAACAAATATGGTGGCGCTGATTTCTGAATCTCACGGGCCCAGGGGTCGTGTTTTGTCTGACACAAAACCGTTTTTTTTTTGTTTTTTTTATGCGAGGAAGAAGGAACCAAAGGCCATGAGCCCGCAGTAACAGTTCCCTCCAAGACAAAAACAAAATACAATAGAGAGCCAAATTCAAGATCCGATCATTTTGAGATGCCTGGACACACTGCTTTTGAAAGACTGGAGATCATAGGCAGCAGGAAATACAGACAGAGGGAGACTGTTCCAGAGCTGACCTGTTGCATAAATGAAAGACTGGGAGTAACGGTTAACTCTTGCATTAGAGAGTTGGACAGAAAAGGGATGAGAGTTTGCTGCCAGACGGGTGCTACGCGCCCGTCGTAGAGGTGGAGGAATGCAAGCAGACAGTTCAGAGGAGCAGTGACCATTAAAGTAGCGATAGAAAAGAGATAAAGATGCAACAGTGTGGCGAAGAGACAGAGGTCGAAGGGAGTCAGTAAGAGGAGGAGAGTTAATGAGACGAAAAGCCTTTGACTCCACCCTATTGAGAAAAGCTATATGTGGGGAGCCTCCCCACACATGAGAGTTGTACTCCACACAGGGGCGGATAAAACCCCTGTATAGAGTCAACAATTGTGCAGGGGTAAAGAAAGAGCGGAGTCGGCTTAGCACACCCAATCTCTTGGAAGCAGATTTTACAAGAGATGTAATATGATCTTTCCAAGATAAGTCCCGAGTAAATGAAACCCCAAGCATGTTCAAAGATGATGCAGGATTAAGCTGAATATTATTAAACGTTAGTGGGTATACCTGTGAAAGATTTTGTCGGGTTGATAGGTGTAAGAAATGAGTCTTAGATGCATTAAAAACAACCATATTATTTTTACCCGTCAGAGATACGAGCCAAGTCAGACATTAGGTGTGCCATAGCCTCATCCCTTGTTTGCTGAAGTAACTGTTGAGATGGGGGTTGCGGGAACCGAATGGAAAGGTGAAGGGTGTATGAATGGATAGGGTTAGATGTACAGCTTAGCAGATCATTGATAAATAAAAGGAAGAGAGTTGGTGATAGGACAGAGCCCTGAGGAACACCACTGTTGATAGATCTAGGAGAAGAACGATGGCCGTCTACAACAGCGGCTACAGAACGACCAGAAAGGAAGCTAGCGATGAAGGCACAGATAGAAGGATAGAAACTTTTGGAGGGCAGTTTGGAAATTAAAGATTTATGGCAGACTCAATCGAAAGCCTTTGAGATGTCAAGTGCAATGGCAAAGCTTTCGCCAAAGTCCCGAAAGGAGGATGACCAGGAGTCTGAAAGGTAGGTGAGAAGATGGCCAGTGGAGCGTCCCTGACGGAACCCGTACTGACGATCGGAAAGGAGGTTGTGATAGGAAAGATGCCTTAAAAATTTTCTATTGAGAATTGACTCAAAAACTTTTGAAATACAGGACGTTAAAGCAATTGGACGATAGTTGGAGGGTTGGGAGTGGTCACCCTTCTTTGGGACTGGCTGAATGAGAGCAAACTTCCAGCAAGAAGGAAAAGTACAAGTTGACAGACAAAGGCGAAAGAGTTTGCCTAGGCAGGGTGTAAGCACAGAAGCACAGTTCTTGAGAATAACAATAGGGACCCCATCAGGCCCATATGCCTTGTTAGTACTGAGGCCAGTGATGGCAGAAAATACATCAACTGAAGAAATTTTAATGTCAGCCATGAGGAAGTCAGAGAGGGGAAGTGATGGAGGAACAGCACCGGAATCGTCTAAGGTGGAATTGGAGGAGAAAGTCTGTGTGAAGAGATCTGCTTTATCAGTCGAAGAAATAGCTACAGAACCATCAGAGTAGAAAAGAGGAGGGAAGGATGATGAGGTAAAGTTGTTAGAAAGATTTTTGGCAAGGTGCCAGAAGGAGCGGGAAGAATTCGAGTTGGAGAGTTGAGAGCATTTAGTATGGATGAAATTATTTTTAGTAGAGCGATGAACAGACTTAGCACGATTCCGGGCAGAAACGTAAAGATGATGTGATTCAGGGGTGGGTTGACTCCGGTACCTTTTGTTGGCCCTCTCCTTGTTGCAGACAGCATTAGAACAAGCGTGATTAAACCAAGGCTTTCTTGCATTAGTCAAAGGATATGAGAAAGGAATGTATGCTTCCATGCCCGAGAGAATAACCTCCGTAATGGGCAAGGCACACCCAGATGGCTCCCGGCCATGGAAGCAATAATCATTCCAGGGAAAATCAAAGAAGTACTGCCTGAGGGCCTCCCAGTCTGCGGCTCCAAAATGCCACAGACGACGTTTCCCTGGAGGGTCCACAGGCCGTACCGGAGTGATAGGACAGGTTAAGGTAATAAGGTTGTGATCAGAGGAGCCCAACGGAGAGAAAAGATTAACAGAGTAAGCAGAAGGATTAGTTGTGAGGAAGAGGTCAAGTATGTTGGAGCTCTCTCCAAGGCGGTCAGGGATACGGGTAGGGTACTGTACAAGCTGCTCTAGGTCATTAAGGATAGAAAAGATGTAGGCACGTTCACCAGGTGGATCCGTGAAAGGAGAGGAGAGCCAAAGGTGGTGGTGAACATTGAAATCTCCTAGAATGGAGATTTCAGAGAAAGGAGAAATGGATAGAATGTGTTCCATCGTAGAAGTAAGATAGTCGAAGAATTTTTGATAGTCAGTAGAATTAGGGGATAAGTAAACAGCACAGATATATTTAGTCAGAGAATGACAGGAAAGCCGAAGCCAGAGTGTGGAGAATTCAGAAGAACCGAGTTCAGGAACACGAGAGCAATAAGTCGTTGCGTATATATACACAACAGCCACCTTTGGCTTTGAAATGAGTATAGAGAAAGTAGGAGGATACAGAAAAGGGTTTGCTGTCAGTTTCCTCAGACAGCTGAGTCTCCGTTAGAAAAAGAAGGTGAGGTTTAGAGGAGGAGAGGTGGTGCTCAACAGAGCGAAAGTTAGAGGAAAGGCCGTGAATGTTGCAGAAATTAAGAAGAAGAGAGTCAGACAGTGGTTCCAGGCACCTCGAGTCGTCACCGGGAGAGGGACGGATGGTGGGGGCATTTATGGTCCCCCCCCCCCAGGGGACTCCGAGGCTCGGTGAAGAGATGCCATTTTTTTTTGAATTTTGAATAGGAAGTGTAGTGTGTACTGTGCATGTAGTTTGGTGTAGATAGTTAGAGAAATTTGTACTGGAGAGCATGCTGGCCTACTCTCTGTGTAACTGAGACACTGAAAAAGTTCAACAAAGGGGGATGGTCAGGAACTAATCCTGAGGGCTGATGAAACGGGAGCTCCAGCACTCCCTGTCATCAGCTTTCCATCCACCTCGGGAGTACTGCCCTGCTCGACTAGTGCTACAGTCTACTCCTACTCCTTGTTGGTTGCCTTTATAGATTTCATAACGCTTCTTCGTCAGCTTTTAATTCTTACTCCTCAATATCCACTTGTGTTATTAATGCAAACTGTGTCGATATTAAAACGATATATGTGAAATACAAGGAATCACAAGGAATAAATACGTAAAACATTAGCAAAGAAATAGGTACTAATAATCATTCTATGCTCCCTAAAGTACACCTCATAAATGTTGGCTTTACTGTAAAATTTTATTGTGTGACAAACTAAATTAACTGTCTCGAAGAATCTTTGATGGTATATCTCTTGAAAGTTGAATAATATAAGTGTGGAGCTGTTCACATCGAAAAGTAAAAACGCGTGTAGTGCTGAGCAATCAAATCTACAGTGGAGACCCATTTCTATAGTTCCTTGTTTGATACAGTCTATATATGGGGGAGGCGGTGGCCGACTTCGAATCTCGGCTGGGACAGAAAAGAGCCCCGTATGAGACAGCCTGGCACGTATTCAATATGGACGGTGGGTACTGATGCCAAAGTGGTTTCATGTGGAGGTGTATGATAGGCCTACATAGGGGGACTGTTGGGCCTCAGGAAACGAGTTGTGAAGTCTATACGCAGAGTCGATTTGGAAGCATGAAAAATATATATCTACTTTTGAAGTGGGCCTGTAGTTGCCAATTATTAGACATAAACCTCCAAGATTTTAAATTTCAGGGATAGCCATATTGTCCGCCGTTTCGTAAACATTACCATTTTCTAACCCTTGCCCGCCTTAGGCCCGCCGCCCTGTCTCTTGCAATCCCCTCTCCTCCCACCCACAGCCCCCCCCCCAAAAAAAAAAAATACCCATCATAATTTTTATTAAACATTAACCATATTTCTCATAGAGAAAACTTGGATAAAAAAGGGCCTGAAATAAAGGTCGCAGGTGGGAGTAAAAATGGTGTAGCGAGAAGCGGTTGCAGCGATATATTTTTTTTATAGAATATATAAATTTTAAAAAGGCGCACTTTGACTTGCTAGTTCGGGATATGCTAGTTGTTTGGAGATACGAAAGCTTACAGTGTGTGTCTGGTCGCGAATACTAATAAGAAGTTACATTATTTTGAATGGAAAAAAAATTGGTAGCTTTTTCTAATTTACCTAGATCACATCATTTATGACTGTGACTACATTCCATTAGAATCAGAAAGGTGACAATGATCATGGTTAAATATGTTATACTTATGTCTCCTTTCGATACTACTTGTTACTTAAATCAAGATGTTGGACCGGCCTTAACTGTACACAGTACGGAAAAGATTAAGAGTAAAATGTAACACCCATTACGTCGTTCTGGTTGTAACAGACAACAGATCTCATTAAGCTTTGAGAAAAACTAATAGTTGTGGCGTAACGGATGCTCATTTACTGTGATCCAATGACCATAATGAAAAGGAAGAAAGATATTTCTGCTTCAGTGGTCCCCTCCACTACCTTATACAACAAAAGGATGAAGATGCCCTGTGATGACGCTTAAGATATAGACACGGTCTTTCACATCACCCATTTCCATTAATTTCAGCGACTTTTACATGCTAGCAAATAATTGGTAAGTCTGCTGTAAGAGAAGATAAAAGAGAAGCTGGTTGAAGAGGAGTCACAGCAAGGGAAGCTAGGAGATTCAGAGTGAAAGCAAGAGGACAGAACACCAGAATAGCAGCGGGATGGAAGAGCGAAAGGCAGGGGTTCGTCCTAATGTTACTCTTTTAACCTATTAGACACTCATCTTTAATTGTTAGCGTGTTGCTTTTCTTACCTGAGGAACTCCATGTACAGTATATCCCCCAGTATAACAGCAGATAATAAATCTCGACTGCTCCGTCGGGCAGTAGAAATTCGACCGAGAAAATAGTAATATAAAAGGAAGGGTGGTTAAGCGCCTGCTCGATTGAAAAGGGGCGGAACGGCTGTGAATGCGTCAGGGGAGGAAGGGTCACGGTGCAAAATTATCAGAGCGGAAATGGACGAGCTTCAGGCAGTCAACAAGCATGAAGCTGAAGACGATGGAAATTGTTTTGGGGAAAATGTTGGCTATATAATGGGCGAATAATGCTGTTCATAAAGTAGCATGTAGCATTAAAAGTTTCATTATGCAAGTAGAGGTTACTTTTCTTGGAGCTGCCTAGCATGGGCCAACAGGCCTACTGCAGTTAACCTCTCTTCTTATGTTCGTGTGTGAAGACGCGTATTTAGACTAGTAATAATTTTTATATAAGAGAACGCATATAAATACTTGCTTTAACTAACTTAAAAAAAAAAAAAAAAGATGCAAATAGACGATAAGACAAGTCTCAGTGTCTATAGTAACGTGTACATCTTATTTTTTGATATGGAAATGTTTGACCCCTGCAACCTATTTCAGAATTACGAAATAATTCAGTATCCCGTTCTCTTGGAGAGTGAAGAAAAATAAACTGTGCTGAACGGCTGGCTGTCCTAGAGGTCACATTGGAAGGAATATGAGACACGGTAATGTAGAGTTCACTTAGAAAAATAAAATGAAAACGTAAACGAATGATGTGAGAAAGCCAACAGATGACATTAGATTTGAATGAGAAAGTCAAGCATGGAAGAGAAAGAAGGAAAGATAATATGAATATAGGAAGGAAATGTGGGATGAGGGATGAGTCAAAGTAAACAAAGGTCCTATAAAGAGAAAGGTGGCGCTTGATACAACATCCTACACTTTACATTCCTCACAACCTGCCTCCACCAAGCGACTGTTCAGCATCCATTTATGAAAACGACATGGAGTCCATTTGAATCTGTTCCTCATTGATCTGTATGTATGTGTGTGTGTGTGTGTGTGTGTGTGTGTGTGTGTTATAGCAATAATATTCTTTTGCCTGAAAACAAAACTAACTTAACTGTATTTCAAGAGTCTAAGGCAAAGTACAGTTATGAAGATTATAGTTGTTTGAATAAGAAATTATGGTTATTTCAAAATGTGTGCTGCTAATGAACCACAGAAACTGTGTAAGGCACAAAACCCGAGAGAGAGAGAGAGAGAGAGAGAGAGAGAGAGAGAGCGTTAATGTGAGGGCAGGGTGATGCTAGTGATAGGTTTGTATTCTCGTCGGGTATGGAAGTTCCCTAACACCTCTTCCTTACTGATTTATATTTGGATATGGCCAACTAATATCCTATTATGCGTACGTTATTTATGCAGAATGTGACGATACTGGAATTATTTATGTAACAAAGAAGAGGTCGGCAAGGTGCAACAAGCAAAATAAATCTCTTACGAAAAGGTGTTAGGTGTTTCCTCAGCCGACGAGAATACCGGCAATAGAGCCAAAAGAGAGTTTGTAATACCTCTTCCTTTGCAATTTATTTTCCATATTATACCTAGACATTTTCTTGCATATTATTTACATTGTTTTAACATCGACATGGTTTTTATAGTAACTTGCTGCACAAAAGGATCCTGAGGTGTCACGTAGAGAATAAACCGCTAAGGAAGAGGTGCAATGAAGTCTCCAGTGCCACTCAGAACACGGCCAAGAGTTCTGCAGAGATAGGGCTAGAGGTGAACTTGTAGCATGAAACAGACACAGACTTAATATTATAGTTAACTACTTACATTCACTTGTTTTAGACATGCCAGAAGCTTGACACTGTGGTTCTCTCTCTCTCTCTCTCTCTCTCTCTCTCTCTCTCTCTCTGTTGAATATTCACATGAGACCTACAAAATAAAGAAAAAAAATTGGAACTGACTAAAACTCGTTGGTATAAGTGGAAAGAGGAAACGTGATGAGGAAGGGGAGGAGATAAAAAAAAAGTAGATGGAAAGAAAACGAGGGGATTCAAGAAAAGGAAAAAGAGAGAGAGAGAGAGAGAGAGAGAGAGAGAGTGTTAAGTTCTGACATGAGGAAAAGTAAAAAACAAAGTAATTTAATAAAATGAAGGGTTTCCACTATTCTTCCTAAACGCTCGCCTCGGGCAGCGCAAACTGCCGCCATTAAACTGATGATGGTCGTTGTCTTTTTCTGTGTGTTTGTGTCGGCCCGTTTGTTTTCCACCATAACCTGAAAATTTCACGCGACGATGCCGACCTGAATTTGCTGGTGACACTCTGGGAGGAAACACAAAGGTCGGGGACGACAGAGCAGAGGGGAAGTAGGGATGTGGACTGAAAATTATAGCTTATTAAGACGCATATAACCCCATATTTTTGAAGGCTTTTCTTCAGCCAAATTATGTTGTCCGATAGTGGCCGTAATGAATTTGCAGGTGTATTCACTGCCAAGGAAAACAGTGAACCGGAGATGTCACATCGTAGATTTTACAGTCTTTTAATCAAATCAACAAATGGTCTGCAAGGCAATAATAAAGTAGTTTCTGCATTCCAACGCCAAATGGTTTCAGCGATACGCCTATTTTAGTATTTAAGTCGCCATTACAACATTCATAAAGTTAAATGGTTGCGTATGAAAGCTCTTGCATTGCATCAATCGTATTTCCAGTGCCAGGTTACAGCAACAGGAAGATACGAAGTTCTGGGTGGTGGACTCATCGTAGACGCAGAACCAAAACAACGTAACTTTCACAGATGGCTGTGTTTGTTGCTCACCAGGGACTGTCCCACCCCACCTCACCCAGCACAATCACTGACACCCACTGGACGTTGGACTCCTTTACTCTCTTCCACCCTTACCCTCACTTACCCTGCTCTCTTTCTCACCCTTTACCCTCTCTCACCCTCATCCTCACCCTGCTCTCTTCCTCACCTTGTGCCCTCTCTCATCCCCACTCTCCTTGCTGCATCACCCTAAACTTTTCTCGCCTGATGCACCTTTGACGTCATTCATTTTAGGGGAATTCTTAAATAGCCTTATCTCTCCTTATTCTATGTACATTTTTAGTAGTAGTCGTTTGCTTTTTGATGTACAAAAATGTTATTGAGAGAGAATTATTTATCCACTAAAGGATTCTTCTGCATAACAAAATCAAGTAGCGACCAAAAAATTTTGTGTTCATCTGAGAGTATTGGAGATAAGGTGAAGAAACTGTAGTTATATTTCTGATGAAAGTTACATCTGTGAAGGATTAACCAAAAACTCCTACAGGACAGTTACATAACGAGAATGGGGTAGTAACAGTGACAGAGTTGAGTGTTTGATGTGGAGAGATCCCCGTGTTTCTTAGAAGGGAGTAGTGTGATGCTTTAGCTCTGAGTCAGTTCCAGAAGGGAGATGGATACGGTATATGAAGAAAGTAAAGTCCAGTTTGGTTGCTGCCGGAACCATCCCCGCTGTCTACATTCCATCAGTATTAACATGGTAGGATGGCCGACTGCTCCTAACTGCTTGCTGACATAAGGCCGTATTGTACTTGGCATAGAACGAAGTCTATTAATACCAAGTCAGATCACTTCCTTCCAAAACAGCTCCAAGCCTTCGCAGGGGACGGAGCATCGGAGTGACGTCAACTGGCACGAAACCCCAGTTAAGCTGACTGTTGACGATGGTGGTGAGTGGATGCTTGCTCCACTCACCAGATCATGACATCCGGAGAAGTGAGGGAAGGACCTGAAATGTGTGAGGGAAGGTGTGGGGGTGTGAGGGAGGATATGAGGGTGTAAGGGGGGATATGGGGGTGGGAGGGAAGGAGTTGGGGTGTCAGGGAAGGGACTGAAATGTGTGAGGGAAGGTGTGGGGATGTGAGGGAGAATATAGGGGTATCAGGGAAGGTGTGGGGGTGTGAGGGAGGATTTGGGGTTGTGAGGGAAGGTGTGGGGTGTGAAGGAGGATTTGAGGGTGTGAAGGAAGGTGTGGGGGTGTGATGTAAGGTGTGGGGTGTGAGGGAAGATGTGGGGGTTTGATATAAGGTGTGGGGTGTGAGGGAAGGTGTGGGGATGTGATGTAACGTGTGGGGTGTGAGGGGAAGGTGTGGGGAGGTGTGATGGAAGGTGTAGGGGTGCGAGGGAACCTATTGCTATATTATAGGGTTAAACGAGTCCGCACTTCTTCCTCCTCTTTGTTTTCCCTTATTATAAATGTTTAATTTGAGTCTGCCCTTTTATACATTTTCTGTTACATAAGCCAACTGACGTCACACACAAGCCACGCCTCCCTGCTCCCTGAGGGAAAGTGATCCGACTTGGTATTAGTAGTCTTAGGCATAGAAGACATCACCTCCTCTTTAGTGATTTACTTAGCATATTAAAAATCAACAATCGCTTACATGTTATTAATATCGTTCTAATATCAACATACTTTGTACGAATAATGTACTTAAAGATATTAAGGTGTACTGTGTTGAATAATTCGCCAAGGAAGTGATGCAACGACTTATCCTATGCCATGTAGAAAATGGCCCGTTGACCGACCAAAGCACGAGTCAGATGAGTACCTGACATAACCAAGGTTGTGTGTGTGTGTGTGTGTGTGTGTGTGTGTGTGTGTGCTGGTCATGGTTGGTAATATTTAATGAAAATTATCCAACGTCATACATAACCCGAAAGTAATGGAAGCATGAAACTTCTTTACCATTTCAGTAAAAATAAGATACTTGTACATTTGCTTTAATTGGACTATTCATTTCATGCCACAGCACCTTTTCACAACCGTTAGGCCTTCCCCCAACCCCAGCTCTGCCACCATACCAAACTTCTTTTTGTAAAGCCCATTCACAAGATCTCCCACTTGCTGTAGTCCCAATATTTCTGCCTCTCTTCCAGCAACACCCTCCTTCTACTTGCAGCACCAGTCTTCAGTCATTTGATGTTCTCACTCTCACTAGTACCTTCATTGCAACCTGGTACCATATTCCTTTCCTTTTCGTCTTCCCCTCTGTCATTTCATGCTGTTTGTATAACATCATGTATTTTGATATTCTCTCTCTCTCTCTCTCTCTCGCTCTCTCTCTCTCTCTCTCTCTCTCTCTCTCTCTCTCTCTCTCTCTCTCTCTCTCCACTTTAGACGCAGGCTCCCTCCAAATCATCCAGTTTCTCCCCATGTCTGCGCCTTCCTCATTTCGCCTCATTTCTCTTTCATCTCATGAATTCTTTATTTTCTTTTTTTCCATTTTACCCTTTCATTATTCATCTTTTGCTCACTGGTTGCTCAATTGTTCCCGCCTCTTCATCATATTTGTCTCTTGTTATGTCTATATACTTTTCTTTTTTCATATTCCACATCAGCCTCCTTATTCCAAACGTAAAAATTAAGGTCATTTTTCCTTCCTCGCAGCTCCTCTTCTCGTTCTGCGTGCGATCACCTGACACCATACAAGTTTCCTGTCCCAGTAAAGAAGAGTTGCTTTAATTTTTTTCCTTTCTTCCGTTTAACGTGCAGGAAGAACTGTATGCGGAGATGATGTAAAAATAACAGGTGTGGATAATGAGTGAAAAAAACCATATTATATGGTCTCGTACTAAACAGGTAAGAATTATCACCTAAAAGTTTTAGTACTAAAGAACTCCAGGCGTAAAAGAGAAATATAAAGGAAGAGCTTCTTGAACGGGGCGTCACCTTCGGAAGAAACTAGACGGAAAAAAAGGAGGTGAGAGAATGCGAAGAATTCGAGAGAGGAAAGACGAAAGAAAGCGAAGACAAGCTCAGGAAGGAAAGGGCAGAGAATATATATATATATATATATATATATATATATATATATATATATATATATATATATATATATATATCATCAGCCGTTTGAGTGTCCACTGCAGGACCGGCCTATCCCTACCGAAGTGGGGATGATACAGCCAATGTATCTCTACCAAGTGGCTTAGGCTGTCTAGTAGAGATTGTATGTAGGGTGAGAAGTGCTTGTAAGTGTAATTGTAGTGTTGAAGTGGCTTTGGATATGTGTGTGTAGTCTGTGAACCAAGTGTAATCGGCCCGCACAAGCCGACTAGGTGCAAACATACTTTAGCGTATGCGACACTGGTTCAACCACAGCACCTCTTGTGTCCCCCAAAGCAGTACGTGGCCTGAAGAACGCTCCCATAGTTTATTACCCTGGCTGGCCGCGAACCCTCGTCCTTTAGTGTACGAACACGCACACTTTACCACTGTACCACAGAGGCTCATATATATATATATATATATATATATATATATATATATATATATATATATATATATATATATATATATGGCTGAAGAAACAAAAGTACACCTCTAAAAAACAAAAAAAAACAAAAAAAACGTGAGTAGATTGACGAAATTACATTTAAAAGAAACGAGGTAGCTCACTGAAATAGGTCCGATTAGCTACTACAGGAGGGCAGAGAGAAGAGATAAAATATTTTGCTGTCAAAGCAAAGGAGCAGCAAGATTATTTACTGTGGGAAATGATATATATGACACAGGGGAGAAGAATGTTGCTTGGGACAGGAAGGGAAGAAGCCAAAGACATTGTCATATTATTACAAGAAAATTACATTCTGAGCGGAGTGATTCAAGGGTAATGTAGTAAACAGAGAAACGAGACTGCAGCAGGATTTATTAGACATCAAAGTACAATAGCACGTCCGGAAGGATCAGAAAACTACAGTATATATAATCGAAGAACCTAAAGAGAGAAAAATTATGGAGAAGTGAATTGGAGAAATAATTGTAATTGCGAGAGACAGACTTAAGATGACCATACCATTCGATAAAAGTAAGACAGTGTAAAGTCAGTCATAATCTACACAACGACACTCTTCTTCAGTTAAAAGTACAGCAAAACTATGCATCCCTACACCACGGCAGGAACTGTGAAACGTAGAGGTTAGAGGAAACGCGAATAATATCACAGTTAGCCTTGAAATTATTTTCATAACAGTCAGCCCCGAAACAATTTCCTGTAATGTTCCTGGTTGATAGGTACCGCTTCCGTTAGAACTACTTCCTCCTCCTCCTCCTCATTCCCCTCTTCCTCTGCCTCCTCCTTCTCCTCATCCTCATTCTCCTCCTCTTTCTCCTCTTTTTCCTCTTCCGCTTCATGCTGTGGATACCAACTCCATTAACTCTAGCTGCATCACCAACACTCTGTGACTAGTTTCTACAGTCTATCAGGTACACCAATATCCCACCATTAACCAGATTCCATCCACATGCAAAAGCTTTTAGAGGCACTTGTTCTTCTTCCCCTCAGAAAGCATAAAAAGTTAAGGACGATATCGCAGCTGCTTTCATCTGGCGGTCTCCGGAGAGCGGCGCGATTATCTTGGAAGCAAAGTTTAGCGGGATTACTTTTCTGTATATTATTTAGTCCCACTGCGTGTTCTTGCAGATTACTTCTTTCTTGTTGCTCATGGGTACAGTTTTCTTTATCTTCTTTTTGTGTCATGGTTTCTTGGAGCAATTACCCAGAAGCAAATATCACCTGACTTACGATAAATATTCTGTTTCCCCAATGTTGGATCTCCCAGTGTCCCTTATGTATGTTTCCATAACTGAATATTAATTCTTGCTCATAATGTTCTTTGTTGTCTACGTGAGTGGAGGGAGCCTTCACATTCCTTGCTGCTAAATACACCCTTTCGTATTCCAAAAAGTTTACCCAAGGATGACGATTAATGTCTCAAGTGTAGTGTTCTGTTTTCCATTACGCTTTACGATTGTAATGATGGAATGACGTTATGGATAGATGAGAAATGAAACTATTAAAGTGTGTATGTGTGTGTGTGTGTGTGTGTGTGTGTGTGTGTGTGTGTGTGTGTGTGTGTGTACTCAGAAGCAGAATGGTAATTACGTAAAGATGGGTAAACTTGTTTACTCCGAAGTCTCTTCCACAACTGAATGAAATCATCAGGCGCTACCACAGATAAAAAGTATGTTGCATCAATGAGTAAATCAGACTAGACACACACCGTAACTATACTGAACCTCGACAGTATTAAAACGAGTTACAGGTATTGGCACACTGATCGTACCACTGTGATTGTCATAACTTTCTTCTCATTGTGAGTGTGTGTGTGAACACACACACACACACACACACACACACACACACACACACACACACACACACACACACACACACAATATCGCCTCGCCTTGCTAATGCCGGGCGATGACATGTAACGGATACATGTCAGGAGACGTGGAACCACCACTCTGATTTTTACAAACAATTTCACACACCTGTACCTAGATTCAGAGAATATAGAGTGTAAAAGAGTGCAATTGTGAGTATGGATACAATCCGTCTATATAATAAGCTGATACCATGTCTCCAAGAAATAGGACTAAGTGTAACTGCTGTATCCCTAGATAAATCAACTCATGAAACACACACTGAATGCCTTTCCGCTCGTGGTGACCAGCTGACTAGACCGCCAAATAATCTATGAAATTTATCAACATATAAAACAAACTGTAAATACCTGTTCATACAAAGTAGGTACACCCACGCACCAAAGTTTCTGTACCCCTCCTCGGTGGAAGGAAGTGGAAGTCAGGGTCAGAGAGAGGGCGGGCGAACGGACAACAGTGAGTTGTAGTTTGGTACTGAGCTACGAGGTGAATGGTGAGAAACCTAATGACACTGGATTCGAAACATTTCCATGCTATTCACCTGCAAAACATTATGTGTTCGTAACATATACAGCAAATATTATAACATGGACTATTATATTATCATGGAGTCCTGTGAAACTGGTACAGACACGACCCATCTGTTTCGGATCTTCATCATACAAATAAGGCACAGAGCCAGTTGTATCTAAGCTATGAATGGTCAGTATCACTGCACTGATAAGTTTTGATGAAATATTATTCCTAGATTATCTATAGCTATAATACAGAATGATTATGGATTTAATACTGATTCCCACAGTAGCTGTGAGGATGGTTATGTTAAAATTATTGTATGTGGACGAATAAACCACACTGTGATGAGCAGCGGAAAGCATTCGCCAACAATTAACTATAACCAGATAAAATTAGAAGCAAACAACAGAAATATTAAGAGATAACGAAGATGCAGCTGTGGTATCCTGCTCCGCCTCGTTATCCAGGCCTTAACTGTTGCTTCACCTCATACGTGCATTCTTTTGCTTCAGTCTCTGCCTCTTCTATTACTCTTACTTCCCGTTATCCTCTTACTGCGACCCGTCATATTCCTTAGGGGGTTTCTAGTCGTCCGGTCCTATAACCACTAATGTATTACATTATTCATCACATCATCACTCTCACATAAACAACCTTAACACAAGATTGTTGAATCTGTTACTACCATTATTGGCAATGCCACTACTAACCCCCCTTTTCTCCCTGACTGTGCCTAATTTCCCTCACAATACTAGTACTGTTATTCCTACTCGTAATCCATTATAAATCTGTTTAATAATACATATGATTGTCCTTATGTGTGTGTATCTGCTAACCGCATTTTCCCGACCCTTCCCGCTGCTGCCTCTATCTCTCAGCCACCATCGACCCTGTTCCTCCCCCACTCCGACACCACACTACCCCTCACCTCACCCCCGGGCCACCAAGCCTGTTGTCCACCCTTTTACCGGTGAATATACGTGGTATATATGCATTAGCAATACTTATTATAATAATAACAACAAGAACTTAGATGTGTACTGTTCCTAACATTACATATAAAAACTGCAGACCCCAAACGTGTCCATATTTCGGAGCACTGATTTATTAACCAAAGAACCGAGAACAGACTGTTCTTATCATTACCACTGGACCTTCCCCATAGCACTTCACCATGGTAATACAACCCATTGTAATTATTGTAACTCATAATGATAATAATAATAATAATAATAATAATAATAATAACAGTAACAACAACAACAACAACAATAATATGAAACAGGAGGACAAACACTGAAACAGCATGTGTTGACCCAATGCTGTATCTGTTTGCAATGACAGAAGATTGGGTTGCTGTCAAACATTTAGTATTATTATAACCCAACCACTACTATAACCCTACCATTGCAGCTTATTATGGCCCTGTTTCGTTTCATAAGATAACATTGTAGCAACCGTACCTCAGTGGGTTTGAGCGCTCCGCTCTGACCGAAGGGTTGGAGGATCGAATCCACCCAAGGGTCATTGGTAGACATCAGGAAGGGCATCCGGTCATAAAATGCTACACGCTCCAGTCCAAAAGTCCTCTACTCAGGGGCAACGCCTTAGCCCTTCGGGGATACCTGGCGTAAAACCAAATTATTATATATTATTATATGTCAAAGCTGTGTTCACGTGTTTTTATCAGGGAGAGTATGGTGTCTATCCTCTGTATCGTGCCTGATAACATGTAATTACTACTACTACTACTACTACTACTACTACTACTTCAATTATTATTATTATTAATAATATTATTATTATTTTTTTTTTTAATTATCATTATTGCTATAACTATGATGACACCTGCACAGCAGGATGGTAAAAGTTTTGTCAGGTCGTCATATACCGATGCTAGACATTCGGCCTCTGTCTATGTCCAGAAGTTTGTTTGTCCGCTAACTTCTCCTAGGCTATTTGTTGGATGTCGGGGAAACATCACATGCGTCATTTAGTGGGTTGTAGGCATGTCGTGCAGTATGTTATGTAGTGACCCCACAAAGGACTACAATAGGTTGTATTACCATGGTGAAGTGCTATGGGGAAGGTCCAGTGATAATGATAAGAACAGTCTGTTCTCGGTTCTTTGGTTAATAAATCAGTGCTCCGAAATATGGACACGTTTGGGGTCTGCAGTTTTTATATGTAATGTTAGGAACAGTACACATCTAAGTTCTTGTTGTTATTATTATAATAAGTATTGCTAATGCATATATACCACGTATATTCACCGGTAAAAGAGTGGACAACAGGCTTGGTGGCCCGGGGGTGAGGTGAGGGGTAGTGTGGTGTCGGAGTGGGGGAGGAACAGGGTCGATGGTGGCTGAGAGATAGAGGCAGCAGCGGGAAGGGTCGGGAAAATGCGGTTAGCAGATACACACACATAAGGACAATCATATGTATTATTAAACAGATTTATAATGGATTAAGAGTAGGAATAACAGTACTAGTATTGTGAGGGAAATTAGGCACAGTCAGGGAGAAAAGGGGGGTTAGTAGTGGCATTGCCAATAATGGTAGTAACAGATTCAACAATCTTGTGTTAAGGTTGTTTATGTGAGAGTGATGATGTGATGAATAATGTAATACATTAGTGGTTATAGGACCGGACGACTAGAAACCCCCTAAGGAATATGACGGGTCGCAGTAAGAGGATAACGGGAAGTAAGAGTAATAGAAGAGGCAGAGACTGAAGCAAAAGAATGCACGTATGAGGTGAAGCAACAGTTAAGGCCTGGATAACGAGGCGGAGCAGGATACCACAGCTGCATCTTCGTTGTCTCTTAATATTTCTGTTGTTTGCTTCTAATTTTATCTGGTTATAGTTAATTGTTGGCGAATGCTCTCCGCTGCTCATCACAGTGTGGTTTATTCGTCCACATACAATAATTTTAACATAACCATCCTCACAGCTACTGTGGGAATCAGTATTAAATCCATAATCATTCTGTATTATAGCTATAGATAATCTAGGAATAACATTTCATCAAAACTTATCAGTGCAGTGATACTGACCATTCATAGCTTAGATACAACTGGCTCTGTGCCTTATTTGTATGATGAAGATCCGAAGCAGATGGGTCGTGTCTAAACCAGTTTCACAGGACTCCATGATAACATAATAGTTCATGTTATATTTGCTGTATATGTTACGAACACATAATGTTTTGCAGGTGAATAGCATGGAAATGTTTCGAATCCAGTGTCATTAGGTTTCTCACCATTCGTCTCGTAGCTCAGTACCAAACTACGACTCACTGTTGTCCGTTCGTCTGCCCTCTCAAACCCTGACTTCCACCGAGGGGGGTTCAGAAACTTTGGTGCGTGAGTGTACAGTACTTACAGATAGTGGAAACCCGCGAAGGAAGGTTAGCATTGTTAATAACTGACATATAATCCATAAAGTCCGCCAAAAACACATCATGCGTCTCCACAACACTGGAGTCAACAACACTGTCAGCCTCACCCACGGGCCCCGATTGGACACACCGCGCTGTGATTTTTTTTTTCTTTTTTCTGGCTTATCGACCAATGGGGCCAAAGCTCCTGGTCATTAAGGCCGTATATATATATATATATATATATATTTATATATATATATATATATATATATATATATATATATATATATACATACATACATATATATATATATATATATATATATATATATATATATATATATATATATATATATATATATATATATATATATATACACACACACAGGCAGTCAAAGGAGGCAGACGTGCGACATTGGCGCTCCGTACCGAACCAACACGGCCAGTGGCATTACCTAAATTAGTATCTTTGTATGAGTCAAGCTCTGTACCAGGGTAGATTAAATGATTTTTCATTATTAAAAGAAAAAAAAAACAAAATAATAAGAAGGTTAAACAAGACTTGTTCAAACAGAAAAGAGAACCAAGACGAAAGAATTCGCTCAGTCAGCTGAGGTTTGTTTACAGCAGCACGGGGAATGTAAGTACATACTCTGTACTTTTAGTATTGCAAAATGGATACATACTTTAGTAAAGCAAATTTGGAAAAGAAAAGGGATAAAGGTAGAAAGCAAAATGATGATTTCTACCAAGAACTGGTTGAAGTGGAGACTCACAACAGACTGGTTGAACGTGTACACAAACTAGAAATGACTTTCAAAAATGAAATTGATGAAATAAAGAAGCAGATGCACTTGCAAAAGGAAGAAATAGAAAAACTAGGAAGGGAGGCCAACAAGAAAGACACAACCATCAGTGAACTAACAGTGGAATTGAGTACACTTAGGAAGAAAATGAGTGAAATGGCAAGTACAGTAGTCAATCATGAGAGTGTTATGGAAGAGTTCAAAAATGACACAGAGACAATTAGGCAAGTAAGCAGTCTGATAGACCAAAGCAGTGATATTGAGGAGAAGATAACACAGGTGAACGAAGCTGTGCGAAGCTACAAAAATGATGTGGAAACCACGTATGCTGAAATGGTGAAAGTAAAGAAAGACTTAGAAACAAGGATGGAGGAAAAAAGCATTAAATAGGAAGTGAAAAGAAAAATCCAAAACAATCCAAAATTAGTCAGAGATTCAGTAGATATAAACAAATCTATAGTAATCACTGGTATAGAAGAGGAAGAAGTAAAAAAACAAGATCACAAGAAACAAAAAGGAGATGGCAAATGTAATGAGCATACTGAAAGAAGTATCAGAGGAAATCTGTAGTAAAGATATAGAGGAACACAAAAGGTTAGGGAAATACGAGAAAAGCAGAACAAGACCTCTAAAGGTGACTTTCCAGAGTGTAAACACTGTGGAGGAGATACTAAAAAATGCAAAGATTCTTATGGAAAAAGAGGAGTTCAAAAATGTATGAATAAAAAGATGGCTAACACAAGAGGAACTAGAATTACTGAAAGAGAAAAGGGAAGAAGCAAAAACAAAAAATGAGGGAAGATCAGAAGAGGAGAAGAAGAATTTTTTTTTTACAAAGTAATAGGATTCCAGGTACGAAAGTGGTACACAAACAGGATGGAATAAAAAGGAGGAAGATAGTAAAACCATGTCATGACAAGTATATAAACAAGATGATAAAGTTGATGTACTCAAATGTGGATGGAATGGTATCTAAATTACTAGAGATGAATGATTATGTCAGAGAAAATGAACCACAAATAATATGCCTAACTGAAACAAAATTAACACCAAGGATATCCAATGATATACTAAACTTAGAGGAATACAATATATGGAGAAGAGACAGAAATTTAAAAAAAGGAAGAGGAATTATAATATTAACTAAGAAAAATCTAAAAGTCAATGAAATAAAACTAGATATACCATCACAAGTAGAACTGATTGCAGTAGAGATCAACACATCTGTAGGTAAGGTAATTGTAGCCAATTTGTACATGCCACCCAGATCAAGCACATGGGAAAGTGACGAATATGAGGACCTGGCAGAGAGTACAATTCAGAGTTTAAGATCATTACTACATAAAATGGAAGAGAAATCGGAAAGAATTATACTAACTGGAGATTTTAATACAAATATAAATTGGAATACTCCAGATATAATTAGCCAAGAAAGCTGTTGGGACCAAAAGCTCCTGGATCTCGTGCAAAAGTTTTTCCTAACGCAACATGTGAGGGAAACCACCAGAAAAAGAGGACTCGATGTACCTTCAGTGCTAGATTTAATATTTACTAGGCAAGAAAATGATATTGACAGTTTAATATATCACCCTCCACTCGGCAAAAGCGATCATGCAGTACTAAATTACAACTTCAGGATAGCATATGACATAGTTAACAGCAATGAAAGTTACAAAAAGAGCCTAAACTATAAAAAGGGAAATTATCAAGACCTAAAGAAGTATTTCTTAGAAGTTGATTGGGAAAATGAGCTTAGAGGACAAGATTTAAATGCTGTATATAAAAAATTTTGTGAATTTTATGAAATTGGAGTCCAGAAGTACATCCCACAGCACAAAGAAGCAGATAAGAAAATACAGAAATGGTTCAATACAGAATGTAAAAAACCAAACGAAAGAAGAGATTTGTTGTGGAATAGATACAGAAGACACAATAGTGAAAGGGCGTATAATAATTACAAACAGGCAAGAAACGATTATATAAGAATAAGGAGGGAAGCCCAAAAACAGTTTGAGGAGGATATAATAAATAAAAGTAGTGACCAACCAAAGCTGTTTTACAGCTATATCAGAAGCAAAACCAAAGTAAATGATATAATACAATCCATTACGGACGAGGGAATCACTAATACACGAGAGAAAGATATTTGTGAAGCACTAAATAAGAATTTCCAATTAGTTATTACAGAAGAAAAAAATTTTGAGAGGGACTATGTGGAACATGCATGTCCACACATACTACCATATATACAAATAGCAGAAAAAGCAATACAGAAGGAGTTAAGTAAATTAGACAGAGGAAAAGCAACTGGTCCTGATGAAATTTAATGTTGGGTACTATGAGAATGTGCAAAGGAGTTAAGTAAACCATTATTTTTAGTTTTCAAGAAATCCTTGAGTCAAGGTAAACTACCTGATAGTTGGAAAAAAGCAAATATTTTCCCCTTATTCAAGAAAGGAAATAGACCAAATCCACTCAACTGCCGACCAGTATCATTGACCAGTGTTGTAAGCAAGGTATTAGAAAAGCTTATAAGAAAAGCTTGGGTAAATCATCTAGAAGAACACAGTATGATAACAGAAAGACAGTTTGGTTTCAGAAAAGGAAAGTCATGTGTAACTAATCTGTTGAGCTACTATGACAGAGTAACAAACACAATACAGGAAGGAGAAGGATGGGTGGACAGTATCTATTTAGATTTCAAGAGAGCTTTTGACACAATACCACACCAAAGACTTTTATGGAAACTGTATCATCAAGGAGGAATTCGAGGCAAACTGTTTTGTTGGATGCAAGATTTTCTCATAAAAAGAGAAATGAGAACAGTACTAAGAGGAAACTACTCATCATGGAAAGAAGTGACTAGTGGAGTACCACAGGGTTGAGTGCTGGCACCAATCATGTTTTTAGTGTATATAAATGATATAAACAGTAACACTGGAAATGAGGGCTATCTGAATATGTTTGCAGATGATGCAAAAATACAAAGGAGAATTACTAACACAGACTCTTGTAAAGAGCTACAAGAAGAATTAAATAAACTGCATGAATGGAGTAATACATGGCAAATGGAATTCAATGTGGACAAGTGTCATGTAATCAAGTTTGGTAAAAGTGGAAAAAGACCTGACTGGGATTATAAGTTAGGAAATAAAACCCTATATACATCAGAAAGAGAGAAGGACCTAGGTGTGATTATCAATAACAGACTATCTCTGGCTGACCACATCAGCGAGAAGGTACGGAATATGTATACACTGCTTGCAAATATGAGAATAGGATTCACAAAGATAAATGAAGGCATGCTAAGAAGGATAATAACATCATTCATTAGACCAGTCCTGGAATATGCATCAGTAGTCTGGAGTCCTCATCTCAAAAAACACATAGACAAGATTGAAAAAGTTCAAAGGGCCGCTACGAGATGGTTACCAAGCTTAAGGTACCTAATCTACGAAGAAAGACTAAATAAACTGAATCTACCAACACTACAGGAGAGAAGGAAAAGAGGTGACATGATAATGCTATATAAGTGCATATCAGGGAAGGAGAAAATAGACATAAATGATTACTTAACATATGAAGAAGCATCAGCAAGAGGACACTGCAAAAAACTGCATAAGAAGAGAGGTGATAAAGACGTAAGGAAATTCAGTTTCCCAAACAGAGCAATTGATCAATGGAATCCACTACCGAATGAAATAGTGTGTGCCAAAACAATTCACAAATTTAAGGATATGTACGATAAATATGGTTTAAGACACGGGACAGTACGAGCTTGACTCATTCCAGTAAAATTAGGTAAGAAAACACATACAGACACACTTTCATTCACACGTCTATCTATCTATCTATCTATAGCCCGACGCCCTAATCCCGCAAAGGGTGGCCGCAGACAAAACGCCTCCAAGTCACTCTGTCACCCACCATTTGACTACCCTCCCCCCAACTCACCCCCCCCCTCCCTCATATACCTCTCAACTCCATCCCTCCACCTCATCCTCGGTCTACCCCTCCCTCTCCCTCCCTCCACCTCACCTACATACACCCTCTTAGTCAGTCTTTCATTCTCCATTCTCTCCACATGTCCATATATATATATATATATATATATATATATATATATATATATATATATATATATTTATATATATACGTGTGCATGAGGAGCGAACAAAGCGCCTCATGCACACGTACATATATATATATATATATATATATATATATATATATATATATATATAGAATAATAGTTTTGATTTTATTTATTTATGTATTTATTTATTTTTATTTTTATATTCTATTTTTTTCTTGGTTTTATATTTTTATACCTTATATTATAAAGAAAAACCTAATCTAAAGACCCTAAAACTAATCACCTAACAGACAAATCGCTAACCTATACTAAATCCTACAGAGACAAATAGCTAGACCTATTCTAATGGTAAAAAAGCCTCGACCAAGAGAACACCATCGACTGCAGATATGTAATGCCTTTCTACATTACACACCTGCACTCATCACCTGGTGACTGTCAGTCGAGGCACAACCTAATATAGGGGATATCAATATATGAAAGGGAACCAGACGAGTCAGGAACATTTCCATATACGTCAGCTGTCAGCCCTAATTAGAACAACTTAAACAAGGTGGTATAAGGTATTTACATAACATGTACAAAAAGTGTAGGACCTCGCCCAACAGACCACCATCGACTTACACTCATCAGCTGGTGACTGTCAGTCGAGGAACGGGGTTTAATGTAAGGGACATTAATATTAGAAATAGATCAGTGGGAAGGAGGAACTATTTCAAATATGTCAACTGTCAACCCTAATTAATAGTACAATATATACATAATTACAGTCGATAAAAAACAAAACCATATAGTAAAAAAGTCACATCACTCTGATCAGTCCGGTCTCACTCAAGAAAGCCATCAATTTATCAGTCACAACAATGTCCCCATCACCCAGGATGGTGGAAAGGGTGAAGGGGGCGTCTGCTGCGCCGCAGTAATTTATAAGTGAAGTGCGTTCACGAATAAATCGCCGACATTGCAGGATGATGTGGCAGATAGATAACACCGCATCACAGATGTCACAGTGCGGTGGGAATCGTTTTTCCATATAAGGTTTCATGTGCATAAGCATG
Source organism: Coenobita brevimanus (assembly GCF_032717465.1). Lineage (NCBI taxonomy): Eukaryota > Metazoa > Arthropoda > Malacostraca > Decapoda > Coenobitidae > Coenobita > Coenobita brevimanus. The sequence continues at coordinate 2,808,299 of NC_136994.1, read as the reverse complement.
GTGACATTAAGCCGTAATCGCACCAACACTTTTTCTTCCAGGCAACTGGGACGGTTGGCAGTGTCCCAGTCGCCCAGGTACGGCTTACACGTTCGAATATTTAGTCTGGTCCACTGACCTTGCCACAGAAGATTTATTGATTTCTTTCCGAGAGAGAGACTCGACCTTAGATCGCGAGGAACGTTCCAAGTCTCCTGGAGCTCTATAGCCAACTTTGCAAGTAAGTCAGCCTACTCATTGCCGTACATGCAACAATGACCAAGCACCCAGGTCAGCGTGAATGACACGTTGCATGAATGCAACTTATTAACGATGCGGCCCTGGATCTCGTGAGAGTCCGTAGTACAAGATGCAATTGCCTGAAGGGCTGATTTTGAATCTAAAAATATGACAAATGAGTCATGCCTAGAATTGGGAGCATAATCTATGGCTGTGTCAATAGCAAAAAGTTCAGAGGTAAACACAGATGTATGAGTTGGCAACCGATACCTAAGGGCACATTCGGTCGACCATACACTTGCACCCACACATTCACTCGACTTGGAACCATCGGTGTACAATTGGTGGGACCCCAAGTGACGCACAATGATGTTACGAAACAAGTGGTGGACCTCCGCCTCTGGCGCCTTGGCCTTTGGTGCTGGGAGCCATGATACATCAATGGTAAAGCCGGGTGGCTCCCAAGGTGCTATATTTTTTAACATCAACTTGTCACAGTCACTGAGGTCCACACCAAGCTCCTGAGTCAGTAAGTGGAGGCGAACTGCAAGTGGCCGACGCACCCCCCGCAGAAGATGGTGGTATTGACGCAGGGGGGTACAGGCCACATTGCCGATATTACTTTTCCTAAATGTTCGTTGTCCATAGGACAAGGCCAGGTGGTCACGACGAATATGTAGGGGAGGCACATTCGCCTCCACTTCCACACGAGCTACACGGGTACACCGGACGGCTCCAAGACACATTCGTAAACATTTATTCTGCAATACATCCAATCCTTTCAGCGTGGCATCGAATGCCGAGCCATACACCTGTGCGCCATAGTCTTGCTTTGATCAAATAAGGAACTTATACAGCATTAATGAAGATTTTCTGTCGGCACCCCATGTAGTACCCGCTAGGTACTTGAGGACATTTACTGATTTATCACAATGAGGAAGCAAATTATTAACATGAACTTTGAAGTTCAACCGACGATGAAAATGTATTCCCAAAAACTATACAGAATTTTGAAAAGGTCTGTCTATCTATCTATTGCCCGATGCCTCAATCCCGTTCGGGGTGACCACAAACAAATCGCCTCCACGCCACCCTGTCCCCCGCCATTTCACTGTCCCCCTCTCCTAACTCACACCCCCCTCTCTCATATACCTCTCCACCCCATCCCTCCATCTCATCCTCGACCTCCCTCTCCCTCTTCCCCCCTCCACCTCACTCACATACACTCTCTTCGTCAGTCTTTCACCCTCCATCCTCTCCATATGGCCAAACCACCTCAGTGTATTCCTCCTAACGCTTCCTATCACATCCACATCCACACCACAACCCTCATTTATATCCTCATTTGTCAACCTGTCTCTCCATGTGACTCCACAGGCTCCTCTTGAATAACTAATTTCCACTGCTCTCACTCTTGACTTGTGCCCTTCCAGCAATGTCCAAGCTTCACTTCCATACGTTAGAGTTGGTATCACAGTACTGTCATGTAGTAACTTTTTCACTTCCATGCTCACTTCCCTGCTTCTTATCACTGCTTTCAAGGAACCAGCAACCTTTCTGCCGTGCTGTACCCTTTCAAGCACTTCACCCTCCAAACCTCCATCCTTACTCATCACACTACCCAAGTACTTAAACGTACTCACATTTTCCAATTCCTCACCATCCAATCTCGCTGTACATTCACTGACTTCACCTCTCTCAGAGACCATCACTTTACTCATCCCTACATTCACCTTTAGATTCCGTTTCTTACACATTCTCCCAAACTCATCCACCAAGCCTTGCAGCTCTCCTTTGTCTTCAATCAACAACACAGTATCATCTGCAAACAACAGTACAGGGAGTTTCCAAACACTACCCTCTCTCACCAGGGCCGCTCCAACATCCACTACCCTACCCTGTACCTCTTTTATTACCCCATCCATGTACTGATTGAACAACCATGGAGACATGACACATCCCTGTTTCAACCCAACCTTCAAAGAGAAAAATTCACTCAGTTCATCATCCACACGCACTGCAGCCTTAGCACCATCATACATACTCTTCACAGCGTTCAACAACTTCCCATCTACTCCATATATTCTTAATTCTTTTCACAATCCTTGTCTATCCATCCTGTCATATGCTTTCTCCAAATCCATGAAAGCCGCGTACAACTTCTTTCCCTTTTCTAGAAACTTTTCCACTTAAGATCTATGAATGAATATCTGATCTACACAACCTCATCCCTTCCTAAAGCCTCCCTGTTCTTCTCCAACTAATTCCTCTGTAAATTTCTCTAACTCTGTCAATAAGTATCCTACAATACACTTTTCCTATTATACTTAGTAGACAAATGCCCCTATGATTACCACATACTTCTTTTTCCCCTTTTCCTTTGTACAAGGGAATAATTATACCTAACTTCCAATCCTCCGGGACTCTACTTTCCTCCCAGGCCAATCTGGACATTTTCCACATCCATTCTACTACTATCTCTCCTCCATGCTTCAGCATTTCACCACAGACTCCATCAATTCCTGGGACTTTCCCCAATTTACCTTTCTTCATTGCTTCCACAACTTCTATGCTAATGATTTCTTCTGTCTTCTCACGTCCCTCCTTCTCCCAGCCATTCCCCAGCCACTTATACTCGCAGTACTTCCATCTTCCATGTTCAACAATTCCTTAAAGTGTTCTCTCCATCTGCTCACTTTTTCTCCCTTCTCCACTAGTAATCTACCATTTTTATCTTTCACTCCCCTGCTAACTTCACTTCCACCCTGTCTTACTCTTTTCACCTCTTTCCAGAACATTTTCTTACAGTCCCTCCACTTTACACTCAAGTTTCTTCCAAATTCCTCATCCACTCTCTTCTTACTCTCTCTTACTAATCTTTTTATCACTTTCTTTCTACATATAAATCTCTCTTCCGCCTCTCAGCTTCTTCCACGCACCTATTTCTCATCCATTCATTGTATGCTTTCTTCTTTTGTGCACAGCTTGTCTCACTTCTTCATTCCACCATGCTGTTCCTTGCACCCCCCTCCGTCTTCCCTTCATCCCACACACCACATCACACGCTGCACATATTTCTTCTGTAAATATCCTGCACACACCTTCCAGGTCCCCCATGTGATCCAATTCATATTTGCCCAATCGTTCCACCACTTCTCTCTTATACTCTGCCTTTTTCTCATCCTCTTGTAACCTTTCCACTCTCCTTACAAATACTCCTTCTTCCCCTCCTTCTCTTCTTCTATTTCTCCATCCTAATTGGATCTTGATTCTGGCCACCACCAAGTAGTGGTCAGAAAGTCCACTCCCCCAACCTCTATAAGCTCTTTCATCCATTACACATTTTCGCATCCTTTCATCCACACACACATAATCAATCATTGTCCTCCTTTCATTCAGTTCACCACCCACCCTTCTCATCACTTGCCATGTATACCTGTGGATCATTTTGTGCCTGAAGAGGGTATTGGCTATCACCAACCCCCTCCCAGCACAAATGTCTACTAATGCACTGCCATTCTTATCTATCTCAGCAGGCACACCCCACTCACCAACTATTCCATCCACCTTCACATTCCCTACTCTACCATTCATATCACCGATCAAAAACACTCTCTCATTCCTTCCAAACTTTTTCATTGAAAAGATACCACCTGATTGTCCAAAGTTAAGCACAAATTAGGTATGTTACGATTAGTGAAGACTACAGTGGCACACTTAGGGACGGAAAACTTAAATCCCCACTGCAAGACCCATTGGTGGATGGAGTCAAAGGCTGCTTGAATCCACCCAGCAAAATATTGTGCATTATGGGAAGAGTGCCATATTGCACAATCATCAGCACAGAGCGAGTATTTAAGATTCCTCGTGATGGGAGCTGATGATAGAATATCATTGATCATAATGCTAAATAAAGTAGGACTAAGGACATTTCCCTGCGGCACCCCGTTTTCCTGGATAAATATATCCGATGTTACGTTATGGGGCAATTTGACAGAGAAAGTCCTGTCCCTTAAGAAATTTGAAATAAAAATAGGCAAATTTCTTCTTAAACCATAAGCATAGAGCATCATTAGTATACCGTGTTGCCATGTCATGTCATAGCCTTTATGGATGTCCAAGAACGCCCCTATCATGAATTCGTTATTGGCAAATGCCTCTGCAATACAATGCTCCAAATTCATAAAATGATCTAGTGACTTCTGTATTTACGGAAGCCACATTGTTGATCATTTAACAAATTCTTCGACTCTAAAACAAAAAGAAGCCTATTGTTTACCATTCGTTCCATGACCTTACATAGACAAGAAGTCAACACAATAGGATGAAATGAAGTGGTATTCATAAGACAACCAGCCTCTTTGGGTATCGGTATGAAGTGCGCAAAGTGCCATGAGTTTGGGAACGTTCGAGACGTCCAAATCTCATTGTACAATGCTAACATCTTAATCAGGTTGTCCTGATTAAGATGCTGGATCATACCGTACATGATGGTGTCTGGTCCAGGGATGGTGTCTTTACAGGATTTAAGGGCAAGGATCAGTTCATCTGGCGTCAACTCTTGATTGTATGGGGAGTCTACGTCTTCTGTGGCAAATTCTATTAACTGTAGCTCAGCCATGCGTTTATGATGTTGAAAATGTGGATCATAATTGACTGAGCTACTTACATGAGAAAAACTCCTGGCGAGGATGTTAGCAATGTCCACGGGCTTGTCATAGATGGTGTTATTCACCTGCAGGGTGGTGATAGGGAAGTATGGGCCTTTATTATTTAATATTCTCATAGTGGACCAGACTTTACTTAATGGTGTAGTACAAGTCACCGTGGACACAAAGGACCGCCAGGAGTCACGTTTGGCCCGTCTTATTATTCTCCTTGCCTCAGCCTGTGCCTGTTTGTATGCAATAAAATTTCCCTCAGTGGGCTGATTATTAAAAATCCTGTATCTCCTATTGCGTTTTCTTAATGCTTGTTGGCAATCCGGTGTCCACAAATGTGCTCTGTGCTTCGCATAAACTGTAGAAGTCCTGGGAATAGCAGCTTCAGTTGTGTGTAATATGGAAGTAGTTATATTTTCGACCTTAACATCTATGGTCTCCCCAGAAAAATCTAAATTGGCGATCCTTGAGAAGGATCCCCAATCTGCTTTCTTATAGTTAAATTTTGGAGGTGGATGGTCCGAAACAATGTCGCATGTATAAGAAAGACAGATGGGTAAATGGTCACTTCCCAAGGAGTTGTCATAAGGGTCCCATGAGAAATTTTGATGTATACCAGGGGAGGCCAGAGATAAGTCAATGGCCGATAAGTTACCAGGACAATCATCTAAACGAGTCGCTCTACCATCGTTCAAAAGACACAGGTTGGACTGCAGTATTAGGTCGGCTACTTGCTCCCCACGACCATCGATCCTCAAGCTAGCCCATTGGTAGTGATGGGTGTTGAAATCACCCAGCACTAACTTATTGTCAGGAAGATGTTCGAATAGTGAATTTAAAGCATCACTATCAATGGGTCCATGTGGAGGACAGTACAGAGAGCAAAAAGACATATTCATGTTATTAAATTTTACTCTGCACGTGACAGCTTCCAGAGTAGAATTTAGAATCACTTCCATTTGTGGGTGTGATTTGTGTGTGTATATGGCCACTCTGTGACCTTCATATCTTCTATACGAGTGGTAGTGTTTTAACTGTGGAGGATCAGGGTGATCCTCCAGGCGTGTCTCCTGTAAACAAATAACGTCTGGCCTGTGTATAGATAGCAAGATTGCTAGATTTTGTAATTTATTTCCAACATCTCTACAGTTCCACTGTAGTACAGTGAAAGCAACGGTTTAAGATTTTCGTTGGGGGCCAGTATGCTTCGTCTTTTTTTGTCGCCCACCAGAAGGTGAGCGACTACCGGGGGACCTGTCCCGGTGCTTGTTGACAGAAACCTCCATATTTTCATCAATAACTAGGCTCCCAGCCTCCCCCAAGGAAGAGCTAACCTTTCTCTCCCTCACTGGAGTAGGAACCGGAAGAACATGAGGACGTGACTGTTTCGTGAGGGTGGTCATGTTACTCCTAGTAAGCTTGTCAGACTTCGCTTTAGGCCGTACTGATGGAGAGGCAGCAGCAGCCTGAGAGTATGTGGAAGCCTTAGGGATGTCAGTGAGAGAGTTGGAGTGGACAGGAGGCCGAGATGGAGAGGTACTGTGAGTGGCAGGAGGGAGAAGGACAAGGTCAGTTTGCATCTCGACAGAGCACATCACAGGACGGGACATTACCGCCGAAGCATAGGACCTATTTGGCGTGGGAGTTGCATGCAACTCCTTCACCTTTTTCCTAGCTTCGTAGAAGGAAATACCCTCAATTGCCTTCACTGTGCAGACCTCCTGCTCCTCCTTCCACTTGGGACAATCCCTAGAGGAAGTGGAGTGAGTACCCTTGCAGTGTAAGCAACATACTGTCTCGGATGTGCAGTGTTGTGCATCATGACCCTGGTTTGCACTCTTGCCGCACACTGGCTGGGAAGCCCGACAAGTCTTTTCACCATGCCCATACATCTGGCATTTCAGGCAACGCAAAGGGTTAGGGATGTACGACCGAACGTGAATGATTTCGTAACCAACTTTGACATAACTAGGAAGAGAAGCTTTGCCAAATGTCAAGATAATAGTTGCTGTCTTCGTCCTTGTGCATTCTGAGTAACGGGTAATGAATTTAGCATCAGTGACATCTTGCTGTGCCAATTCACTTACGATCTCATCCTCGCTCATCACCATGAGATCCCTGCAAGTGAAAACACCCTTGCAGGAATTCATGGAGACTGGGCTTTTCGATTCGACATCATAACAGTGGAATTTGTGCAGTTTCAGCAAATCTTTCACCTGTGCTGAGTTTACAGTTTTGACTAAGAGATCTCCATTATCAAGGTTTTTTACTTGTTCGACTTCTTCCGCACAGTGGTCAATCACCTTCTTGATAAGGAAGGGATTGAGACTGGACAGGGGAGTGGAACCTAGAGCGTGAATTGTCACGTAGGTCGCATTCCCTACAGGAACTTCAAGTGGGGCTCGAGTCTGGCGTCCGTCAGTCTGGGGGTGGTCAGTCACATCATCCCTAATGTCGGCAGGACCACCTCCCCCCCAAAGGGGGGGGAGGCAGCAGGGGCGTCTGCCACAGGTACCACTTCCCCCTCACGGGGGAAGTGGGAAGAAAGAGAAAAACGACCAAGGGACAAATTACCCGGGGAAAACACACCTAGTCTGAGATTACCCTCTCAAACGACTCTCGGGAGGATGCGCCTGTGTGTAACTCACACCCCAGAGCGATCAGTGGGGGGTACACTCCAGAGGTGAGTAAGCAAAGGCGATCTCAGTAAGTAGATATAGACACCTACTATATCTCTAATAGGCCTGGGAGGAAAATGAGATCTAGCTAACCTAACTTTATTATGGTTATGTACAAAACTATTGCTGGTGAGGCAGCCCTAGAACGCTAGAGGAGAGAACACCGAATACACGTCTGCACTCTCCACGACCATCCATCAAAGTTCGTCGCGCTGTGAAGGTCAAGACAGGGAATCTATAGAGGGACTGTATACCTCAGATTATTTTTCCAGAACCCAAAAAATGGTGACATCTGGTGTGCAGACCTCAGACTTAGACATAACAGAAAACGATCGACACACTGCAGAAAACGTGTCCTTAATAGGAAAACTTACACATGTTATTACTAGTGAATTTATAATCTATTGTGGTACTTTACGTGTATAATCACGAAATGATATATTCCAGAATCTATAAATTAACCAGGACAAAGACTAACAGCCATTTAATACTATATTCTTGTTATTTACTTTGGTGGCTCAATCGGTAGAGTGGTGGCCTGCAGTCCTAATGGACCCAAGTTCAAATCTCTACTGGGGCAGGGAACAGTTTAAGGATTCTAATTTCATTAAATCAGGCTTTACTGATCTACCAGAAGCCCCACCGACATGTCGAAAAAACACCCCCGCTAATACCAATACACCAGTCCTGTATGAGACACCCCTAGCATGTATTCAATATGGATGCTGGGTGTTAGTGTCGAAGTGGTGACATGTGGAGGTGTATGGTATGTAGGAGGACTGCTGGGCCTTGATAGCAGGCTGTGAAGCCTATGCCTAGAGTCGGACACAAAAAAAAAAAAAAACTTGTACAATGCACATTATTGAATGCTATAGTGAACTTGTATGGGGTATGGCACAGGTAGTCGCAGTCTAGATAATTATTTGATACAAGTAACTAGTAAGCTGTCCACCATAACACAATAAGCATCTGCAACAATTCACATGAATAGTTACCAGCTATGCTGATAAATAACATGGTTCTCCTGAAGGGGCTTCTTGGTCAAGGAGGGTCGTTTACAAAGCAGAAGGTAGGATGTATTTTCTTTGTTTTGTAGAAGATGATAAGGGCAATGTGTTGTTCTGGATCTGTAGGGCGTAAATTTCTGTTAACAATGTCCTTGATCTTCTCAACTGTCTTGTAATCTGTAGACATGTGGTTTCTGTAGTGTATCTTGAGGTGTTCACCAGTTGTGTGTGTAGTGGTGTCCTGGTGAGTGTACCATTTGTCCATGTGTCTCTTAACATCGTCGTATACGTCAGTGTTAGGGTAGCTGTTGTTAACAAGGGCTTTTGTCACGCATTCAAGTTCCTGGTGGATGTCTTTCTAAGTGGAGTAGTGGGAGAGGGCTCTCCTGACTTAGGAGCTGATGTTGGATCTCAGGTAGTGTCTGGGGCACCCACTACCTCCATTCAGGCAGAGTCCTTTGTTCGTGGGCTTGGTGAATCCTGTAGTCTTGAATCCTCCATTGTGTGCCCTGACGAGTAGGCCCCGGAATGGGAGGCGTCCATCAGTGGTTTCTTCAAAGGTGAAGTTAAGTCCGGCGGTAGCGATTAAGCACTGTCTGAGGTCCTGCGGCTCCTGAGGGTCCTTGACACAAACGAAGAGAACTGGTTGAGAGAACATTATCACAAAACACTCTACAATAAAAACTCAAGTCGATGATTTCCGAATCCTTCCGTTATGAAAACGCCACATAGGTTTAGCCTATATATATATATATATATATATATATATATATATATATATATATATATATATACAGAGCTGGAAAACATTAGTTGGAATATTTATAGATTTGGGTGAGACCCACAGAAAAGAAGAAAGGTAATCAAGCTCGAAGACAGCAACCACCTATTTTACTACAGAGGAAGGCAAAATGAAAGTTAGTGGTGTAGGATTTCTAATTAACAGAAATCTTGCAGACAACATTGTTAAATTCAGCAGTGTATCTGACCGAGCAGCATTGGTTGTAATTAGACTATGCAAAAAATTTCCCTAAAAGTAATACAAGTAAATGCACCAACTTCTCAAAGCTCAGATGAAGAAATAGAAACATTCTATGACGACATCTCCCAGATTATGGAAGAAGAAAAGACCACCTATACTATATTCATGGGAGACTTCAATGGAAAAGTTGGGAAATCAAAAAGTGGAGAAGAGTGTATGGGAAAATTTGGATGAGAAAGGAATGAAAAAGGAGAAATGGTGGTAAGTTTTGCTGAAATGTTTAACATGAGAATAATGAACACATTCATTCACAAAAGAACAGGGAGAATGTGGACCTGGGGAAGCCCAGATGGAGAAACAAAGAATGAAATCGACTTCATTATAGCAGATAAGAATAACACGATCACAAATGTCACAGTTATCAACAAAGTAAATATCGGAAGTGACCATAGAATGGTGGGTTGTACAGGAAGATTCAGTTTCAGAAATGAAAGAAAGATGATTAAAGATAAAAATACATGTCCAATAAAATAAACGAAAACAAACAGCCTTTCAGCTGAAAATAAGGAACAGATTTCAGATGTGACATGGATGAGCTGAATGACCAACAAAAGTGCTAAGAAAATCAACGGAGGTAGTTGGAAAACCTAATACAACCAAAGCCAAGAAATATTCAGAAAAGACACTTTAGCTTATGAAAAAACAAAGGAAATGAAAGTAAAAACAAAGAAAGGTGAAATAGAACGACAGGAATTAAATAAGCTTATCAACAAGAGACAAAGAGAAGAAAAAAGAAAGAGAAACATAGATCAGATTCATATAATAAAATAAATCAAAAAAGGAAAACGTCTGAAACAGGTCCGAAGTAAAACGGCACTAGGAAAGCAACAAATTATATCAATGAAAGATAAAAATGTTGACGTCATGAAATACAGAGATTAGATGGTGAAGAGAGTTGAAGAATTTTACAAACAACTGTATGCATCAAAGACAGTAGTAGCAATAGCTAACTTTTCAGTTGACGCAAGTGAAGTACCTGAGGTAACACCAGACGAAGTAAATCTTTCACTTAAAAATATGAAAAGAGGGAAGGCTCCGGGAGAAGATGGAATAGTAGCAGATTTACTGTTGGATGCAGAAGTAGAAGGACAAAACAGGCTTGCCCACGTATTCACTCAATGTATAAAAAAGAAAATTCCCAAAACATGGTGTAATACAATAGTTATTTTACTTTACAAAAAAGGTGACTCAAAAGATCTTAGTAACTATCGACCCATTAGCTTATTATCAGTCATTTACAAACTCTTCATTAAAGTCCTTATGAACAGAATAACAAAAAATTTGGAGGAAAACGAACTTCGTGAACAGGCAGGATTTCGAAGCAAGTATTCGACTACTGATCATCTACACCCAGTGAATCAGCTAATTGAGAAAACTACAGAATATGGTAAACCACTGTGCTTAGGTTATGTTGATTACGAAAAGGCTTTCGACTCAGTGGAGCACATAGCAATTATAAATTCATTGCGGGAACAAGGAGTGAATGAGAACGCTGCAAAACTGCTCGAAAACATGTATAAAGTGGGAACGGCAACAGTTAAATTACATAAGGACTCGGAAAAATTTAAGATTGAGAAGAGCGTGCGTCAGGGAGATACAGCTTCACCAAAATTATTTACAGTATGCCGAGAAAGTATTTTCAGAATGCTGGACAACGAAATAAAAGGAGTGAAGATAGATGGAGAAAAGCTAACCATTTAAGATTTGTAGATGACATTGTCCTAATCTCAGGAACAGCAGAGACATTGGAAGAAATGTTAAATGATCTGAACAGAGAAAGTCTCAAAGTAAGGCTAAAGATGAATCGGAGTAAAATCAGTGTTTAATCCACAAACACCAAAGAGTGTCATCAGAATAAGCGAAGAAATTCTTGAAGAAATCGAGGAGTACAATTATGTAGGGCAAATACTAAATTTTAAGAAAGATCATGATAGCGAAATAACAAGACGTCCTACAATTGGATGGAAAGCTTTTGGTAAACATAGAGACATTGTGAAAAGTAGCTTGCCAGTTTGTATGAAACGAAAAGTATATAACGAATGTATAATTCCTGCTATGACGTATGGTTGTGAGACCTGGAAACTGACAAAAATCGATGGAAAATATATTAATTCGTTCTCAGAGAGCAGTGGAAAGGTCAGTGTTGGCAATACCTTTAAGAGACAGGAAAAGATCAACTTGGGTGAGAGAGCAGACTAAAGTCAAAAATATTATAGAGGTTATAAAAGAACTGAAATGGAAGTTGGCAGGCCATGTAGCAAGAATAAGGGATATCCAGTGGAGCCAGGCTGGGTGACTGGACACCAAGAGGTAATAAGCGTCGCAGAAAAAGGCCAGAGAGGAGCTGGAGAGATGAGATAGAGAAATTTGCAGGGATAACGTGTCAAAGATTGGCTCAGTCAAGGAATTCGTGGAAAGGTTGAGGGAGGCCTTTGTTCAACAGTGGACTTGGCTAATGATGATGATGATATATCTATCTATCTATCTATCTATATCTATCTATCTATCTATATCTATCTATCTATTTATATATATATATATATATACAACACAACTATTCAATTATTCACATGAATATTTCTCCATTTAGCAGAAATGGAAACGACACAGTGCATAGCATGCAAGTCAGTATGTACTCATAAGAACATGGAAACACATACCTGGTAATATCAAGCAGGCCAATACACGTGTGCAAACATAGATATCAGAGCATGCACATGCCTCAAACACAATACACCAACAGAAATCAGGGAACACATGCTACAAAGCAAAACAGTATATATAAGAATATATGGCAACATATTACAAGCTCATACACATTAACAATGGATCACAGTAATAGGTGCACCTGCGTTACAACTGGACAACAGATTACAGTATTACCTGACATATTGAACAGAATGTAGCCATACCTTTACAGTCAAGAACTTTGATGATGCCTGGAATGTGTAAAAACACGTACTGATTAGTCTTCCACAAATGGTGTATAAGATAAATACAGAAGTGCCCTTTAAATAGCCATCAACACTTTGGGGATAGACGCATAGCAGTGCTTCAATGGCGCTATGATACAGGCAGGTATCCAGAATATGTCCCAAACAGGATAAATCATATCATAATGTTTATGAATAAATAATGGAAATATGTTATATAAATATATAACATAATTAAACAAAGCACATGTTGGCTTATAATTATGAGAAAATTATCAATAAAGATACACAAGTACTTAGCACACTGTCTTGTGAGCACAGTGTATAGTAAGAGCATTATACTGCATGTTCATTGATAATTACCTACATGTATATTGTACACCTCAACACACTACGTTGTTTAATTTCCTGTTTTTCCTTGTCGCCATTGTATCCTCCATCAGTTGGCTGTTTGTGAATTCTGTGCAAAAATATTCTCATTGTTATGTATATTTTGAAAGTAATACTGTCTTGGAAGACAAACGCCGCTAGCTGACGGTTTATATCAGGTGGTGAGTCGTTGGTTTACTGTTCATTTACTGACTGACTGACTGACTTTGTGCCGGACCGGCTGGAAGGCTAGTTAGCAAGATAAGTGGCTACGTTATGTTATCATGTATATCATATTACTGAACTGAAAGGCTATATATCATTCCAAACACTGGCTGAGAGAGTGACAATATAGCTGGAAGTGTGATGTGGCTGAATGATAACTACTATGTTGAGTGTCTGGCTGCTGCGATGATTTATTAACAGTGCTGTTTATATAATTATGCAATTACTATGAGAACCTCACCTTCTTCCACCACTTGTCCTGCACTAATGAACAAACACGTAAATGCTCCCCTCCCCTGGATGTCCACCTGTAATTACCCGGCGCACCATAAACCAAAAATAAGTGCTTTTACTGTCCTAATTATGACGGTAAATTCAACACTGTACCTGAAAGTCAGAAGGGCTTTTTTTTCCCTTGCATATAGGGCGTTATTTCGATGATCTAGTGGACTAATTATGACACTGTATGAGTTAATTAGAATCCAACCAGAACTCGGATAATCTACAAATAAGGAAACGAAAAAAACAAGTAAAAAAAATGAGAGAGAGAGAGAGAGAGAGAGAGAGAGAGAGAGAGAGAGAGAGAGAGAGAGAGAGGATAAGAACGACAAAGAAAATACGGAATTAGTGGGTACAAGGAATATTGGGCAGGAATATATATATATATATATATATATATATATATATATATATATATATATATATATATATATATATATATATATATATATATATATATATATTGTGTGTGTATGCTTGTTTTGGTGTTTGTGTTTGCTTATTTTTATTATGTGTTTGTCGGGGTGTGCTTGTGTGTGTCTTTGTGCTAGCGAGCATGGCTTTGTGTTTCTGTTTCTTTTTCTTTGTAGGTTTCTTTGTGCATGTATCTGTTTGTTTGTGTATTTGTGGTTATGTGTGTTTGGTTTTATGTGTTCGTGAATGTGTGTTTATGTGTGTCTGTGTCTGCATGGGTGCTTGTTGTATTTATGTTTGTTGTGTATGTCTGTGTTTGTGTATGTGTTTCAGCGTCGTGCGTTCGTGCGTTTAGGCACGTATACGGATGTGAAAACTAGAAATAATATAACTCGCTTAAAGGCCGCCTTCGGCGGCATCCGCTCAATGTCAAGTCACTTCCTACCTTCAGAAATGAGTCATAACTCGGGAACCGACGGCCCGATTGGACTGGAAATTATTTTAGTCTTCAAGTTCGAGCATTTTAAAGGTACCTTGCTCTAACAAAAATTTGAGCTACATGCGCTGTTTTTGCTGTGTTACAGTAACAAACAAACATACAAAAATCGGATTATTATAATATAGATTAATATGTTATGTTAGTAATCCTTACTATAATGTTATGATAAAGACCATCACCAACATTCTCAGACAGTGAATCTATCTACCATGATATCATAAATGTAGTTACATGAATTTTTACTTCTTTTAAGCTGTAAGTTCAGTATCACAGAAGAGAGATAACACAGAATTTAATATATTGCTCTTCATTCATGTCTTGCTAGAGATCAAAGTGCATAACCCAAACCGCGCTACCAATATTAAACAGGAGCCTTCAGAAAACGCATACTTGGCGAAGGCATCATCATCCCAACTTTCATTTACTGCATAGATTTCTTTTGTCCTTTAATTCCCGCCAAATTTATTCGTTTGTTCCTCCAATGGTCCTTAAATTTTTCTCTAGAGTTGATGCAGTTCCAAGCTGCTTTTTTTTTTTTACCATAATGTTGGTAAATGCAGACAGACAGACAGAAAACAAACCTAAAAAAAAAAAAAAATCCTTGACGGAGGTAATGAGAGATGATGATGATGATGATGATGATAATGATGATGACCGCATCATGCGATTAGAAACCAAATTCTCAATCATGTTAGTAAACAGTTAAAAATCAATGAAATATAGCTAATGCATAAAGCAACATCTACTTTCAATGCTTGAGTTGATGAGCTGTAGATGAGGCGACAGCGGCAGGTGTAGGTGACAGGGGCTGAGAAAAAAGGAGGGGCAGAGGTGGGTAAGAAGGGTGGGAGCCAGGTTGAAGATAGGAAGAGAAAAGAGAAGGGAAAGGAAAGCTTGGATGGGATGTGAAGGGAAGGGGTGAGATGGGATGGGTTGCGAGTCGATGAAGCAGGACGGGAAGAGAAGGGATAGGATGAGATGGGAAGGGATAGGATGAGGTGGATAGAGAAAGGATGAGATGAGATGGGATAGGATGAGATAAGAAGGGAGAGGATGAGATTGGAAGGGCTAGGATGAAATGAGAAGGGATAGGATGAGAAGTGAAGAGGAACGATGGGTTGGGAAAGGAAAGGATACAATGAGAGGGGAATTGATACAATGAGAAGGGAAGGGATACAATGGGAAGGGAAGGGAAGGTAAAGGATGGGAAGCAGCTGGAGGAGAGGGACATTAGATGAGTGACGAGAGGGGGAGGGTAGAGTTGTGAAACCAGCTTCCCAGAGATTACTTATCTTACTCTCACATAGTGTTGGAAAGTCGATAACCATAAAATCTTCAAATAGACACTTTTACTAAAATTATGCTAATCTCTGGTAACGATCCCTAAAATAGAGTTGCTAAATGGAAATAAAAGTAGGTGATGAAGACAGCCGACGGGATAGGACTGATAGTACTGGTGTGAGTGACGAGAGTTGCTCTGGGTGAAAACTCGGAAGCGGACAGTATGGATGGCAATGAACCAAACATTTTTGCTGGACTGAAGGCTTCGGAATTAATCGATGTTGTTTGCATAGGTGGGAAGGCTTGGAGATGGATAGGTGTTTACAGTTTCTTATTCTTGATTGGTTGTCCTTGAAATTTCATGTGTGTTAAATTAAGTAATGTTAGGATATAAGGGTCCCTCCGAAATCTTTAATCCGGTCGTGCTGACGTGCTAGGCAGCTTGTCGGGTTGCCTTTTTTTTTTTTTTTTTTTTTTTTTAAGTTAGTGTCCTGCAGACGCCATTATAAACAATATGAACTTTTCCGAACATGATGATCTCAAACAAAGTTACATTTTAAGACGGAATGTAGTTTACGGTACAAGGATTTACACTGACCAACAGGTTTACAATTACCCACAACTAATCCCCGCTAAACCAGTCTGAAGATCACTGAAACCTATTCGTCCCTCAACCTTCACTTAATCCCATTTTGCACTACTCCTTACACTCATGTATATATTCAGCCATCGGTTATTCAAACTTAGGGCCGTATGCTTAAACAATAAACCGCGAAGTGGAATGCAGTCCCCCAGTTTTTTTACGGTTAATTATGAAAGCCTGTAGTTATTAGGTATGGTCAACGAGTCTCTCACATTACAAAGGACAGTCAGCAACGATGTGGATATACCAAACACATTTCATGTTCGTCAGACGCTTCAGAAATTTTCGTAATAAAATGGGAGCTTGCATTCCACTTTGCATATCAGAGTTTAAGCACACAACCCTTAGTTTCACATCGTCTTACCATCTCGTTGGCCTTACTCTTGTTCTCATTCTCACTACTTTGTTGCTGTAGATCTTACCGAGCGAAGGAATACAGCAGACATGTTATGACTGCCGCTGAAGAGACACCCTGCCACCTACTTTGCTGAAGAACTAAAGCAAATGAAAGTAAACAGAGGAGAATTCCAAAGTGTCCTGTAGGAATGAAAATGTTGTAGTCTGGTGAGATGGTGAATGCAACTTTTAACTGAGTAGATTCGTGGCAGATTATTGTAGGATGCAGCCACGCTCATTCCTACAGGACAGCACTAAAAACTTCGTGTTATGCTTTGGCTACCTTCAAGTATGTTTATTAAAAAAAAAAAAAAATCCTTGACCTATCTCTGTTTTTAAAAACCTAAATTCAGAAACCATAATTTTTTTCTTGGCTGTTAGTCAATGTTTATTTATTATTGGCAACTACTTAAAGAAACTAAACACAAAATAAGATAATAACAAAGGAAAGATATCAAATGTCAAAAGTGTGGTTAGTATAGCCCACAACATGAACTGTGGAAAGAACCTTTTTACTGCCGCAGCAACACCATTAAAACTTTTAACTACATTTTAACGTAGTGTCCAAAACTTTACTGAGCAGCCTAATATTTTTCTGGCGCAACATAAACTGAGGAGACGACAGGGACAGGACAGCGGGAGAGACTGGCTGAAAACATGTGTTGTGGTGGAACGTTAGAGGGCCCACTTACCCACCGTACATTAACCCCCTCCCTTACCCACTGTTCCTTAACCTCCTCCCTTACCCACTGTACCTCAACCTCCTCCCTTACCCACTGTACCTTAACCCCCTCCCTTACCCACTGTACCTTAACCTCCTCCCTTACCCACTGTACCTTAACCCCCCCCTTACCACTGTACCTTAACCCCCTCCCTTACCCACTGTACCTTAACCCCCTCCCTTACCCACTGTACCTTAACCCCCTCCCTTACCCACTGTACCTTAACCCCCTCCCTTACCCACTGTACCTTAACCCTCTCCCTTACCCACTGTACCTTAACCCTCTCCCTTACCCACTGTACCTTAACCCTCTCCCTTACCCACTGTACCATAATCCTCTCCCCTACCCACTGTACCTTAACCCCCTCCCTTACCCACTGTACCTTAATCCTCTCCCTTACCCACTGTACCTTAACCCTCTCCCTTACCCACTGTACCATAATCCTCTCCCTTACCCACTGTACCATAATCCTCTCCCTTACCCACTATCCTCACCCTCGATCTTCATATTTCTCCCATCCTACCTGACGCCTATTTTTTTTTTCTTACTCTTCTTTCCACTTCAGATGGCTCTACACTGAGTGACAAACCAACTGGCTTCCTGTACCGTAGGAAACCATTTTCATCGCTGGGTGGTACCCATATAACCAAATAACTGAGTGATAAGGCCTACTGTGGTGCCCGTTTTAAGTGGGTTGAAAGACGCAAATGCGGCCTCCATCCAGAAACCAAACTTCACACTCTTTCCCACGCATAGCTATGGCAAGGTTCTATCTGCAGCAAATGGAACATTGGATCACTGCACTGGACGGCCCAGCAAGGGCTGTTGTTTGTCTGCGTTTGATGGGTCTGCTCGGCCAGACAGACCGGAATTTCTCAATAAAGATAATAACTCTCACCCCCTCCCATACCCTCTGTACCCTTACCCCTTCCCTCACCCTTCTGCATCCTCATACCTCGAATGCCCTTGAGACGGTGACCTAGTACTATCATACCAAGTCAGCAGACCGCAGCATGAAAAAAACTGCTTCATCTCCTTTCTTAACACACTTACGTCACTGACAGGGGCATCTAAGACTCACATTTTCATTTTTCTCATTCATATTTACCGGTATTGCTTTTGCTATACTTCTATCCTCCAGTCCCTTCGTTCCCCCTCCCCCCCTTGTTTTTCCTTCTCATTAATCATTTCTTCTCCACGTCTCATTCCTCCTCATATCTTTTTCCTGTACTTTGTTTAGTCCCGCGCAGATGCATATCTCCTCTTCCAAATTTTTCCCTTTCACTTTCCCGGCATTTTCAGCCTGTTAGGTAGGATATCGGAAAAAATGAGAACTCACCATTAAAGATTAGCACTTCCAATGACTGCAGATAATGGACAGTTTCCTAGTCAAGCAGGATATAAATCTCTATTTATTATCCTGTGAACTGGATATTTCTTTTCAGGCGCAATTTGCTTCTCTTAACTTCGAGTGATTCTTGATTTTCTAATGTTTGCTGAAGAAACCGTGCGCGTATTACTAGATTTATTGGCTGTTCCTCAATAATAAGATAATGACCTACATATAAAAGACACCAACACCCAGCTTACCCTCAGTAATTCCATTTACTGAAAAATATTGTCAGAGTACAGCTGCTGACATCATACATACACCTTGCAGATTTTGTGTTGTATTGACAGACTTGTGGCCGAATGTGTACACCCTGAATAAATATGTAAGTTTTAGAAGCGTTTAGACTTCTGGGCACAGGGCGGGGTCGAAAGCTCAACTTCAAGGACCTCCCACACGATCTGTGAGCATCTGTCGTGTCCGCGCACGTTACTCATCACTTTCGAAGCATGGTTATGAATCACTCTTTAGCAGTAGATTAGAAGCGGGGAATGTGCTTCAGTGCATCATGTCTATATAAATATTTTCCAAAACTTTTCATTGTCATACATTAAGGCATAGGTGCCCAGTGATCGTGTGGACGGGCTTTTAGACCGACTATTGTATGGGGTGGGTGTTGCACTCTGTTCTTGTATATCTCCTGCTATCCAAACCACGTGACTCACATACATTACTCAGCAGCCCCTTTTCTACCGCTCGCACTCTTAATCTAGTGTATTTAAGTCGTTCCAAAGTTCTCATTCACGTGGGAAAATGTGAATACTAACTCGTAAATCTGAACACTGACTCAGCTTCACACAGTCCTTGTTTAGCCACTGTACCCAGACGTCATCTCTGTATCGAGGTCTTCATAACACCACCCATATTTTCTCTTTGGACGTAATGTGATTTCATAGCATGCTAACTGTCATATTATTTTTATTAGTGCGTCCCCTTACTGAATGATTGTCATGAAGCTGTGAATGTATTTGCACCTCTTTCACTTACCTTTCTGTCTACTTCAAATACTGCACATTTTTCTCGTGTTATTTCCAAGCTTCTTCTCCAATCGCCATCCTATTCCATCTCACCCAGTTTCCTGGGCGTCTAGTCGTCTGACCTCCACCGCTTTGGTACCAAATTCAATTTCCTCTGGGTGAACACATTCCGATCCTTCCTTAAACATTTTCCCTACACCCCAACACTCACATCTCGCCACTGCGGCTCCTACCACGGCCATTAGCACCTTGAAAACCCATTCCCATCACGTTTTACACGCTGTCTGTGTTGCCTGTCTAACATCTCTCGTCTCTTTTCGTGTCTTCCTACATTCACTTCTTTCCCATTCACTCCCACCCGCTTACATTCCTTACTTTCCTTGTCTCTGTGGTGGTTTTCTACTGTCTTGTTATGAACGCTGCCCTCAGTTCTTTCCTCAGCTCCTCTTCATTTCCTTTTATTTCCTGCTACCCTCACACCCACCCTATCCCCGCTGTCCTCACCCCATCACTTGTCCTTTACAAACCAACCACATGGTTTAAGCGCTATGAATTCTCTTTTGTTGTTATAGCTTCTCTTCACCGTCCCAATCAATTTCTTTCAAGCTGCTTGTTCTGATCTGTTAGCGAAGTTGTAACCTCCTCAGCAGCTCCTTAGTATGTTTTCCATACTTCTCCCTTTCATCTTACTTACCTTCTCCCCTAACCAGTCAGAGACAGGAGGAACAATAGTCCACAGTTAATGAAGCTTCAGGAGTCATTAACAGATTCATTAACAGATCAATTTTTTGCTCTTACTGTTGTAAATGTTGAGGTTCGCTAAGAGTTTGAAATTTGTTTCAGCTATTCAGCGACGAGTTTTGAGCGAAACTTTGTCCTTTAATGAAGGCTCCCACCCAGACATAAAAATAGCAGTTAATTATCTATTTCTTTTTATTTAACACCGCACCTTACACATGCTGAAAGTATATTTACTTCCTTTTCCTTTGTTTCATTTCGTTTATATTTCTTACCGGGTATAGCCTAGTTCAGGAGGCTTGTTAAAAAAATAATAATAATAAAAACTGTTACCCGATCCAACAAGGTGGCGATAGAACGTGCAAGGAAATCAACCTCATTAATTCGAATTCAGTTCTCTGTTTTCTTAAAAATTGGTCTACATTAAAGAGGATCAAAGTCATCTACAACTCAGCTGAGTTGTGACCCACCCCAAGCATGTATCTTCTTGTTTCTTATATATACTGAGAAAGAGTCATACCTCTATAAACAACTTCATCCCTGTTTGCACTTTTCCGCAAAAGCCTCTCATCTTCCTCTTGGTTGGAGAGACCTCTTTGATTCTCAAGCTCTTTCACACCATCCTTTCTCTGTCCCCTTGGTCTCCCTCTTCCTTTCACTCCCCTTACATCTATTCACCACATTTTCCTTATGGGTCTTCTACTCCACATTGTATATTCCATACCAATTTAGCATTTTAAAATGTCTTTCCATCATACAGCGTGTACCTGACACCTCGCCCTTGCAGTGTCATTTCTCACCCAATCAAACCATCTCAGCCCACAAACAGCCCTTAAGCACTTGATTTCTGAAACTTCCAAGCTTTTCAGGTCCACCGCTTCCTCACATCCATAAAACATGGCACCACTGTCTAGGCTAACTGTTTACCCATCTTCAATTTAACAGACACTTATCATTTCTTCCATACACTTTTCTACACAATTCATCTGTCAATTTTTTCATTCAATGGCTTTCATTCAGTCCATGAGTTCCATCTTAGACTATGTGATCCCATAGGTACTTAAAACGCTTCACATCCTCCATATTTTCCTCATTTAGACTCATATCGTTGTGCTCTCTCTCTCTCTCTCTCTCTCTCTCTCTCTCTCTCTCTCTCTCTCTCTCTCATTATCTTGATCGTGTTTGCATCCGTTCCCAGTTTCCTCGTCACACAAACTTTTCCCAGCTCACATACTAACCATTGGTGGTGAAGTTTATTTAACATGTCCGCCGCCTACGCTGTAACAATCTTACGCCCTTAGTCTTGAAACTGAGGGCAGAGGTTACCCTTCCCGCACCCCACTCGAGGTTCAATGTAAGTGGTAAGCTTGAAAGCGGGAGAGCGCACCCCTTCGTGTGAGTAGGTGCGGCAAACAGTTGGTAACACTGATTAATTTTAAAAATCAAAATCTTAAAATAAAAACAATATATGACAGTTTCTAAAATTCACACACAATATAATCTATTAATGATTGCAGTTCGTACCTCTTCTATTGATAAAGACTGGCATTTGTTCTTAAATACTCTGTATAAGAGTAAGCATACAGGATTTGGAGAACCTGTACCGCAGGAAAAATTCGGTATCGGACATAACTTCAAAAAGGTTCATTCGGTCAGTAATAGCCCTACGATTACGCCATGGCTGATCATACTGATTTTGACTATATTTCTGCCCCAAATGCTTGCTTTTTGTCATTCTTCCCACACAGAGCCCCTAAATCCCACCCCCCAAGACGGGGTGGGGGGGGTTAATCTGAAAACCAATCACGAACACCGAAAATAAAAGCCAAATTCGTTCAAATCACACCAAAATACACCAGGAAAACACACTGCCAAGCCAAAACAAAATAGTGCGGACTTATAAAAGCTCACCGAACGCAAACTAACTGGCTGTGTACCAGTCGTCTGTTTAGGGAGTACTCGGCCATTCTTTACTGTAGGAATTATTTCACGTCCTAATCAAACTAATTATAAAAGTATCATGCACCATATCTGATAAACAGCTTGGTGGAAATATTGAGAAATAAAATGGAAGTGGATACAGTATCTCATCTTTGTTTTCGTCTCGTCGTAAATTAACCATCCCCGGGGAAGTGGTGAAGTCTTTTAAAACGATAAACATATTAAACGCTTATCTTTTTTACAAGATGTTTTTTATCATTGAATTAAAATTCCCATCACACACACACCACTGGGTCCTTCATATTCTCCGTAGTTTTCTTTGCACAAGACTGCTATAATATGACGAAGGGGCATGCAAAGTGGTGCTATGACACTCCCCGCGGATTCCAGTACTACTCTGTGATAATCCTCTCCCGTCCGCCGGGGAACCCTCTCCCTTTCGTACTTTAAGACTACCGAAAGATGTGGATAGGGCAAAGTGAACGCCTGCCCACAGTTTAAGGCTACGGCCGTTAGACATCCAGTTTACATCCCAATCTTCCTTTCTGTCAGCATTCCATAAACAAGCCTCCCTTCTCGGTACTTTTACATCTACCTCGTTCACCAGTTAATCCATGAAGAGAATGACGAGCCATGGCGGCACAACGTATCCCTAACAACCTCACATTTGCCTGAAACCATTCATCGTCCTCCTTTCCCTCTTACAAATATCGCCTACTCGAATGGTAAAATTCTTCAGTGCACTCCCTACGTGTTAGCAAGTGGGTTGGTGGAGGGTTAGTGCCCCTCCCCGTAAAACAAATAACTCAAAGTCAAATGGCCACCCATTACGGGATTATGGCGTCTGGCAATAGATGTATAGATAGATAGATAGACTTTGATATTTCCCTCCCACTCTCAAATCTGAAATACTTTCCACACGGTACTTCAAGCCATTCATCATCCTCCCTTCCCACTTATAACAAGTCCTACTCCAATAGTAAATTCTTCACTGCATTTAAAGATTTCCCTCCCACTCCTAAATCTTCAATATTTTCTACAAGTTATCTCTGTCAGTTCTTTCTAATGCTTCCCCACGTCCGTAAGAGCTACATAAGCTTATCAGTTTTCACCTTTCCCTACTAATCGTTTACATATATTTCTCAAAACCCCCTGTTACATTTTTAATTCCTCTGATCCTCCCCGTTATGGTGTTCTGTATGTTGCACTACTGATTCAGCTGCTACTTTTACATACCACGACACATTTGGTAACGATCCGAAATTATTCATGGTGCTTGAAATATAAGATGAGCAACATGAATCACTTGAACATTCGTTAGACAAGAGGAATATGATGATAAACTGATGGCAGGTAACGGATAAAAAAGGATAAAGAAAAGATAGAGAAAAACTGAGGGCCGTACTTAAGTGGCTTTTAGAGATTTCGCAGCATCTTCTTCTTGGCGAATTATTCTGGACATTACATATTTCTGATACAAATAATTTATACAATAAAGAGGCAAATAAAATACAAGAGAATGTTAAGATGTAGCAGGCAAAAAACATTGCGTAGATTGAGGTACTACGAAGACTCCTCCACTGTAGCTCCCACGTGGAAGGGGAAAAACGGCAGCGTTAACAGGTTCATTAACGCAAGACAAGCGACAAACTTTCCTCGCATTTTTCCTCCTGGAGCTCCAGACTTTTTTAACGTCGCCACTTTAGGCAACTATGTTCCATGCCTGTGACTCCAGTACTCTCTCTCTCTTACTTATTTTCTTATTTATACCGTATATAACTTTCCTCTTTACGTCTAGTTTGCTGTTTTTTGCAGAACCCACTGAGGCCAAATATAGTGCTTGTCCCTAACTGTTGCACTCCCTCACTCCCTCACTATCTCACTAACTTACCCACACAGTAACTAAGTTACTGTAATTTCTTGCAGAATGAGGTCCGGACCCTATGGGAGGAGCGTTGGGAAAGCCAAATTCTGCAGTTATAGGGCTCCTCAACAGGCCAGGTTTCAAGAGCCTTTCACGCGGGAGTAGGGCCGCAGGTGTCCCATCTAAAATCATTAGTCACAGGCAGGTTTTTACCAAGAAACAAAGTTTTTGTACAATGCTGGAACTTTAATTGACCTAGGTTATGAGAATGGTGAGACCTCCTAGGGCGCTCCCCAACCGGGGGGGAGGGGGATGGCCTCTGTTGATCTCGGTCAAAGTCATTGTGCACAGCCTAATTTTTAGACCGGAGAACATGAAATCAGGCATACTGACAGATGCTCACCCCATCTACGTTTTGGGAATAGTAGAACCACAACAGGTCACCTTTCACGAGGTAGGTGGCGGCCCTCGGGGTTTCCGATAATGCCATTATTTGCGATCATAAATTTACACCTTGGACCACGATATTTCGATATTAGTAGACTTTTCCTTGGCCACATTTTAGGCAGGGTGGGATCCCCGATGACCACCCCTTACGATGGGGGGCCACTGTCCCCAGGTAGAACAACGTCACAGTTTTACGTAGGCACACGAAATCTTTCACAATAGACCTTCAAACTGACCATATTTATAATGGGTGGGATCCCGGGGTTCACCTTTCCATCTCTCCTAGTAAATAATTATTTCTTTTACTTTACAGTATTGCAGAAGTGGGTGCGGCTTAGAAAGGTGTTCTTTGTCTTGCTTTTTGTTGATTTATCTTATGATTTACCATTGAATTACTGACATGTCTCTTACTATTATTTTTTGGCATTACACCTGTATTATACATGATGATCAGGTGCTTCTTACTACAGTCCATTTGGAATGACGACTCCGCCTACCGGGGATGGATTTGATCTGCAAAGAATTAACTTGAGAATGTATGAAAATGAATGACACAAGGATTAGATTGGCCATTTACCTTTAAATGTACTGAGCTATGACAACCTAGCCTCGGACCCCTGCATATCACAGAGATAATATGGACTTGGCTGTTACAGTGTTGTTAGTATTTATTTCTCTAAGGGCGACAAAGACTGGATTTGGTAGTGGGTGGAAGGGCATCGTGGGGATCATACACGATGCACAGATGGCCGATGCAAATTGGCCGGTATGGGCGTGGATATGGTCTAATATAAACGGTTTCTCCAAAAGAACAACAACAACAACAACAACAGCAACAAAATATGCATATGGCACAGCCATGTACCGGGCATATCCCACAGTGCTTTTGACATCTGCTTTACCTCATACTTGTTTCCTAAGAACCATTTTTGTGATTAGGTGGCCACTTTTCTTCGTCTTTTATATTTTGATTTTTAGTATTCATGAGTTATTGTGAGATCCTTTCCAGGGAAAGGGATCTTTAAACAAGTGAACAATCTTTCAAGAAGAGTTTGTGTGTGCACGAAGTGAAAGGTGG
Source organism: Coenobita brevimanus (assembly GCF_032717465.1). Taxonomy (NCBI): domain Eukaryota; kingdom Metazoa; phylum Arthropoda; class Malacostraca; order Decapoda; family Coenobitidae; genus Coenobita; species Coenobita brevimanus. The sequence goes on along the minus strand of NC_136994.1, from coordinate 2,782,496 downwards.
GTTGATCTGTTGCTGCTGTTGTTATAGCCCACCTTACGAGGCGGAGCGATAATGTTTTTAACTGCTTCTGCGTGTGTGTGTGTGTGTGTGTGTGTGTGTGTGTGTGTGTGTGTGTGCGTGTGTGTGTGTGTGTGCGTGTGTCCGACTCTGGGCATAGGCTTCACAGCCTGCTCCCAAGATCCAGTAGTCCGCCTACATGCCATACACCTCTCTACATGTCACCACTTCGACGCTAACACCCACCGTCCATACTGAATACATGCTAGGGCTGTCTCAGGCAGGACTGGTGTATTGGTATTAGCGGGGTATTTTTACGACACGTCGGCGGGTCTTCTGGTAGATCGGTAAAATCTGATATCATGAAATTCAAATCCTTGAACCGTTCCCTGCCCCAGTGGGGATTTGAACCTGGGTCCGGTAGGACTGCAGGTCACCTCTCTACCGACTGAGCCACCTCCTGTGTGTGTGTGTGTGTGTGTGTGTGTGTGTGTGTGTGTGTGTGTGTGTGTGTGTGTGTGTGTGTGTGTGTGTGTGTGTGTGTGTGTGTGTGTGTGTGTGTGTGTGTGTGTGTGTGTGTGTGTGTGTGTGTGTGTGTGTGTGTGCTTTTACTGCCATTTCCTTAACGCCCTACGTCCTACATCCTCTCTGTGATGTTTGTTTGCATTTTCTCCAGACTATCATCCTTCATGAGGTCTCTGCCACTTGTACTTGGCCTCAACACTAACCTCTTTATCACTGCCCCACAACACATGCTATGCTGCCTCCTTATAACATCGATCTTTAAGCTGTGCAGCGAGCTGCTTTGATTATGCAGCCCCCCTCTCATTTTCCTCTACTTTGCCATGTTTGTTGCTTCAGAGAGAGAGAGAGAGAGAGAGAGTTTTAAGATGATTTTTGTGAATTTTATTCACTAAACCGTCAGTTGAATCGAATTAGGATTAGCTCAAAAGGATAATCGTGTACCTCAAAATGGAGCATAGAGAGCTTCGCTCTCCGACTGGAAAGCTCACCAACACTCCGTTTTGCTTGGCGTCTTTTTTACAACTGTAATTTTCGGTAATAATCTCTAGATTCGATCTGTATTTCCATGACCGTGTTTTCTGCTGAACTACAGGGCGCAGTAAATTTCATCCATAAGGTCAAACACATCACAGTCTTCGTGTCGTCTGGTAACTGGTCGTTTAAATTCACGAAGTTTTCATGTGGATCGGATCCACGATTTACTCAGATCCCTGTTTTAAGACCTGAGGAATACAGCACCTTACTGCATGAAAAATTCCGGGCTTGTTATCTGTTCCTGTAGTAAGGTAGAATTATAATGAACATTTGACGACCGACGAAATTTGCCTAGAACTCGTTCTATCATGTGACTCGTAAATTAGGGTTCTAATAACGGCCACCAAGCAGATGTTGTATTTTTATCAGAACGTGTGTGTGTGTGTGTGTGTGTGTGTGTGTGTGTGTGTGTGTGTGTGTGTGTGTGTGTGTGTGTGTGTGTGTGTGTGTGTGTGTGTGTGTGTGTGTGTGTGTGTGTGTGTGTAAGATACTTATATTTTAGAGGTAATGAAAATCTTAAAGCAAAAGAACTGCTGCTATTGCCAGCATTATTTTTTTTAAATGTTTGTGAGTAATAAATGTGTATGGATTGCACCTGCATTACTTAACAGCTCACTAGTGTGAGCACCCCTTGTCAGGTGTGATGGCTGGGTACAGGACCGTGGGAGCCTGTGAGCCAACATTAACCCTGACGGGAGGGCATTCACTGTTACTACACTGTTACTTGATAACATGATTGTGTGTGCCTCAGTGAACAGCTGTCTATACCACTTAGATTGAAACTTAGGAGGTTGTACCTTCCGGAGACTGGGAGAGGCACGGCAAGGATAAGTTGAAGAGATATAACATTGTGTGTTATGTACTACATAACTGTCGTTTTGTCTTCCTCGATCCCTTGAAACTAGAAACAATGTTTTTTTTTTTTCTTTTTTTTTTCGTCTTTCTTATGCTGCAACTCATGATCATCAACCAGGTTATGAACATTTCGTGTTTTCTCAAATTATTATATTTCCGTCAGATTCTTCTCGTGTTACATAGAAACAAACTACAGATTCTTTTACAATCCGTTCTTGTCCATTCGAAGGATGGCTCACCAATCTATCATCCACCTTCGTTCTCCTCCTTCATCCATTACATCCCACAACTAATTGAAAATTGTTCCCAACCGCTTCAGCCACCGAACTATAATAAAAATTTAGACAAACAGATAGAGACGGTTTTAGGATTTACCACAAGGTGACACACACACAAAAAATATAAATAAATAAAAAGTAAGAGAGTTTAGACCTTTGACACAGAGTATGAGGTAAGCAGTCATAACAAGACCATGCACTTCAGTAATAGTCAGACAAGCAATTATTATACAGTGGAATGAGTAATGAACTGGTGAATGTTTGACGAGAGCATATCAAACAAATATGGAAATATTGTTGACTCCATATGGAAGTCGGTTGCCGCCAAATCAGCATGCTAACATTGCATAAAATTCAAAATTGTCTAGTTAATACTGTAGCGTCACTAAATTCCCATACCATTAGCGAAAAACACATGACAAAATGTTGTGTCTGATGCCGGGGACTGCTCATAGCCATCCAATGAATCTCATTGCATAAACTTTTTTCCACAGAGGCTGGAAATTTTTTGGAAAAAAGTTTAAGGATATTGAAAGCTCTCCGACCAACTTTAGCAACTTAGGACTTCCATTGGAATTTGAGAACGAGTTAGAGACATTTTTCAAAGGATGGTTTACTCATCGTCTTAAATTTATGTTGGAACTTAAAACTACATTACTTTTGTCCAGTGGAAGTATAAGGAAATATTTAGTTTATTTTCTACCCATACTGCTAAGTGCTGGGCTTTGGATATTGTTTCAGGTATGCAGATATTTTGCTAAGCGTCATAATAATCATTTGATCCTGTTGCAGAAATACAGTCCATTTTTCAACTAGTAAGTGCCTGGTGCTTTTGTCTATGAGATGAATCAGATAAATCATTGCTTAACACGCCTGGCCTTGTTAAAGATTTTTCATTCTGTTGAATGAGTTTACCTCGTTTCTGAGCAAAATACTGGTTTGTTTTCGTACTTACAGGTTTTACTAGGGTTTTAGGTTGATCGTACTTGTCTTTTGGCGCCATAGCCTGGTGTCCTGCCGTAGATACCCTGGTCTTTTACAGGTACATTCTCCTGATGATTAGACTCATTCTAACGGACGAATTACTAATATGTTACGGTGTAAGGATTAGGCCAAGCAGCAATGTTCTGCATTCTTCTACGTCACGTGCACAATAAGTCAAGTGATTTCCTTCTTTACATTCCGTGTGTTTACCACGCTGTCGTTGCATCTTACTCTGTGTGCTGTGTATGTATGTGTGTGTGTGTGTGTGTGTGTGTGTGTGTGAGAGAGAGAGAGAGAGAGAGAGAGAGAGAGAAATCCCCTGAGCTGGGGCCAATGGACCATTGTAGCTCTGAAGGGCAAGGAAAGATCCTTGGAGAGGCCGCTACATCTCTCACCAGAAATACGTAACACTGGTGCGGGCTCGAACGGCAAACTCTACAGCTGTGAAGCGTGAACACCAACTCTGAGCTATTCTGGCCCCAGCGATGGGAAGAGAGAGTAAATGCTAAAGACGAAGGGGTGAGGATATGCATATGTTCAAATATGCAATGAGTGCGTTGCACTGAGTGCCACCTGAGTCTGCTTCACAGACGCTAACGTTGTGGTCCGAATGCGGGGTTGTGTGAGAAGGATGACCAGTACTGTCTTGCAGACTGGTGACAGGCGGGGGGTAATGACGGCAGCGGGGGAAAGAGGGAAGCTAGGAATGGAGACTGACTTTCAAGAAAGATCAGAGGTCATGAAAGGAGTGAAGTCAAAGAAATGCTTTTGGTCTGCTGTCCTATGTGAATTTGGAAAATTGATTAAAATGTGATAACACTGAGCCGTGAAAGCACCCTCACATACATGGGGCTCGAACCCATCTCACCACTGCAGGTCTAAAAGGTAAATGGCCGCCATGTGATGACGTTTTACCTTCATTTCGGATTCACACATCCCGACCTATTGCTATGTGGGAAAGGTAATGAGCTTAAGCGAGTCCGGGCACTATGCTGAGTGTGCTTTGACGGCTCGATGTCATCACAACTTGTCTTTTCTACATACAACCTGTCAACCATCGTGTCCGGGCTAGCATAAGCTCACAACCTTCTCCACACAGCAATAGGTCGGGTGTATGGTTTCGAAAAAAAAAGAAGGAAAAACGTCATCAATTGGCGGCCACTCATCTTTTTGACCTGCACTGGAGAGAAGGGTTGGAGCCCCACGCAAGTGAGGGTACTTTCACGGATGGAGGTTATCACAGTTTGTTCTTTTTCTATATACATTTGTTTCCATGATACCACCCCTCTAGTATGGTCACCATTATTCTCATTGCAAAAATATCTATTGTTTTCCTTCTCATGGTTACGGTTTTAAGGTACTGAATAACATATAAGAAAATTGTCAATAAAAACAGTAACAGCGCCAATACAATGTTTCATAATCTCACAATAAATATTAAAAATCCGCTGGAAAATTTTGAAAAACCTATTCATCCGGTCGAATGTCTATATGTCATGGCGTAGATTGGCTCACAGTTTTTCTGTATTAGTTTGCCTGGGCCAGAGGTTATTAACACAGGTGGACAGTATGAGGTTCCGGCTTTATGACTCATTAGGGACGGGGGACGGGGGAGGTAAGGAGGCGGGAATTTTTTGGCAGAGGGATATTTTTTTTTTCTTCGCAGCCAGTGTTGTACACATCAACCAGAAATCCGTCTGCTGAATAAAGCAAATTGATAATGGTTTGCTTAGGTCATTCAGTGAAATTATAAAGGTTATACACACGTCGCTGGTCGAAACACGATCCTTACTTTAACGCTGATAATAAAAAATAATCAGTGACACAAGTAATAAAAATGTATCCTTAATGTTATCATTTTCATGATGAGTTTTAATACAGTATAAACTGAGACAATGGTATGGAAATGAGCACTAGATTTTACTGTAGTATATTACACCAGCTACTGTTAACTGCTGTCACTGGAGGTACTGCACCTTTCAAACAGACCCTTTTGTCTTGACTCCTCATTTATCACGAAAAGTAACAGTGGCAAAATATGTACAGGCTTCCAACAGCAGCTAAAGGACGGAAATATTTTCATTTACTATGATTATGATTTCAGTACATTTCTGTTTATAAAGACCTTCCGAAATATTGTGGAACTTGCATGCAAATCTCATCAACATACCTAAAGCATCAGTATTCTATGACCAAATGATCACTGGAAAATAGTACAGCACTCTCTTCCAGTCGTCAGTGAAGCAGTGACTAACCTTTACTTCATTATCTCAAAATGTAGCGAGCCACAAGAAAAATGGTTAATGGTTAAAGAGGAATATGTGGTCCTGTTACTAACTCTTCTATTCTATAGCCCGACGCCCTATTCCCGCAAAGGTTGGCCGCAGACAAAACGCCTCCAAGTCGCTCTGTCACCCACCATTTGACCACCCTCCCCCCAACTCACCCCCCCCCTCCCTCATATACCTCTCAACTCCATCCCTCCACCTCATCCTCGGTCTACCTTTCCCTCTCCCTCCCTCCACCTCACCTACATACACCCTCTTAGTCAGTCTTTCATTCTCCATTCTCTTCACATGTCCAAACCACCTCAGTGTATTTCTCCTAATCTTCTCAACCACATCCACATCCACCCCACAGCGTTCCTTCACTTCTTCATTCGTCAACCTGTCCCTCCACGTCACTCCACATGCTCCTCTCAAGTAACTTATTTCCACTGCTCTCACTCTTGACTTGTTCCCCTCTTGCAAGGTCCATGCCTCGCTTCCATACGTCAGGGGAGGGATCACAATACTATCATCCAGTGACTTCTTAACTTCCATTAAATACAGTAGCTACAAGTGAAGCATACGTATGTTTAACTTCTTTAATGGATCATAACATACACGTAGTACAGTGACGCATTTTCCCAAATATCCTTATCTTTACGTGGTTTTATGCAGCTTAGGAGGGACGAACTGCAAAGCTTAGATATGCCTTCATACTAGCCATTTCAGTAACAAAGATCCTTGCCAAGGTGAATAAATACGTTCTGGTGGCAGCAAGAATAGAAAGCATAATACGTCTTTACACTGGAGGAATTAAAGTCAAGGTTTCACATTCTCTTCCATTCTGATTGCAACCAGAATATTGAACTGTGGCTTCGAGTAAACGTAAATATTTTACTTCACGAAAATCCTCCCTTTCACAGAGATAAATGAAGTACCGAATCAAAATCCTGACAAGTATGAAGAGAGAGAGAGAGAGAGAGAGAGAGAGAGAGAGAGAGAGAGAGAGAGAGAGAGAGAGAGAGTATGAAGAAGCAGAGATGGCACCGTGCCAACAACCATCGGAAGAAGGTCGTAGAAGGCGGTAGCTCAGTCGGTAGAGGTGGCCTGCAGCCCTATAGGACCCAGGTTCAAATCCCCGCTGGGGCAGGGAAGAGTTTAAGGATCTGAATTTGATAAAAGCAGACTTTACTGATCTACCAGAAGACTCGCTGACATGTCGTAAAAATATCCCCGCTAATACCAATTCACCAGTTATATATGAGACAGCCCTAGCATGTATTCAATATGGACGGTGGGTGTTAGCGCCGAAGTGGTGACATGTAGAGGTGTATGGAATGTAGAAGGACTACTGGGCCTTGGGAGCAGGCTGTGAAGGCTATCCCCAGAGTCGGACACGTAAAAAAAAAAATCCTATGTCTACGCTTTCTTTATGACATACGTTAGTGTACTGCATGATGAGTTAGTGATTATACCATCATAATGACACTTTCTGGGTGCACGTATGCTACAACATAATGGCACGTAGTGGAGTAAAATAAATAAATAAATAAATATTGGGATGGAATTTCATGCCCTTTTACAGCATCAACCTTGTTCCGATGGTTTTGGTTGCACTACATTCCCTAAATCAACGTACCATTTATCGTTTTCTTATTATTTGTTTTATTAGTTTTAAAAAGCTTATAAGCAAGGAAACTCCAATAGTTTTGTAAACTTTTCACTTAAGAATGTAGCAGTAACGAAGGTATTAATGTAGGCACTGACGAACCCGCTCCAGTTAGAAGGATTCTCTTGAGCTGAATAAAATTTTCTGGACTAAGTAACAGGAAGAAGCACTGTGAGAGCGCCACACCCACGCCCTGTGATTAGACTGTGAATGAACGTTTGACCTGGCTCAGTGGCTTTGACCTTTGACTGATTGTTCTCAAATTGTAAACACTCCATTCATGCATGACCTTGCACATCACCATTAAGTTTGTTTCGAACTGGATCAAAAGTAATTACATTGACTTTGCTCTGTGACCATGATCTTTGTCCTATTGTTCGCACAAATGAAAAGTTTATTATATGGCTGAGCCTAAACCATTCTACTAAGTTTAATCCAAAACGAATAAAATTTTTTTGAGTTGAAGGGATGCAAGTTTGACACTCTCCTGTGACGTTAAATGTTGACCTATTGTTTTTAAAATTGAAACACTGCACCCTTTGCTCACAATATACCACTTCACCATGTTTTGTCAAAATCAGATAAAAACTGAAAAAGTTTGCTTGTTGTCGACCTACTACCTCTGACCTTTTTCACGCAATATCTACCGTGCTTCCGACCGACACAGTGCAGAATGAAACCCCTCCTGGGAAAAAAAAAAAAAAAAAAAAAAAAACTTGGTGGTCGGCAGTCACTTTTTTTAGCTAGGGAGGATACAAGAGAAAAAAAAAAGAAAAAGAAATCTGGATTTTTGTCAACTGTGCTTTGACGTGTTACCGATATGTTTTAGGTGCTTGAGAAGATGTTTTAGGTGTAGACATGCATCAGGATTAAGTTTTATGCCTCCATATTCGGGAGCTTCGAAGCATTATATTTCATAAGGTTTATAGATGCATCTGCGCCTTCCCTACAGAAAGTGTCCACCGACATAATGGTAAAGAACACTCGAAAGCGACAATCGGTACTCCCTCTAGTAGCTGAAGCCATGGCCAGTGAAGGGCGGACAATCCCTCCCCTGCACACACCACCGCACCCCATCCCAGCCCTTATACGAGTACAAGTTGCCGGCTAGGTCTGCGAGGTTCGAGGCTGGCTATGTAACGTTGTGTCCATATCTACATGATGTAACATTCTCGTGAGTTACCATTACCGTATAGGCCTATAATATAAAAAGAAGTAATCTGCAATAATTTGTAAATAGCTAGCATATGCACATGGATATACAAAATTATATAAATAAAGGCATGTGAAAAAGAAACAAAAGTAATTCTATCAGTATTAAAATGTTATTAATGCCACGTTAAAAATTTCCATACGTCAAGTATATGAACCATTTCAATAATTCACGATATGTTACCGTACTTAACCAACACCCCGCCACTCCCCACCATCGCTACTCTGTGTTGACACGTTCTCACTGTAGAGCAAACCAGCAAATCCACGAACACAAAAGAATCAACCAATACGTTTTTGAAAATTGTATATTGAAAATCAACAGGTGGACAACAGCATACCTCACATTATAGGAGCGAGTTGTCCGACGATCATCTGTGGGCGCACCCACTCACCTGCCCACCTGTTCACTGGGTGGTCATTCATGTAGTATAGTGGTAGGTTAAAAATAATATTCATCTACAATGGCGTATGATTATGAAGGCATATGTGTTAATGTATTTGTCATATTCTTGTTAAACATATGAAAGGATTATTATAGGCAGGCATGGGTTGCTGAGAAGCATTGTAGTGTTATTGTCTTGTCAGCACAGTTCTCCTTGTATTATATTTCTCCGTGCATGTGGAGCACTGGTTAGTATATCAAACTCCCGTCACCTCACATCTAAAACAATGAAATAAACAGTCTCTCTCTCTCTCTCTCTCCCCGAATATTCGTCTAAAAATATTTTTCATATTTAGATTATACAGTATATAATAGTTCTGGTGTTGTGTTGTATACGAGTATTGTCACCTGAGCACATTTCTTCCTGCGCCATAACCTCGAGATGGTTCTCATTCACCCTGCTATATGGCATATGATATTGTCATATTCCTTTAATATCCTGCTCTTTCGCTGGCTGGCGTGCTCACCAAACCAAGATATCTGGGTAATCTCTTCGTTCATTGATGCCTCCATCTCTCTTATTCTTACTCACTTTCCCTAAAAATTGTCCTTAAAGGAATAAGCAAACTGTGCGCCATTATTTTCCTGCTGGTAAACGAGTGTTGGATATGACACAGCCAGTTGCCTATGTGGCTGCTGCTATGGATATAATATTTATAGTTACATTCCTGTACAAAAGATTACAGTATGTAGTTTAATCATCACAAACTTTGAATATCAGAGGTCATGTTGCAAGGAAGATGACCCTTGAGAGAGATTGTGTGGTTTCATCCTCTACCGTTATAACACATCTGGGAACATCAGCAGTGAATGTGATTTCATCCGACATATGAACTTTTCATTCTTAGGCTGTTAATTACGAGGACCTGGAAGAGGCTATCACCTAAAAAGGGAAAACTAATTTTCTGTCTTTAACAACAATAGCGTGACTTGAATATTAAATTCATCAACTCATAAATTCCTCTCCCCAGAGATTTACGTTCAGGTTATTTGTATAAAACATTCCCGGTTTCTTTGACATCTGTGTTGAAGAACTTCCATTTCAATGGAAACAAATCTTATCCTAGGGTTCATTTTGTGTTTCCTAACTTGTATGTAGTATTCGGGGGGTAGAAAGAAACACAGAGACGTCAAAAGCAAACTCAGAGTTCATACTGGGGTATAATTGACAACTGATAGTATGACCTGAATGAAAAGATCACCGTTGACAACGTATTAGATCGATAGACTCTCCCGAAGACGATTTCCCAAATACAAAAATAATACTGTATACAGTATATTGCTATCCAGGATATGGAGTAAAATCCGATAAAATACATGGTTGATCTCTTGCTGGAAGGATTTTACAATTGGCTTCAGTAGCTGCAGCAGACAGCGGATAATTGGATTCCTGGGGCTTTAAGGGATTCGAAGAGATATAAGATAAAATACAAGGTCGCTGGAGCGAATTGCGTTTAAAGAGGATCACTTAAAGATACGATCAGCCAGGAGAGTTCCACGACCAAAATGACACGACCAGCCAGCAGTATTTCAAGACATCCATGACACGATCAGCCAGTAGTCTTCTGCGAACACAGTGATGCGACCAGCCAGTAGTCATCTACAACCTCAATGTGTGTGTGTGTGTGTGTGTGAGAGAGAGAGAGAGAGAATCATGGCTGAGATTAACGAACAAACGTACAACCAGCTAATTCAGTTCTGTCTCGTAGCTCAGAATTTCACTTACAAGGAGGAAAGACTTGGGTCTCTCTCTCTCTCTCTCTCTCTCTCTCTCTCTCTGTACTTCCTACAAAAAACATAATTACTACGGCATTTTTTGCCCGTAAATAAGACCTGTTTTTACGTAAAGAACAAGAGACATGGAAAAAAATATATAAATCTTTCATGTCCCTCCTGCAAAAACAAATCTGACTTACGCGATGCTTGATAGAATTTCAGCTGAAGGCCTGGGACGAAGGCACTACAAGGGTGAGATTTACTGAGCGCTGAAATTGTTTACTTTGCTGCTGCATGGTAAATTCAGCCAATATAGCTCAGTAAAATCAGTGTTAACAACAGACAACTGAAAAGAAGCATTCACAAATCAGTAATGGATAATTGCACTTGGTGTATTTCTTGCTGCCACGGGGTTTAGTGACAAGCATAGACTAAGAATATATGAACATTGTGAAGAAATACTTTCCCAGACATTCTTTCATATGGTTGCCCCTATCAAGTGGGTTGCTAAACATTTCGATTTTGATATGAAAATGTTATCAAACATTTACTGCCACGCCAAGTTATGTCATCCCACCATGCACATCTATAACATCTATAACAACAAATACAAGTCCATTTCAAAACACAGCAGAGTATTTTATCCCCTGTGCAAAGAACTACAATCAGCTTACATGCTAAACTGAAGCCATTTTGAATGACAACAGTAGATACAATAACATTGCAGCGCTGACCCGGCTGCTCTTACTTTAAACTTGTAAGTCAAAAGAATGAGGTGTGTGTGTGTGTGTGTGTGTGTGTGTGTGTGTGTGTGTGTGTGTGTGTGTGTGTGTGCGTGCGAGCGTGTGTGTGCGTGCGTGCGTGCGTGCGTGCGTGCGTGCGTGCGTGCGTGCGTGCGTGTGTGCGTGTTTGTGTGTGTGTGTGTGTGTGTGTGTGTGTGTGTGTGTGTGTGTGTGTGTGTGTGTGTGTGTGTGTGTGTGTAATACAGTATACGTATGTATATTTATAGACATACAAAATATTAAAGTGCTTAAAACAAAATTACACGTGTAAGGAAGAGGTGTTAGTGAACCTCCTTAACCGACGTGCATACAGCCTTTGGTTCAGTTGATCAGTGTTGAGAGTACAGGAAATTTCAACTCCAATGACTCCATACCACGACGTTTTCGTTTGGTCCTTGACCGTCTCAAGAAAAATGATTCTATTCTTATTACAAAAGCGGAGAAAAGTAACTTTGTGGTCATTTTAGACAAACCTGATTATGTGGAAAAGATGAACACCTGTTGAGTGATGCCACTACTTACGAAAAACTTGTGTCATCCCCTCTCAAGAGGTTATCCACAGACTTTAATAAGAAAGTCAAAAGCCTTTTAAAGGATGTGCCAAACATTGGTGCAGGTAAGTTCATTCAAATTAATCCAAAATTACCTTACATATATGGGTTACCAAAGACCCATAAACAACAGATTCCCCTCCGTCCTATCAATGGCTCATTCACTAACAAACTTTCAAAATTTCTAGCGAACAAATTAGCACCATTGGTTGTCATTCTAAATCCCATGTCCAAAACTCTACTGATTTTATTGATAAGATTAAGTCTCTCAGTTTCTCCAGTGGCAGGTTGGTTAGTTTTGATGTAGATTCGCTTTTTACTAAAGTCCCTATTGAAGATGTAATTAGTTTCTTGGAAGAAAAATTACCTAATTGTAACATTGATCTCGGCATGCCACATGATGTCTTTCTCCAGCTTATTAGGCTGTGTGTGCAGTGTAATGCATTTTCTTTTGGTGATCAGTTTTTCATGCAAAAGTTTGGTATGGGTATGGGCTCTCCCCTCTCTCCCATTCTTAGTAACCTGTACATGGAATATTTTGAATCCAACCTTCTTACCATCATATCTCCTCAAAACTTAATTTGGTATAGGTATGTTGATGATGTGTTTTCATTTTGGCCAGACGTATACGCTAATTTTGACGATTTTCTTACAAAATTAAATGCATTGGTTCCCTCAATTAAATTTAAAATTGGATGGCAAAATAATGGTTCCCTTCCATTTTTAGATGTATTTGTGCACAGGAATGAACTTGGGACACTTAGCTTTTCTGTATACAGGAAACCAACCCAGTGCGATTTGTGTATACATTATTATTCATATAACCACAGTTCCACTAAAATGTCAGTTATTTCTTCTATGTTCCATAGAGCACTCAGAATTAGTAGTCCCCAACAGGATACGGAAAACGCTAAGATATGGAAAATGTTTTTAAATCTAAAATATTCCAGTTGGTTTATAAGGCAAGCGTATTTTAAAGCCAGAAAAGCCTTTTTTGTACCAAGACCAGCATCACAAAGTCAACAAAATAAGCCATACATCACAGTTCAGTAAGTGTCAACTCTTAGCTTGGTGAAGTCTGTGTCATGAACTGGATGTAAACATTGCATTTACATATACTTCCACCTTAAGATCAATGCTAGTAAAGAATAAATCCATTAGTAAAGAAACTGCAGGGGTATACGAAATTCCATGTAGAGACTGATTTGGTTTATATTGGTGAAACTGGAAGGGATTTGGACACTCACATTAAGGAACACAAGTATGCTTGTAAGATAGGCAACATAAATATCGCAGTGTACGTTTACTCTTTAGAAAACGACCATAGAATCGACTGGAATTCTAGCCAAATATTGTACAAATGTAGTAACTATAAGAAACGTAGGATAGTGGAAGCTGTATGTATAGAGAGATATAATAATTTTAACCATAGTGAAGGAATGTATACAGTAAATTAGATCCAGTGATGAGAGAATTAGTGGCAAGGTCCTTGCCGCCCCTTGTAATCCCGCACTCAGTTCGTGGACAGAGTAGAGGGAGAGTCTGGTGAGGTCACATCAGGTGTGGTTGGGAAAAGGTGTCCTCACCTTGCATATAAGCAGCTTCTCAGCATTTGTATGTACCACCCTCGGTCTGCAGATCCACTGAAGAGGGTGACAGCTGTCGCCGAAACTGTTTGGAATACATCTTTTTCGTCTGCCAGTGTGGGTTTTTGTATCCTGTTTCATGGTCACGATAGTGTGACTCTTCAGCCGTAACGATGATGATGATGATGATCATGATGATGATGAATGAATGAAATGTAAATAGATAAACATGCTTGGATGACCTGAGAATGGCAGTATCGGAACTCATGAGAAAGCGCATTAAGGAAAAAAAACTGAATGACACTTTAAGGGTCGTAGACCGAGACAATAAGAAGAGTAAGTGAGATAAGGAGACATGAAGAGATCTCATGAGGGAAGGAGGAAGATGGGGAGATGAAACAGAAATTGAAATGTACTAATCATATAAGACAGTGTGTTCTCGGCCTTCCTTTCATAACGCAGGACCTCACCAGAGTTCGCCTACAGCAGGGAGTCTTAACCTATTTCTCTGCCCAGGCCCCCAGTGGATTGCCTACAATGCCCTCAAAGCCCCTTCGCCAGACTGTCGAAATCATCATCATCAGCCCCATTAGGTGCCGTATGACTTCAAACAATGCCAATAGCTTAGATTTACTTTACCATTAGATAAGCAGGAACAGAACAGGAAAGAAAATCACAAGGATTTAACTCAATTTATTTTCTTATAGAAAAACGGCAAATTATTATTATTTTTTTTTCCTGCTCAGAGAACGAGTCCCATACCCCCAGATTTTTGTCCCCATACCCCCAAAGGGTATTGATATCCCCGGTTAAGAACCCCTGGCCTAGAATTGTTTTCGTTTGCTGTGGAGGGAATTTTAATGACGATGAGTACTGCCGGGTTATTGTTTATTTATCTTTTATCTTTTATTTATTTGTGTAGGGGAACGATTGGAACAAAGATGAGGGACGTCCTCTTTATTTTGTTCTAGGTACATTCAGGTATGTTATTCATCCTAGGAAATTCTATCGTTGTAGTAGCAGTAGTAGTAGTAGTAGCAGTAGTAGTAGCGTGGTAGCAGAAGTAGTAGCTGTAGTTATTATTTTTGTTGTTCTAGGTTCAGGTTAATTTGAAGTGTGAACCCAGTAGACTGCAGGATGAAGTTCCCCTCCTTCTACAGACAACCATCCTCCTTCCCGGAAACAGGGAGAGATAAGGACATTTTTATAACCTGGCAATGGAGCCGCCCGGTAATCTCAATGCCACCAAGTGTAGGCGTCCCTCCCCAGCACCGATCCCAGTGTAGGGGTTACTAACAGTCCCCATTAAAACCTTCAGTATAAATGTCTGTTCGTCAGGTAGGTCATAAATTATCATCTCGTCGCAGCAAAGAGAGAGAGAGAGAGAGAGAGAGAGAGAGAGAGAGAGAGAGAGAGAGAAAGAGATCGTAGCGAAATTAATAGCAAGGTAATAAAGCCAATAACGAGGTAGTGAAGTTAAAGGTGAGGTTGTGAAGTTAACAGAGAAGTACTGAAGTTAACAGAGAGGTAGTGAAATGAACAGCGAGGTAGTGAAGTTAGTGGCGAGGTAGTGAAGTTAATAGCGAAGTGGTAAAATTAATAAAGAGGTTGTGAAGTTAATAGAGAGGTAGTGAAGTTAGTAGGGAGGTAGTTAATTTAACAGAGAGGTAGTGAAGATAATAATGAAGTAGTAGAGCTAATAGGGAGGTATTAAAGTTAATAGCGAGGTAATAAAGTTAATAGCGCGGTAGTGAAGGCAATGGCATGGCAGAGCGGTTAGTTATGACATGACAGAACAAAATGGGCGCTGATTGGCTCATATTCCGTTATAATTAGCCTACCAGGCTCTCGCAACAGCACTCATTAAAGAAAAAACACTGTACAAGTACAGCATTTAGCTCGGTAATTAATGCAGTGGAGGTAATTACCTCCCCGTGTATAAGCTCTGGTTAATTACGGCACTTCGGCAAGTGGTGGCGTGGAAGGATTTGCGTCAAAATCAAGCGGTGCGGGGTGGATATGTGGTGAGGCAGGGGAGGGGGAGAAAGGGGTTTATCAAGAAAGAGTTTTACTGGCCTAGGCACTCGGTACAGCCAAGGGACGAACCCACAGTCTGACACGGTTATTCGTAAGTCATGCGGTCATCCAGACAACAAATAAACTGTTCAGTTAAATACAGTGTTTAATGATCCAGTAACACGACTATTCAAGCTAACTGTTTGGTAATTCAATAAGATAACATTTGCTCCCACCAAATGCTCTTCCTCAGTGTCACTGGTAGTTTTTCACTTCTTTGCCTCTTTGTCTCTCCCAGCCCTCACTATTTCCCTCATTCCATGTAAACTTCTTGTATCTCTTTGCGTGCCTCGCTACCTGAAGTCACCTCTATCTGCCTCATCGCGTCCTTCCTTTCATCCACTTTTCTCTCACTACATCCTCCTTCCTTCCACTTTTGTCGTCCATCCTCCCTCCACTTGTCTCAACATTTCCCTTCTTCCCTCCGTATATGTCTTCCTACATCCCTCCATTTCTGCTTCCCTCCTTCCCTCCACCTCTGTCTCCCTCTTTCCTTCCACTTCTGTCTCCTTCCTGCCCTCCGTTCCTGTCTCCAGCCACCTAAATTAACCTTTTGTTCCCCACCATCACGCAGGCTGCCTCATTATCCTCCTTACAGCCAATATGTGAATCTGATTATAATGTCTTCAGATGAACCCAGACTTTAGGCCAAGATAAAGTCAACATTAACACAAACGGTGCTAATTGTTTGGCCCTGAAGATGGTTATTAGTGTGTCCTTGTCTGGTTGGTGGCTTTCTACCACCTCTTTAGTAGCGATTTAACTTTGATTTTTCGCCTCAGTACTTTATTTTTTTATTTATATCTTTTTAATGCCGATATAGACTGCACAGATAATGTACACATCAACCTGTAATAAACAGAGATAAATGGTAAGGAAAGGGCGCCATAAAACTTCATAAAGCTGACGAGAATGCGTGACTTAAGATCTTCGTCCACTTTCATCCTCGGTGTTGGTGAGGGACGCCTTCATTTGGTGGTATCGATACAGCCGGGCGGGTCAACTGTTCGGTTATATAAACGTACCTTAACTGCTTCTTTACCTCCCATAAGGAGGACTGTGGGCTGCAGGAGAAGGGTAACTTAGGCCTACAGTTCCCCGGGTTTACACTTTAGATATGCCTGGGGCCACAGTAACATTAACAACTCATCCCCTCCCCTCCCTCCCCTCTCACTATTACTAGTTAGGCCCCGCCTATAAATTCCAACCGTATTATGGTATTCACTTGGCTCTGACCTTACTGTTAGGTCCTAGACGTTAGGCATACCCTGTACATTGTACCATCTGTGTAACTGATACTTTCATTTCTCTGATATTAAGCTGCTATAACTAATACAAATAAATGTCGCCTTTCGTACATCTGTCTCCATGGGCACTGAAAATCGGTCTCGTGTTTCTACTGCAACTGACATTTTACTGGGGCAGAGATCAGTGTCATTTGTGTGAGTTGTTTCGGATTCGAGACTAATTTTCAGAGAACGTAGTCCGAAATACAGGAAAGACGACAGGACTTCAACTGACGAAAGAATAACGTCCATTCAAATTATAAACACATAATTTTTAGTTAAAAGCAAAAGCACTTACTTATAATGACTCCTTAGACCTTTCCCTCCCTCCTAACCGCTATCTGACCCATCCCCCTCACCAAGACAACAGTAGGCTACAAGGACTGTGAGGGAGCTAACATGAAATGAGACAGAAAATGGTGTTTTATTTTACAAAATTACTGACAAAAAGGAGCTGTCAGAAAAAAAAAAAAAAAAAAAAAAAAAAAAGGCTAATGGCGTACCGTAGCATATATATTAGGCGAACAAGATAAGCAGAAAAAGGAGAGTTAACTTTTCCATTGTCATGAGAAATGTAGTATTGTAAACAACTATCGCCAGACAATTCTGTGCAACTGAATGAGTCATAGGATACGGAGTGTTAATATCAACATTAACTTATCAGTAATGTTTAGTATTCTTTATCTTTACTAATCTTAATTAGCCGACGCGAAACGATTTTACTCACCACGCAGTTTAACGGGAACCTTAGCTATCTATATACCTAGGCTGCTTCCCCCAAGGAAAGGGAGGTAGCCGAGACAGGACGACACACTCCCCATTTACTCATCCATTCAAACACATTCATTCGCATCTTAGCCCCAAAGGGGAGAACGAACAGATCCTCACCGCATCACACCGCACAAGGGTCAACTGCGCAATGCAATCAGTGACATCCGCAGCAGGGAACCTTAGCGAAGATTAAAAAGAAAATATGAAATAAAGAGGATGGGAAAACTAAAGACTATATTTATTTTAAAACAGACTTAATTTAACACAGACTTCCTAAGCGGACATTAGAAAAATGGCGTACTGTGTTACGAGCCTGAATGACAGAAGTGAAGCCAAATTTCTGACGATAGAATAACAGTGGAATATGATGCTAGTCACGAAGAAGCCCTATGCCAAAAAATTAATCAGTACTTTCTTTTCCTTCCACCTAGCTACATAAAGTAAATTGCAAAAAAAGGATTATCTGGTAGAAGTTAGGGTGAAAGAACTATAACGGAGGCAATGGCGAGCAGTGATGGTAAGCATGATATCTAATCTGCTGAGCCTAAGACTATTTTTCAACTAAAGGCGCTGTTGATTTCCAAAGGAGGCATCCTATCAGTATAGAAAAATTGCATTGTTTCTGGTTACTTTTTTCCCACGTGATGTACAACGACATAACAATGGGAAGAAACAAAATGTTGGCTTCTAGATGGTATGAAGCATCATATATGAATACTGATTGCCTTCCCACATTTGAAAGAATAAACCACTTGTCCTCATCATCATCATTCTTCCCCTAAGTTCCACATTCCTCTATCATAGAATGGGTATACACAACATCCTTCTAGCAGAACATTTTTGCCACTTTCCTGTCCCATTCTTTGCTGCAAAATTTTACCAATATTCATTTTCTAATGTAACGAGTCCAGGGACCTCGATATAAATGGATCTTTATTTTGTCTCTCTTTTGCTGAACTTCTGTTCAAAGAAAAACTTCCCGCTGGCTCCCATTGATTTAATTTTAAATGTGTATATTATAATTTCCGAAACTTCCATTATAACATTGAATGAAAAAAAGTAAATTTATCGTTAGTGAATACACTGAACAAAATTATTTTCTACTACTTACCTGCATCATATCTGTAAACTTAATTGGTAATAATCAGATAGGCCATGAGGACTCTGATGGGAGGATTTGAGAATGAGACGGAAGTGGAAGGAATGAGGGGGATGCTGGAGGGATCGTCGTCCCTGACATGCAAACTGTATTAGCGGAGTGTGTAATGTTGTATTGTGGCGAGATGGTGCTGCAGGGATGATGATAGCAGCTCACTGATTTATGTGGCGTTGTGCTTGTGCAAGCGCAACCATCTGCTCTACATACACACGCACATGCACTCACCCATGTGGAATCCACAAGAACACATAAACCCATGTGTGCATGATACCAACTGAATCCACCAATACTAACAACAGGATACAGTACGTTTATATTTTCACGCAACCGAGCACACCTCTTTAAATTAGTGAAGATGTCAATCTAAGAGTTAAGAGGTTGACTTTTTCATTAAAGGAACTCGCCTGGAGCCCGCCGAAGGCGACCTTCACTTGCTGTTAAGTCACTTCCTATCTTCAGGAATGAGTCATACCTCGGGAACCGGTGGCCTGATTGGACTGGAATTGTTTTATTCTTCAAGTAAGAACATTTTGACTGTACCTCGCCCTAACAAAAATTGAGCTACGTTGCACCATCATATTACCTTTTTTTTTTTATACTGTATATATATATATATATATATATATATATATATATATATATATATATATATATATATATATATATATATATATATATATATATATAAAACTTCCCATAATATGTACTAATTTTGTTCGTATTACATATTTCTAATCGTTCCAAACCATATCAGCAACAGTGACTTTTTTTTTTTTTGCGAAAACATGGATATTTCTCAGCACGGCGATTCTCCTTAAGGTGGTGTCACATTGGGACAAAAGTGGCTAACACGCGAGCCAGTTTTGTGAGCCGCTTGCCAAACTGACCCTCAGTGAGAAAGATTTCGCTTGCGAGGAGAAATGGATTACAATTTTTGCTCACAGCTTGTTGGTGGGATTAGAACTCAAATGAGCCTATATTATTTTTGTAACTGGTGAGAAAATATTCTATTATCACAGAAGGAAACTTTAACTAAAATTGTTATGTAAACACAATTTCATTCTTGTGGTTTTTAATTATTTCTATTTTTTTTCTTGACATCAAATCAGTATTCACACAATCTGGTGACCAGCCACGGAGGCTGTCTGCTTTGTTTCCAAACAAGTGGAAATCAGATTATGACCAGTATTTGATGTGGATCCTGCAGCAAGGAAAACTCTAGTAGACTGCGTTGTGGCTTTGAAGTTGCTATAGTACTTATGGTGGTTGCAGAAACTAAGAAATAGGGAGTGAGTGCGCCGGGGTGGTTTGTTTACATATGACCATGAGGTGCCAAAGCAGATGACACTGTTAGCCATTTTGGCTCGCAAAACCACACGAGTGTGATGGGCACTCGACTCTGCTATCTGCTTCGCCTTACAAAAGCTGGTCTCATGTTAGCCACTTCTGGTGTAATGTGACGCCACATTTAGTTTCCACAGACGTGTACGCAGTCATTTTGCAAATTTTTCAGCAACTCATTTCAAATTACAGGGTGGATTTAGGAAGCTAAAATTACCTTGCCAGCTGTGCCAGACTATACTCTTCACTTTGGTAAAGATAAAGAAAATGATTTTCGAAACCTGAGAAAATTGTCCTGGCGCCGGGGAAAATATGGATGTTTTATAGTGCGACACATTTGCTTAGTTTTCACAGGCGTATATGCAGTTATTTTGCGAACTCAAGAAATGAGTCGTAACTCGGGAACCGGTGACCGATTGGACTAGAAATTGTTTTATTCTTAGAGTTAGAGTATTTTAGCGGTACCTTGCTCTGGCAGAAATTGCTATGCAATGCGCCGTTTTTGCTGTGTTACTGTAATGGTTTGACAAATCAACAAACTTAGAGAAATCGGATCATTATTATATAGATGAGGGGAGATTAGTTCTTATGTTGGGTAAAAGTGCATCATATATGAATATAGTGTGAACTGCGTTACAGACTGTTTCACAGTAATGAAGAGATGCAGTAACTTTTGCAGAGATTTATACCGACAATAACACGTGTGTGTGTGTGTGTGTGTGTGTGTGTGTGTGTGTGTGTGTGTGTGTGCTTTCCGTTTCTGATTCTATATTTATTAATGGATTGAACGGGAAATAAGAGATATAATTGGCTACACAGTAATAGTAATAGTTCAGACACACTGGAGTTTGAGACACTAATCTGAGACACACCATTTTTGTCACTCCATTCCTGTGAAGGGAGAGGATTAAATAATGTGAGTGAGCGAAGAAAGAAGGCTGGGTAGTGTGAGAAAGGAGGGAGGGGGAAGCGGGGTGGGAGAGTCCTGGATCATTAAAAAAAATTGTGAAGGGGCGTCTGCATTAGTGTTCACTTGAAAATGAAACTGGGACGTAAATATACCGGTAAGGGAACACAGGCCATGAACAGAAATGAACAAATGACAGAAGCAGAGGGGTACGAGCAAGAGAAGTGTTTATTTCAAGGCAGTAGAGGAAAATGGATAGGAGTGATGGTGAAGAGTCGTAAAAGGTAAAGGGAATAGACGAAAGAGTGGATGGGAAGGTTACGGATGTGTGAGAGATAGAAGACTAACTGGTATGAGAGACAATAGCCTGGTTCAAAGAGAAAGCTGCCTGGCACCAAACTAAACGCACTCACTGAAATATCCTTCATATTTTGAGGGTTTAAAAATAGTTTAGCAAATAGTGTTAACGCTTTGTAAATTACCGATGCATTCATGTACAAATTGTGATACAAATAGTCAGTGAAAAATTAGTAATTGAATTAAAACTCCATCAGTTACGTGGCCTGTGAAAAGTTTGGGGTTGGCTGCCGCGAGACTCGTTTAGTCAGCGAGTGGCAGAAAATTACCACAGTTTACAAAACGTCATTTACAGTTTTTAAGCCGTGTGTTGAAACACTGGAAATGTCTACAGTGAGGACGGTTCAGTCCTGTCTCGATCAACCTGCCTGGCCCTAACTGTCTCACACTACATACCTCACACTACCTACCTCACTGAACCTACCTATCTGTACCCATCTCACAGTCCGCTTCTGCCATAACCTGACTTTAGGCAGCCTGAATCTACTTGTCATTGACTAACCGCCATACCTCTCTTTACATCGCATTATCTGCCTCACCCTGACGTCTCATATTGCCTGCATCACCCTACTTACCTCACACTACCTGCCTTACACTACCTTCCTCACACTACTGCCTCACTCTCCCTTCATCACTCAACTTGCCTCATCCCCTCTACCTCACAGTACCTGCCTCACACAACTTTTCTCACCTCTCTCTACCACACACTATCTGCCTAACTCTCCCTACCTCACACTATCTGCCTCACCTTCACTACCGCACACTATCTGCCTTACCCTCCCTACCCCACACTGTCTGCCTCACCTTCACTACCTCACACTATCTGCCTCACCCTCATTACTTCACGGTATCTGCCTCACCCTCCCTACCTCACACTATTTGCCTCACCTTCCCTACCTCACACTATCTGCCTCATCCTCACAACTTCATACTACCTGCGTTACAGTATCTGCCTCACCCCAAGAAAAAAAACATCGTGGTATGGATTTACAAAAGAAAAAAAGAATAGATACAGGGAAGAAAAAGGAAATGGTAAATACACGGGTGCTAGCTGAGGAATAAGAGAGAGAGAATAAGAGGACGGCAGAGACTTTGCCTCCTGTCAGCTCGCAGCAGCACCCTCCAGGACTCAGCACACAAGTTTAGGGCAAAACCCCTTAACTGAATTTACTCAGGCAATTGCTTACAAAGTGGAGGGGAAGCGGCCAGGAGGGAGGGAAGAAGGGAGGGAGAGAGGCAGAGAGATTGTTAAGAGCCCAAAGAGAGAGAGAGAGAGAGAGAGAGAGAGAGAGAGAGAGAGAGTGCTGGAAAATGACCAGTAACCATATTAAAGAAATGGAAAGAGGGTATTGAAGCAAGAGATGGAAAACGAGAGAGAAGAAGTGCGCGGAAGTGGCCGAGAAATTATTGGGAAGGGAATCTGAGAGAAGCAAAGGTGTATCAGCGCAAGAGACTGAAATAAAGAGTTTGTCTGAGTGGCTGGGAGATGACTGAAAAATACCTAAGTGATGCAGAAAGATTATTTATGCAAGACACAAGGAATATAGTGATGAAGTTTAAGAGAATAAGAGAGAAGATAATTATGCGAAGCAAAAAGGATGTTAACGTAAGAGACAGGAAACATAAGGAACTGAGTGTGAGACAGCTGGAAAGGAAACGAGAAAGACAAAAAGAATATCAAAGTATTAGATGGAAAAAGAGGGTGTGTGTCTGAGTGACTAAGAGATGAATAAGATGGAAACTAAGAGACAAAGAGAATATTAACACAAAAATGAGAGAAAGAGAGAGAGAGAGAGAGAGAGAGAGAGAGAGAGAGTTTGACCTGAGAAGGAGGAGGTGTTTCTTTTCAAGAAAACCAATGTATATTTCTGTGCATACATCAACACTAAAAGGAACTACAATAACAACATAGACCTGTATTTTCTGTCATTGTGACAAGAATATTGTGGCTTCGAACTAAAATCTGACTGAAACTACTATGAATTAGCAGTAATTCAGCTTTCATTTTTGATCTACAAATGGTTCACAGACATGAGGGACTGCGTGAGAGGAGGAGAGAAAAACATTAGTGGATAGAGCAGCATCTTTCGTTGATGGGTGTAGAAAAACTTATATCCTTTATTAAAACATCTTGCTGTGCCTTCAAAATTACTGGAGTCATAGGATAATGATAAAATACGGAGAATTTCCCACTGTGTTTTTGCCATAAATATTACCTACTGTATATATGTAGAGATTTATTTTTTAATTTCTTTTATGAAAACATGTAGTTACGAATTGAATAAAACCATTCAAAACAGTAACATTAAGAAAAGTGAGTGAGGAAGTCCTCGCCGATGTTTTTACCCTTTTTGATGTTATACTGATTCTGGATAGGTTACTAGTCCCAGGAAACCAAATTTGTATTTCACATTTTCTACAGCATTTCTCTATCACCAAATCCTGGGTCATCTTCGTTTAACTGGTTGGCTTCACCTTCACCTTCAATGAGGTTATTATTTCGAGTGACTTTAGAAATGAGCCCAACTGAGCCCAAGTTTTGCTTAAAAAAGAATAAAACAAAATAAAACAATTTAGAAAGAAAGGCGAAAATGAAATCATTCAGTTATTTGTACAGTCTCAGTAATGGATGGATTGAACATTAACAGAGAATTACCTTGCAAAAGAGAAGAAAATGTCGGAAGCAAGAGGATGTAATGACAACATTTTTTTTCTTTTTTTTTATCCCAGACATAATGTTTTAATCGATCAAGTACGATGAGCTTAGTCATGTGTGTTACCATCCCAAGACCCAGAGTGACTAGTTATTCTTGGCTTGTGTCAGTTGTAAGTCTGAATAACTCTGAAGGAAGCTAAAATTCAGTGCCGCTATTTCACCTGAAACGGCGCGTTGCCTGTTATTAAAACTTCAGCTGCATCGTAATAAATAAATGTGAGCTGTAAATTACAAGAAATATTTTGTTCTCAGACAGATAAATTGCACATAAAATTATGCATATAATATATAGCACATTCAGCATTAACCTGGTGAAATTATCAGGAAATGTGCATTCCCTGGTGATATATTATGGCTGCAATTAACACGTTATTTAGCCGCCAATTTCTCGATTATTGAGAGTGCTTATACCTAACAGAATAAAAGTCATCATCACCAATAAGAATTCTTTATGCAAGCATCTTTAAGAGTGTAAAAACACGTATATTTGTTTGGAAGACTAACATTTATCTTTATATTTAATAATTCATATTAACGTCTTATGTTCCTGTCATTCTTACTTTGAGTTTTATTATTATTTTTTCGTCCTGTAAATGTTTGAAAATAATATTATTTTAATGGGAATGAGATGGAGAGATGGAGTGCAGAGACATACAGTATGAGAGAGGGGTGTGTGGGTTGAGAGGGAGTGGGGGAGGGGAAGCCCAACAATTAGATAATGGGATGGATTGTATAGTTATATGAGAGACAAGTGTGTGAGTTGGAAGAAGGGCAGCCAAATGGCGGACAGGGCGAGTGGGACCGATTTGTTTTTGGCCACCCCTTATGGGACTGAGGCGTATAGACAGATAGGTTGATAGATAGACAGGTAGACAGAAACAGACATACAGATACTAAGACATATGCAGACAGACAATGACACACATACCGGTAGATAGATGAACTGGAAGATAAAGCATTTACCACAACAATAACACTCTGGTTGTGGCGCCGTGACCTGCCGAAATCCTAATTTAAAAAAAAAAATCGTGTCTACAGGTGATACATATAATCATTAACATCGGAAAATTTTGCTGGCAGATTCATATGAAATCTCTCTGCCTCTCTTGTATTGAAAGCATCGCCATATAACTTTCTTTGTCTCCCTCTCACTTATAGCAGGTCTCATCTTAGGACATGTCACTGCCTCTCCTTTACTTATTTAAATGTCATCCAATTACAGGTCAAATACCACATCACATCACAACATATCGTCACAGCATCTCTTAACCTTCGCAACCACACCAGAGCACTAGAAATTTATTGGTCTGTTTTATTACAGTGCGTTCTCAAAAATAACGCTAAGGAGACTCACAGCTGTGTGTGTGTATGTGTGTGTGTGTGTGTGTGTGTGTGTGTGTGTGTGTGTGTGTGTGTGTGTGTGTGTGTGTGTGTCTTTTATATAGTATATTAGATGTAATTCTACCGGAAGCCTACAGACTTCAGCTTAGGACGAGAGAGAGAGAGAGAGAGAGAGAGAGAGAGAGAGAGAGAGAGAGAATAGCAGGGAAATTATTGTTTCGTGGTTGCCCTCTTGAAAATTAATGTGAAAAAGTGTTCTCTACATTATTTCCGGCCCGTTAGCTCCAGAGTTCGAATCCTGGTACATGAAGCTGGCGCTACTCGAAGCAAGCGTCTATCTGTCTTTTGTGAGCGGACAGGTAAAACGAATAATTAAGCGAGGTAACTGTGGCAACCTGGATGATGCAATGACCTTGTCTCTCACGACATGGCTTGAATAGACCATCACATGCTCAAAGACCTAAATTATGGAGATGAGGAGCGCGGCATCTCTCCCTTACCTACGAGTATTTATGATGCTGGAGAACTTTACTAGGTATATCTTAGAAAATTACCGCTCACCTAACAGAGGAAGGAAAGGATAATATATCTCTACGAAGCTCACATCGAGTACCGTGCAGTACTTGTTTATTGAAGACGTTTGAAATAATGAACAAAGAACGTCGTTGAAGATATTCCCAACAAACACCAGTTCTTTGTGTGAGGAATGGTGGCTTCTCAATCGGTAGAGAGGTGGCCTGCGGTCCTACTGGACCCAGGTTCATATCTCCGCTGGGGCAGGGGAACAGTTTAAGGATTTGAATTTCAAGTAAAGCAGACTATACCTATCTGACAGAAGACCCACCCACATGTAAAAATCTGTCTATCTATCTATCTATTGCCAGACGCCATAATCCCGTAAGGGGTGGCCATTCGACTTTGAGTTATTTGTTTTTCGGGGAGGGGCACTAACCCTCCACCAAACCACTTGCTGACACGTAGGGAGCACGTATGGTTTGGTTATATGGTTACCACCCAGCATTGTAAATGGTTTCCTGGCTTACAGGAAACCATT
Organism: Coenobita brevimanus; assembly: GCF_032717465.1. Classification (NCBI taxonomy): domain Eukaryota; kingdom Metazoa; phylum Arthropoda; class Malacostraca; order Decapoda; family Coenobitidae; genus Coenobita; species Coenobita brevimanus. The sequence goes on along the minus strand of NC_136994.1, from coordinate 2,756,087 downwards.
TGGCTTGTTACTCAATGTAAAGCCACCTGTAAAGGAAAGAAAAGCAATAAGAAGTGACAGGAAAGATGGGAGAAATAAGAAGAGAGGAGGGCAGGCACTGAAAAAGAATGATAAAGGCTAAGGAAGAAGCAGGCAACACTACATCAAGTGAGTGGATGATGGTCGCCACCACCTACCACCCATGCTAATACCAATACAGCAGTCCTGTGTGAGACAGCCCTAGCATGCAGTCAATATGGACGGTGGATGTTAGCACCGAAGTGGTGACATGTAGAGGTGTATGATATGTAGGAGGACTACTGGGCCTTGGGAGCAAGCTGTGAAGCCTATGCCCAGAGTCGAGCACACACACACACAAAAAAGTGCATTATACCGTCCAAGATTGCTGTCATAACCTCCATCTTCACCTCTAGAGCACTTTGGCTAATTTCTTTTGGTGTGGCAAATTATAATTATGAAACGTCCCATCAAAACAACACATTATACTCTATTTACTCTAACCCTGGTGGTAGGTGATGGTGACCATCATCCACTCACTTGATGTAGTGCTGCATACTTCTTAGCCTTTATCATTCTTTTTCTGTGCCTGCCCTCCTCTCTTCCTATTTCTCCCGTCTTTCCTGTCACTTCTTATTGCTTTTCTTTCCTTTACAGGTGGCTTTACACTGAGTGACAAGCCAAATGGTTTCCTGTAAGCCTAGAAACCATTTACAACGCTGGGTGGTAATCATATAACCAAACCATATGTGCTCCACACGTGTGTCAACAAGTGGGTTGGTGGAGGGTTAGTACCCCTCCCAGTAAAACAAATAACTCAAAGTCAAATGGCCACCCCTTACGGGACTATGGCGTCTGACAATAGATAGATACTCTAACCTGGCATAAAACAGTTATCTCCCTATCATGAATGGTGATTTGTAACAACAGAATTACACTAGAATATAATGCCAGTCACGAAGAAGTGCTATGGAAAGGATGCAGAGGCACAATATTGTCTTATTCTGCCAATGAGCTATGTGAAACTTGCTACAAAAGAACAAAAATCTAGACAAAGTTAAAACAAATGAACCATAGTTAGCCCATAATAAAGTCTACATATCCTCTCGTTCCCCCAACTGCAGGCAGAAGAGCAATTAATTTGTCAGTTGAAATATAATGACGGGTGTAATTTTTTTCCCTGCATTAATTCATGCAACCTTAATATATTAGATTCTTTCTGGGGCTGTAGATTGTGGAATTAACGGCTGTTCAGGGCAAAATTATGGTATGATGGGAGGGATGTGGAACTGCTGCTTTATTATATAGTCCTGGGGAAAATAATCATACAGCGACTAAATGTTTTCTTACAGGTTCAGTTATGCTCTCTCTCTCTCTCTCTCTGAATTTACTTATTCGAAACAGTCTCTTCATTTTAATGACGAGCCGTAGTAGCTCGTTGTAATCCTGAAATGACAAAACGGTAAATATGAAGAATTTGTTTTTGCATTTATAAAACATAAATTACAATATATGATCGAAAAAAAAAAACACGGATTACTATATTTTGATTTCGTGTATCACGGTGTTAGCAGCAAATGAGGCAAAGCTTGGAGCATGAAATATCCACAACGGTACTTAAAACGACAAACAGATTTCAAAGCTGTATTGAAAACAAGGTGTTTGTCATTTTCATCTAAATAATTTACTGGAAACGATCCACACTGAAGCTTCAGTAAATGAAAATACGGAATTCAGTGGTTTGTGCCGACATCTATCACAATTACTGGATTAACATGCAGTGGTATGTTGGTATTGTAACACACGACTAGCACACGTCCTTCTCAAGTCCTGTTTAAAAAGTTTTGGTGGACATCTGATCTGTAGTGCAGGACACCTCTTTACACTGGTACGTATAGTGTTAGTAGTGCATGTTAGTGTGTATAGTATGAGTGGCAGAATGTGATAGCTTATTCATCATCCGGACCTCCTTTCCCACCCAAGGGCAGGGTGAGGAGTAACAATGTCCCGACAGCACAAACTTTCACAATCCAAATAGACCACACTTCCATTCACTCATCATTCAAGCCCCCGGATTCCTGGCTCTACCTGATACTCCAAAAACATTCACCACATTCTGCAGCTTCACACAAACGTATCCGATTGAGTCAATCCGGACGCTGCCATGCTCACAAGGGGTGCCAAAATCCCTGATCATGCACTTCTTACAAATTCATCCAGCCAGCTCGATCTCTTGTCAGTTCCCTAGCCTCACCGACTTCCAAACCTCTCTTCCTCAAACACTCATCTACCATATCTCTCCACCTTCTCCTTGGCCTACCTCGCCTCCTCCCTCCTTCAAATTCACTCAGGTATAGCCTTTTAACCACTCTATTGTTATCCATTCTTTCCACATCTCAGGACACTCTCTTCGATTCTGGTGTCCACCGACTTCCTCACTCCACACCTTTCACGAATCACCTTATTTCGTATCCTAACCACCCTCTGTACTCCACATACATTCCTCAGCAGTCCCATCTCCACTGCTCTTACTCTTGACTTTTCATTTTCATGCCACACCATAGTCTCACACCCATATGTTAAAGTTGGTACTAACATTCCCTCATGTAAGCCTCGAGCAGCTGCAACACTTGAGCCTCTGTTTCTTATCAAGGCCTGCATTGGACCAGCTACTTTTCTTCCTTGTGTCACTCTACTTTCAACTTCTTTTGCACATTTTCCTCTCTTTTCTATCACTGTACCCAAGTTTTTGAACTCTCTCACCAATTCCAGTCTCTCTCCATTCACTGTGACATCACACTGGGAGTCACCTTCTCTCTCCATAACCATCACCTTACTCTTCTCTACAGGCACGATGCTCCACAGACATCAGCAAAACTCTGCACTAGCCTACCAAGTTCTTGTCCGGTACTTGCAAGCAGACTGCATCATCAGAATACAACAAACTTGAGATATTCCATCTATTACCATTCATTACCAACGCCATCCCTCTCTCCATTACTCGTGTTTTTACTTCTCTCATCACCCCATCCATATATATATATATATATATATATATATATATATATATATATATATATATATATATATATATATATATATATATATATATATATATATATATATATATAAACAACCATGGGGACATCACACAACCTTGTCGCACGCCCACACCGATCGTGAACCATTCACTTAGATGCCCATTAACTTTTACACGTGCTTCGCTATCATCATAAAAACTCTTGACAGCACCTAGCACTTACCGTCTACACCATACATGGCAAAACTTTCCACAGTCCCTCTCTGTCTATTTTTTCGTATGCTGTTTCCAGATCCATGAATGCCATAAACACCTTATAGCCCTTCTCACAAGCCTTCTCTGCTATCTGTCTCACTGCAAATACATGATCCACACATCCTCTGCCCCTCCTAAAGCCACCCTGTTCATCTCTCACTAGGACTTCTGATATCTCTCTTACTTTCTCTATAATAATTCTTCCATATACCTTCCCTACCACACTCAATGAACTTATGCCACAATAATTCTTGCACTCACATCGCCCACCCTTATTTTTGTACAGGGGTACAATCACAGCCTTTTTCCACTCTGCAGGCAAAATTTCACTCATCCATGCCTTCATACATATCTCCAACAAGCACTTCATTCCACTCTCTCCAATGCACTTAAGCATCTCTGCATACACCTCATCAGCCCTAGCTGCTTTCCCATTTTTCAGCCGTTTCACAGCGCTCATCACCTGCGCGAGTGTCACGTCTCCTGGCACTGCATTCCTTCTCTGCACACCCCCAAAACCAATCATGTTTACAGCCGCTCTGCTCTCTCTATTCCCATTCATCAGGCTTTCAAAATATTCTTTCCATCTGGGCCTTACTTCATCTCCATGGGTTAGAAACCTACCACCTGCATCCTTCACACCATCACATTTTTTCCATTTTCACTTCTACATTTCCTCACCTCTTTACAGAATAAATGACTATTTCCAGAGTATTCGCATTCATTTTTCTTCCCAGATCATCATTTACCGCCTTCTTTTTCCTCTTCACTAGTCTCTTTATGTGCTGCTTGCTCTCGATATACTCAGTTCTTATTTCAACTGAACCCTATCCTGCAACCACTTTGGCCACGTTTTCCTCTTTTCCTCCACTGCTCTCTCAACCTCCTCATCCCACCATACCGTACCCTTCTTTTATGTTGATAATCTTGCCACACCACACACCACTTTAGCATTCCTAACTAAGCAATCCCTATATGCATTCCACAGGCTGTCCAGATCCAATTCATTTCAATTCACTGATTCTAACTCGTCCTGTGCTTTGGTCCTGTAATCATCTGCCATTTCTTTGATCCTCAGCTTCTCAACTTTCAGTCTTTTTCCCTGACTGCTCCTCTCTCTCTTGATCCACCTCACTCCTCTCAGCTTGATCTTGCATACCACGTTCATATGATCTGACAGACCTCCACATCGTCCTCTCACAACCCTCATATCAGCAACCATTCCCATCATCGACCTCTCTACGAGCACCTAATCAATCAGGCTTCTTTCAACACGATCCCCGTTTCCTCTATACCATGTGTATTTATGTGCATCTTTGCGTTTGAAATACGAGTTACAAATGCACAACCTCCTCTCCTGACACATTTCCTTTAGTCGATTCCCATTACCATTTTCTCCTGGTACTCCATAACAACCCATTATGTCATCATCAGGACCAGTGCCTACCCTTCCATTCATATCCCCCGACAAGATCACTTTATAGCTCCTGGGCATTTCTCCCACTACTTCACCCAGTTTATCCCCAAACCTGTCTTTCTGTCACTCCTGTCCTCACACGGAGCATGCACTACAATCACTGCCACTTTCCCCTTCTCAGACTTGAACTTGACATACATACTGTACACCTCGAGCTGACACATTTGTATTCTCTCATTGCACTCTGCCACACCTCATTCATCAGCAAAGAAACTCCTTCCTTACATTTTCCTCTCCCATCCATTCCCGATCTTACACATTTCACACCCTCCCACTCCTCCACTTTGCTCCCTTTCATCTTCGTTTCACACAATGCCATCACAGCATATCTCTCACTCTTGAACACATTCACCACTTCCACCCTCTTGCTTTCCTCATTTACACCTCTCACATTCCACATGGCCACGCGAGTCTCCCCATTTGGTTGGGGCCCTGGGCAGGTATTGGGATCTCCGAGGCTCTTTGAAACGACTGCCATGATTAAGTGATTTTGGATAGGGGAATATGGGGGACACTTAACCCTGCCAGAAACCAAGGTTATATGGTAACCACCCAGCATAGCAAATAGTTTCCTGGGTACAGGAAACCATTTAGCTTGTCACCCAGTGTACAGCTCATATGACATCACTCAACATTGAGTGAGTGGATGATGGGTGCCCCCACCTACCACAAATAATAATAAGAATAATAATCATAACAATGATAATATTAATAATAATAATAATAATAATAATAATAATAATTAAATATGGTCATCTCTTAGGACTTTCAACCAAAAACCCCACCTGGTATATATGGTGTTAAACCATCAAAGATATTTTTTCAAACCTCACGTGTTCAACCATTAACATGTGAACTTAAACTTTTCACATTCTCCTGAGTGACTTTAGTTCAATGAATATCATGAGCTGATTCTGAACACCATATTTATATCCCATTTACCACAGAACATCCTCATAAAAAGTAAAAAAATCCCAATCTTTTTCTCCTGGTTTTCTTTTCCCCCCCCTCCACGTCTGTCTGATTCCTCACCACCTCCTTGCCTCAGTCTATCCTACATCACCTGCCGGTCACGTGACTCTTATACCCCTAAGCCAGTACATGCTGGAACAGATGCGGTTGTAGCTGGGAAACGCTTCATAAGGACCCACAGCAGCAACAGCTGAGCACTTGTCATACACATACTGGTAGCATGTGTCTTGTACCACTGCAGAGGTCACAGCCTCAATTCTGGCATCCAGCTCATGTAGTGGGATGTAGTGGGATGCGTCGGTTGTAGCAGAGCATCTGGCGGCCAATGTCCTCAAAAATGGGTGTGGTGCCATCCGATTGGAGGAGCAGGTTGGTGCGCAGGATATTTTTGGCATGCTCCACCTCAAACTCCGTTACGTCGATGCACAGACGCATCCACTCAGACTGCAAGTTGTACATAAAGTCCTCAATCTTAAGTGGCTCACAGACAAAGTACATGCCCCAGAGACCAGTGTCTTTATAGCTCGTGTTGAAGGACTGAAATGAGTGGCACAGGTTTCTGATCACTGCAGCCTGGGCAAGGTTGGATGCATTGTGGGCGCCACCACCAGGCGTGTGGTCCCATGAGCCAATGACGGTGCTAGCAATCATGAGGGGGATGTTGTCAAGGTCCGTCCACTCAGCCCCCTTCACGGCAATGGCAATGTGTGCCAGGGGCATGCTGTCGTCACGTACATGAATCTCAGACCCAGTGAACCTGCATGGAGGGATCTCTGGTGTAGAGCCCTCGTATGCGACCCCCATGCCCTTGTAGTGGTTCTGGGCCAGGATGACCAGTGCCTGGTGGTCCACACCTCAAACACCAGCCAGCACAATGCGGGGACCTTTGTAGTGTGTGCTGATGTAGTCAACCAGATAATCATGTGCGATGGACTTGATATTCTTGGTGAGTCCAAGAATGGTGCGTCCAAGTGGGGTGCCCTGGAAGGCAACGGAGTGTAGACGGTCAAACACTACCTCCTGCAGGTTGCTCTCCACCTCCTGCATCTCACATAGGACCACACCACGTTCTCGCTCTAGCTCAGCCTGACCAAACTTGCTGTTCTGGATTATGTCAGAGAGAATTTCAATGGCCTTGGGTACATCCTAGGAGAAGCACTTGGCATAGAAGACCGTCTGCTCGAGTGAAGTGTAGGCGTTGAGGTGCACAGCCATGTTCTCAACTTCTAGCTCAAGGTCTGTTTGTGAACGCTTGGCTGTGCCCTTAAATGCCATATGTTCCAGGAAATGTGCCACCCCATTCTTGGCATCAGTTTCAGAGCGAGACCTGGTGTCGATCCAGAGACTAACAGTGGCTGTGGCGGCGCCCGAGTCCTCGGTGGCCACACGCATGCCATTCTCCAAGACAGTGACGCGGGTGGGTGGCACGTTGACCAATGTCTGCTCATGGCTGGCAGAGGTAGTCGTGGCACGACAACGACATGGCTTCACCAAAGCTGTTTTACTGGTGTAATTTCTGAGCAAAGCAGCGGCCGGCCGAGCCAGACGAGACATATATATATATATATATATATATATATATATATATATATATATATATATATATATATATATATGTGTGTGTGTGTGTGTGTGTGTGTGTGTGTGTGTGTGTGTGTGTGTATTTAATTATTTATTTATATTTACATACATAAAACCATTAGTTTCAATTCTCTTATTATTGTCTCTAGAGAGACTTCAAGTATTACATCTAGTGTGTATTTTACTCAAACTTAACTGTTTATGGCACCTTCCTCGCCTTCGGTGTCTGACTCTCACCTTCTCGTACTTTCCTTTTTCTGCACATTTACCACCTTTTCCATCTATTTTTTTTTTTACTAGTATAATTCGTTCAAGTTTGTCTTTTTTCTTGCTAATTATATGACACGTATTTTTTCTCCAGTATCTTATTCTTTTTATATAATCTAACTCTTCCCTCGATTAACTTAAACTTTCGTCTTTCATCTACGGGCTCTACACCATGTTCTATAAAATTTCACATATTATTCCAATATGTCGTAGTTCCTTTCGTTTCTCCTTAGTCTTTTCTTTTTCTGTTATTTTAGTTTTTCTTCATTTTTCCAATTCACTCTCCCTTCCCTGCAAATCCAATTCTTTGTTCATTTGTATGTTTAGCTTCCATTAATTCAATGACGAAAAGCCAAAACGTTAACTTTCATCGCTGTGAGAATTGCGCAATTGTTTAGAAATTATGATAAATGTTAGTACGCCTCTAGGGGGGACGCCTCGTTTTCTCGTATTTTTGAAGGAGCACATTACTTCTCTTGCAAATAAAGCTTCTATAATTTTAGGTCCGTCGAGTCGAATCCAAGCATTCTTAAGCTTCCAATAAGCTGCTGGTATGTACAGAGGCCTTTTTCACCGATCTGGGGAAAGCGACTCTCGTGCGTGTGTGTATGTGTGTGTGTGTGTGTGTGTGTGTGTGTGGGGGGGTAGGGGGGGCGCTTACCACATACAGTACTTCTAAACAGAGTGAAATCAGGGGCTTTTCATCTCACTCTCCTCTCTTCAGCCGTTCGATCTCTACTTCATCATTGTATCTCTCTCTCTCTCTCTCTCTCTCTCTCTCTCTCTCTCTCTCTCTCTCTCCTAGGTCAGATTAGTCTGAGTTTCTTTAATTCACTCTTCATACACTCATTACCCACTTTTGTCAATATTTTGCTCAACACACACACACACAAACACACACACACACACACACACACACACACACACACACACACACACACACACACACACACACACACACACACACACACACACACACGCCTCTGACATTGGCGTCGTCTTACCCCTTTTACGGCGGATTTACGACCCTCCTTCGCGCTGGATGTCGCAGATTAATGGCGACGGCCCGTCCCATTGGCGGCCACAGAGGACAAATGTATGGATGGCCAGAACACCACAAAAATTACTGATGCTCACTCGATTTAGCCTATTGTTTTGCACTGCATGTCTCCTGCCCACTTGGGTTTACAAACTGACGTGGGGTAGCCTTGTCCTGGGAGATTTTTTTTAAATTCATAACTTATTCATGTTGTCTTATTGACTTCTAATATGTATATGTGTGCTATACTTCTACCCTATAATTTCTTGTTTGCAACATAGTATCTTGTAATGTGTTGCAGTATTCATTCTTGTATTTTTGTTTTGTCCATATTATTTGAAATTTCGAAATTAGTTTAAATTACGGACCACAAATGTTGTTCACTGAGTCTAGTTCGCATTCACTTCTCATTTTATTTTATTGTTTTAGCTGTAACTATGTTTTTTACATCAATATGTTGTTTCTATGTATGTCGATATATTTATCTGTTTATCTATCTATCTGTCCATCAATATCTGTCCAAACATAGCGACCGTTTGACTGTGTTTGGAGGGAGGTCGATCTTGACGAAGGAAGAAAACAGCTTGATGCTTAGAATTTTGTTATATCTTCTTTGATGCTGCATCCGATCCTAGAACAAGAAAAAATATCCTCGATAATACTGATACACCTGTCCTCTATGATATGACCCTATCATGACGAGTATAGCATAGACCATTAAGGTAGTGATCAACAGGCAACAAGTAAGGTGGTGCTTGTGAGGGCTGCTGACCCTCAAGAAACGGAGTACTCATTATGTGTCCATAACAAGATATATTAAAAAAAAAAAAAAAAGAGGTACCTGCCTTAAGAGTACAGACGACTGCATTCGGGAAATTTATGTTATTGCGCACGTTAGCTCTGAATATTGTGAAATTTCGTGAACGAAACTGTAGCTGTTAATATTAGAGTAAATAAGTATTTGGCACTCATAAGATTCGTCATAATGAATAAGCTTCACGGCTAAATGTCATTGACTTACTGTACATAGGGCAATTCGTTCTCGCAATTTAAAATTGCTAGAAACCATGTAAAAGCTGTAATAAATCTTGCTAAATCAAACTTTCTTCAAAATCAAGCATCAAAACTACTTAACAACCTTTATGACAATAGAATATTCTGCTCAGCTCTCAATTCTTTCAATAATAACTTTAACAAGACATCATCCATTCCCCCACTAAAATCTTCAGATGGTAACATGACAAATGACCTGGGAAAGCAGATATCTTCGCCAGTACATTTGCCAGAAATTCTACCAGAGAGGAAGTCAGCCAGAATGTCCCAGTACTAGAACTTGACTCTCCCGAAATTCTTCCACTTAAAAATCAGACGAGACACGTAAAATCCATCCTAGACAATTACCTACCAACAAAGCTCCAGGGCTAGACGGAATTCCTCCAATTGTTCTGAAAAAGTGTTCCCCAGTACTTGTCTCCGTTCTAGCTAAATTGTTCAAACTATGCGTACGTACTTCTTCATTCCCTAATTCATGGAAAGAAGCCAATATCCACCCAATTCCAAGTAAAGGACCAATAGCTGTCACATTTCCTCTTGGTAAAGTATTTGAAATTTTAATTAATAAGCACATAGTTAAACATCTTGAATCCAACAACTTAATTAGTGATAGACAATATGGTTTTCGCAACGAACGATCCTCCATTGACATACTCAGTCTCCTGACTCATACCATTCATCAATCAATCAACCTACATGGAGAACTCATGCAGTAGCCCTTGATATTTCTAAAGCTTTCGACAGAGTATGGCACCGTTCCCTACTGTCTAAACTGCCTTGCTATGGACTAACGTCTTTTGTTCCTCTGCTTTCCTCATATCTCAGCGACAGAAAAATAAGAGTAAAAGTAGATGATGTATATTCCAATTTCCACTCAGTTAACGCCGGCGTGCCACAAGGATCAGTTTTGGCGCCAACCCTGTTCCTGGTAATTCATATTAATGATCTCTTATCTGTCACCCACAATCCCATCCATTCATATGCAGATGACTCAACACTTCATACTTCATTCACACTCAGACACCCATTTACAAAGTCTAATATCTCCAACACTCAACGCAGTACAACCATCTCCATAAATCAAGACTTATCTGCGATCAGTGAATGGGGACAAAACAACGTTGTCTCATTTAATGCTGGTAAAACCAAACATATACAATTTACTAATAGACACATACTGCCAGATTCATATATTACCTGCAATGCTACTATATTCCCATCTCCAAAAGTAATGAAAATCTCGGTGTCTCACTTAACAATGCCCTCAGCTGGACCTCTCATGTCAGATCACTTGCTAAAACCACCTCAAAGAAACTTGGATTTTTGTACAGAGTTCGTCAGTTCTTCACTAATGACGAGCAGTTAGCTATAATTTACAAGAGTCATGTACGCTCTCAGCTTGAATATTGCTCACCTTTGTGGAATAGATGTGGTGAGGTTGCATTAAACCAACTAAACAAAATCCAGAACAAAGCTGTTGGAAATATTAATAACCCTGCTATAATAAATAAACTGCCTCCTCTACAAATAGGAAGGAATGTTGCCTCCTTTGCATTAGTTTACAGGTATTTTTTTGGCAAATGCTCAGACGAAGTTGCATCCATTGTGGCACCTCCCCATGCCTTCCCTCGTGCTACACGGGCATCTGGTAGCGCTCATGACTGTAACGCCACTCAGACATATTGCAGAACTTATGCCTATCAGAATTCTTTCATTCCCCGAACTGCATCTTTCTGGAACTCGCTTCCTCAGAGTTGTTTCCCTCCAAACTTCAACCAACAACAGTTCAAGTCCAACTGTTACAGATATTTTATGAATGGAGGACACCAGTATTCTGGTGTATGGATTATTGTTTTTACTCATTTGCTTTTCCGTCCTCTGTTCTGTTATTAAAAAAAAAAATGCCGTTGAATACGACATTGACGACACAAAATGCAGAAAACGGATTTTTTTTTTGGGGGGGGAGGGGTGCCTACGTCGTATAATTTCCAGAAAAAAAAAGTATCAGTATTTAATAAGAAAGACTAAAGGACGAATGCATAATAAATGTAATTTTTTATGGAACCAAAGAAAATTTTTCACTGATGTTAAGAAGCCTTTTAACTCTACATTTCTTTATGATTGGCCTCGCTTTGCCATATACGACACAGGTGAAATCCTTCCTGCCAGGCCACTTGCCAGCAGTCCATGCTTGTAGATACGAGTGATTATGGAATCACTGGTTTCGGAGGACGGAAACCAGGATGGAAGGAAAAAGTGATGAAGATGTGATGAGAGAGATTGTTTACCCTTCTTGGTCGGGAGAACTCTTTTTTTTTTTTTTTTTTTCCATCGTATTTAGTACAGCCGAGTTCCATAAAAGCCTGTGAGTGGCAATACTGGCATCGCTAATTCTCATGATCGGATCAACTCTTGTATTCTGTTCCAGCCAAAGACAATAGGAACTCATGCAGCTGAGGGTGTTGTAGGAGTCTGATAACAAAAGGAAGAAAATGGAAGGAGACAAGGACGAGTTGCAAGAGAAAATGAAGATGAGACAACGGTATTTGAACTGTGTAAATACGACGAGAACAAAGAGGGATTTCAGGAATTTCAGAGTTTTCATGGGAACCTGGTGGGGAAGGCGTTTCATCCATTGGGTATAAATATTGGTTTCTCAATCTTGCGCTCCGTATTCAGTGTCTCCTAAAAACGTCCATATCCATTTTCGCGCCCTTTACGGCAGACATAAACTTCACTCGTAACAGCACGCCGAAATTGCTCTCTTACATTCTTCTCCGACCTTACACCTTATCCCTTCTTGAATTTTTATTTCATTTCCTTCATCTCAGTTTAGTTTAATGCTATGACTTAAGTGGTAAATGGCAGTCAGTTGCTTTTAATGTGTAAATGTGTTGAAACGTCTGTCACACGTGTCCTTCATGATCGACAGTCGTTCGAATGGGACGATCCATTGCATAAGTTATATAGTGTAGAGTTCATATTTTAATCGTTTTTGCAGTTAGTTCCTCTGTATTTATAGTTTTTCTTTGAGGGTACGAACTGTGCTTTCACTCCCATATTTGGTGAACCAAAACTGCACATGTTTCTATTATTATTTTTTTCTTATTTAATTTTGACACACCCTGAGATCCAATTCTTTTCTCTCTCATTTAGTGTCTTCATCTAAGTCTGGAATGTGAAAGATGTTCATAAGAAATTAAATATTTTCATATCAGTAAGTGATAATTCAAACGTATTATATAATCCAAGTAATAGGTGACGTTACCATATATTATGTTGGGCCCAAACAGAATAGTAGGCAGAACAGCGCTATCTATCCGTACTCAAGTACTTACTGTAGTTCGCAGAGCCAGGAATGTCTTTTTTCATTACATTCTTGCCCTTCCTTAAGTTTATTCAGTTTACGGGAAACCTTTTGTACGGGAGGAGTTGGATGAAGCCTTAATGAACCCCTCCAGAATAAGTGACCTTTCTTAAGTTGAATTAAGCTAAAGACGCCACCCAAATCCAAGGGAATTAAAACCACGGAACAATCGTAACTTGAAATTACGTCCATGTAACATAATAACAAAATAATACTAGAACCGGTGCCAAGGCACTGCAAACCCATCCACGGCGGTCATTTTTGTGCTGACCTATAAACACAACAGGATATCTGGTCAAAGATGTCATATCAAAATTGGAGTAAATCGGGTGAAAGTAGACGATTTTATGCCCTACTGAAATTTTAGGCCCGACACTTGACATGTTATAGGATGCAGATTTGAATGGTGCACCTTTAGGTTTTGGTTTCATGTCGATATGACGAATTGGAAACGAGTTATTGCGAAAAAAGGATTGTTTTTTCTTTACATTTTTTGTGCCTACAGCCTGGGCCTTGGCCCAATTTGGCCCATAATTTATTCTGGTGATCAGAAGGTCACATCCCATCATCACTGTAATTTTAGTCAAAATCGCACCACTACTTCTCGCGTAAAGTTGTTAACAGACAGACAGACAAACAGACAGAGTGAAACAATACCCGCCCCCGAATCTCTCCGGGGCGGAGACGGGTAGCAAGAAGAAATTTCAGGAGGTTCATGTCTGGGAACGTAAAATTCATTCCATTAAATCCAGTAATCTCAACGTGAGGGAGCGTCCTTCGCCAGGCCCCTTCCGGCAATTCCCAAGACTCGACCAAAATCTGAATGCGAAGACTTCTGGGGATGAAAATATTTCTCTGCTGTGGCAATTAACGAGCCAGTCATAATGAATATAAATACTAGTTACTTTAGTTAGTTGGTTGGTTGGTAGGTTGGTTGGTTAGTTAGTTGGCTTGTTAGTTAGGTAGATGGTTAGCTAGTTAGTTAGTTAATAAAAATATGTCCGAAACTTGGGGTTTAGATCGTATTCCAAGTGATTTGGAATATTTTGTAACGCCTCTTCCTAATCGATTTATTCTGCACATTACACCTCAGTATCCTCCTGTATGTTACTGATGCACATTACGTCGATATTTTATAACGATATGAGCAGCATACATGAGAATGTTAAGGTGTATTATGCATAACAGGTCGCTAAAGAAAACGTGCTACGAAAACCCACATGCCATCTAGAATAGAGTCACAAGGATCAAACAAAAGTACAGTACAGAGGCAGAAAGAAGAGCTGCCAGGCCCTACAGCTGTGTTAGTTTTGTGATGCTGTAGGTTTCATGGGTATAGTGCCATTACACTAACCTGATGGTGCCGGAGAGTGACGCCTTCACGTGGTGGCACTGATATAACTGGGCGGCTCCATAGACCAGCTGTACAGATAACCCTGAACTCACTTCCCGTCCCCCGGAAGAATTGCAGGCTGCGGGAGAAAGACAGCTTCAGCCTGCAGTCCACCGAGTTCACGGCCAGATAAAACTGAGGCTGTAACTACATGCCCGTAACCACCTTGAGGTAGACGAGGCAGCCGCCTCGTCTGGCAACTCCCCTCCCCCTCCCCTCCTTTAGCAGCCTGCTCAATCCACCCCGACCCCAGAGTCCAGGGACTTGTTCTGATCGCGTTCATAACTTTACTGATCCCTGTCATCCTCAACCCGCAGTGCTTGTGGGTGAGTCATCGTGAGTGGATCAGTCCAAATCAGAACGTGACTAAATATTATAAGCTACTACAGCCTACTGCAATAGGAGCCCCCACAAACTCCTGAAAGTTGCAAGTGTTCGCTGGATCACTAAATAGCGTGTGGTCACCACCCCCTCAGAGCTGGTGTACCTTCTATCTATCTATCTATCTATAGCCCGACGCCCTAATCCCGCAAAGGGTGGCCGCAGACAAAACGCCTCCAAGTCGCTCTGTCACCCACCATTTGACTACCCTTCCCCCAACTCACCCCCCTCTCCGTCATATACCTCTCAACTCCATCCCTCCACCTCATCCTCGGTCTACCTCTCCCTCTCCCTCCCTCCACCTCACCTACATACACCTTCTTAGTCAGTCTTTTAAAAAAATTCCTATTGGGATTATTACTCATGCATAAAGCATTATACCAGTATCATATTCACCTTAGGTATTTTACTGATGCCCTAAATGAGATGTAAGCTGAAAAGTTCTTTATGGACATTACTAAAAGCCATGAAAACATATTGTGTGTGTTTGCATTCAGCACTTTTTTACCAAGTGTTATGAATCTCAGTCACTACAGTGCAGCAACCAACATTTGCTTCATTATTGTTTAACATGATGCTAATAATGCTTTCTAGCATGTGTGAAAATGCCGTATTGCAGAACACATTTATATAACTGAATGCAGTGCACCCAACCCCTAAAGATGGCATTAATAAAAACATACAACTGCAGCAACATTTTTTAAATGTTCCTAGTTACTTAATTTAAATCTGTTCAAAGTCACCTGTAATTGAATTATTTGGTGCTAAGACTGTAAAAAATTTTCTGGGATAGCATGACCCCGGACCCCCCTAGTAGGGCTGTGTTCGTCTTGTCTGTTTTCATATCCTGGTTACGGCCCTGAGCTACTACTACTACTGCTCTGATCTTACCCCATATCAGCTCAGTTGATGGCCAAGTGTAGTCAGAATGGAGGGCTGATTCAACCAATTACTGAAAAGATTCATTCCTACCTCTTAACTAAGGCTCATCGAATTTCATGTAATCACGACATGTATATTACAATGATCCGATTTCTATGTGTTTGTTGGTTTATTTGTCAGTTTGTTACAGTAACACAACAAAAAAAGCCCATTGTAGCGCAATTCTTGGTAGAGCAAGGTGCCACTAAAATGCTCAAACTTGAAGAATAAAAAATTTCCACTCCAATCGGGTCACCGGTTCCCGAGTTATGACTCATTTCTGGCTTTTTGACACTGAGCGAAGGTAACAGGAAGGCTGCCTTTTGCTGGGTCACTTTCTTTGTGGGCATTGAAGTTATCGTAACACAGCAAAAACTGACGCATGTAGTGCAAATTTTTTTACAGCAAGATACAGTTAAAATGCTCTAACTTGAAGAATAAAACACTTTCTAGTCCAATCGGGTCACCGGTTCCCGAGTTATGACTCATTTCTGTCCTTTTGACATATCGCTTAAAGTTGTAAGAGTGGACCAGTTCCATCACGTATAAACAAACCGACTATACAGTAGAGAAGGGAAAACGATCTCCATTAAGAAATCCCTTATATTAATCTTCATTGGAACGTACGTACGTGTGTGTGTGTGTGTGTGTGTGTGTGTGTGTGTGTGTGTGTGTGTGTGTGTGTGTGTACGTGCATGCGTATGTGTGTGTGTGTGTGTGTGTGTGTGAGAGAGAGAGAGAGAGAGAGAGAGAGAGAGAGAGAGAGGATGGGTGGAAGTCATTACCGAGGCAGAACTGACATGCCATGAGTGGATGGGACATGCAGTCAGGGCAGTCTTTCAAAAAGCCGATTGCAGAGTTGTGACATTAATTTTACATTTGTTATTCTCTATTTCAGCAAAGTCATTGTTTGTCAGGAATAACGATAATAATGCAACTTCTCATCCAAGAAATTATAATCATTGGATATAACCAGGATGATATTCATGCCTTCAATCCGATGACGCATTATTCATTTTATCCTTGCTACTTACACACAATTTCAGGTAAGTGGCCGGAACATGTGTTTGGCTGTAGGAAGATGGACACACGTGCCCTGAATACTTCCGGGTTACCGTTTGACATGTAGCAATTGTTAGCTGCCCTAAAGGATGGTTATCATCGTTCAGAGAGGTATTGCCATGGGAGTGACGTGGGGTCAATACGCTGTACATGGCCTTGCGCACGCGCACAGGCGGGGAACTCAACCATTTCTACAAAGCAGTCCGGGCTGAGACTACTATTCATACCTATTTCCTGATACACTGCTTATTCTCTTGGGGGCTATGGCTCCCCCATTTACCATTACATCGTCATATAGAAGGACCCTGTTCCGAATCTGGCGTGGGTCTGTCTGCCACAGGAAAACATTTGGTTTGGGTGAGAATGACAACAGGAACAAGAACAACAACAATATCGGTGACGACAACGACGACAACGAAAAGACAATCTTATTCATCTTAAGAAAATTCTCTTACTGCAGGTGTTAATAAAAGCTATATCTAGCCCCCTAATAAAAGATGTCCCTCTCAACCTAAGTACACTCGTCTGAAGTTAGAAAGAATTAGCGAAGTAAGAAGACATCTGATTAATGATACAATTTGATAAAGCAGTGATGATACAGGGCAGTGTGGGGGAATTGATCATTCAGACACCCTCCACCAGAAATGCTGTCAAAGGGGAGGCTCATGATGGGGAGGAGGTTGTGGGTTACACCGTCTTTGGTAACTCTGTTTTGGGAAGGCCTATATAACTGACGGAGCTCAGAAGAAGAAGAAAATGAGAGCTACGGCGACGACAGCGAGGATGAGCTGAACTGTTACAAATTGAAGAGAGAACAGAGGAAATACAGGACCCCTCCCCGAAAAAAAAAAAAAAAAAAAAAAAAAATGTATATCTCTTCACTACCAGAGGCTTACCCTAATCTAATTTAATCCTTTGGCGGGAGTAGGAAAAATAATTATACAGATGGCCTCATCGTTCCTTAAGGGATAAGCAAGGATTAACATAATATTAGTATACGAAGATGAATGTAAAATATGAATGATACTGATACAGATACGGCAGTAAAGCTCAAGTAATAATAATAATGATAATAATAATAATAATAATAATAATAATAATAAAACAGAAGACAAGAGTAGATTCAAGCAATGCATTACACAAGTTCTTAAAATGTGAAACTGATGCCAGAGTTAATCATCTGAGGAAAGAAAACTGATATTCCCTGTCGTAGGAAGTCAGATATAATGAATCTCTTATACAGTTGTATTCAGAGTGTCATATGAGGCTTCGTATCAGCTCTCAGTGATTTATTTTGCATACTAAAATTGACTATCCTCTTTCATGTTTTTCATATGGTTTTAGCATTATTGTAGTTTACAGCAATAACGTCTAAGAAACTACTAAGGTTTAATGTGCAAACTAAATTTCTAAGAAGTATGTGTCACGAAAAATTCAAAGTAACAGAGAATGTGACCCTTAGTTACATAAGCAAAGAAAGATAAATTGACCAAGAAAGGGGGGAAGGGGAGTGAGAAGCTAGAGTGAAATGTGGAGTGGTAAAAAGTGGAGTGTTCAGCAGACAGATCGTGAGGCATGGGAGGTGAGTCAGGGATGGTGGGCAGAATGATGCAGGGATAATGGCAGAACAGCTGAATGAGCCAGATCAGAACTACCCAGAGCAATTAGGTAGTTTGCCTGGCGGTTTTCATTTTGTTCAGAGAACCCGGTGAACGTCACAGTCGTTGTAAACTCGTATCTTTTGTTGAACACGGTAGTAAAGTTATTTTGGACGAGTATTTTATGCAGTACTGTCATCTGGTCAGTTCGAACAACAAGGAACACGAAAATCATAATATTTACAAGCTACAGATCTTGTTTCCTGTACCTGTGTCCCTGACCTGTACGGTAAATCTGCCTGCCTTGTGTTGTAAAACTGCACCCCTTGATATAACCCAGACCTGTCGTTCCTATAAATTGTACCTGTCGTAGTTCTGGCTCCTGTGTCCTGATTATAGCCCCTTTCTGTTTTCCGTTCTATTAAATTTGATGTCCCAAGCCTGGTTCCTGCGTTTTGAACCAGATCCCTGTGCTTCATGCCTGTATTTCTTGTGTCACGAACTATAACACGAACCCGACTTTTGTACCCTGATCATGCCTCCTGATCCTAGTCTGTTTCTGAAACCACTTTCACTAATCCATTTCCTATGATCCAGCCCTGGCTTTCCTCTTTGTCTTGAGCTTGGCTTTTTTTTTTTTTTTTTTTGTCCCGGATCTGTCTTAAGTCCATCTTAAACTTGTCTTGAGTCTGTGTTTTTAACTTGTGCCTAGAACCTGTGTTCTGAACTTGTGTTCCAAACATGTGTCTCAAACCTGCACCTCGAGCATGGGTTAAAAATCTGTGTACCCACGCTCATGTCGAACTTGTGTTTTGAGCATGTTCTGAACTTGTGTTCAGATTTGTGTAACTTGTATCTCAAACCTATTATAACCTTCGTCTTGAACCTGTACTTGAACCAATGTCTCAAATTCATCTTAGACTTGTGCGTAGAACTTGAGCAGTATTGCTGTTTTGTGGAATTTCATCGGCTAATGTGGAAAAACAAATGAAAGACGAACATGGACGTGGACGGGCGGATGTTAATCCACACTAGTGTGGATATTCTTTTTCCACATTGGTCACTCGTTATTTTTTATAAGGAATAAAAGGGATTTTACCATGGTTGGGAGGCATTATCATGTACTGTTCTTCAGACTTTTCACAGTTAAACTAATGAATATGGAGGCTAGTATTTGTCTACAGAATAATACTGTCATTTACAACAAGGAAGAATACACCGTGGAACACACTCTACCAGTACCCATCCTGCAATATCATAACTTCTTACTGAAGAAATAACAATTATTTACAAGATACATGCCAAACATTAGCATTCTGCTAATACTTTGTTAAAGAATGTTGTGAATCATCTACAGTTCCTCTACTAGAAAACCTGAATGTGTATAAACTTTCGTCTTTTGACTGGCCATTAATCAGCATTTGCTGAATTAATATCTCAATCGTTTAACGTCCTGACAATTCATAATAGGTCTGCAGACATCATTATTTATACCCTCTCTTCCAGTATGCAGTCACACCATAGCAAATATTATGGTAGTTGTACCAACACATCCTCTGTCATCCTGGTTACTAAAGAACAGGAATAGTGACATCACAACCAGAGTGGAATTCATGGCAACTCTGCTCCTGAGTCATCGTCTACATTAGTTTTGACCTTCTGTCTCAAAATTCGTATCGAACATATCCTAAGTTGTGATCTGACCCAATGTCCTTAGGCTGCAGAGGCGTTGTTGTAACTACGTCCTTGCTGCAGCAAAAACGGGAACAAACAAATGAGTGTTTTCACCGGCTGTTTTGACCCAGTAACACCCGACAAATACGGGAACAAAAGTGAGTGTTTTCACTGGCTGTTTTGACTCACTATCACCTAACCAAACACATTCAAAGATTAATCAAACAAAATTCAATAGTTCCACTAACCGTTAAAAGAAACTGGAAGTCCATAGGTATTCAGGAACTGAGGGAGAGTGAGATCATAAAAAGTTTTTTTTTTTTTTTTTTTTTTTTTTCCAGTCGACAGGAGCTAGGCTCCCTGGTGGGCAAAAGTTCCTTTGCAAGTGGCCGCCATGCCACATGAGGGAAAAGATTGGTAGGTGACTTTGGTGCTTTGAAATACCAAAAGCAAAAATCAAGTTACTCACTACTTTTCAGTGATAAAGGCACTTGTTGCACTGCACTGCGGCTACTGTAAGGATGTAAGTTGGAAAAGCAAACTCACAAGCGCTTTACTTAGCGCTATATGTGCTACATGAGCATAATAGTAATGAAGATGACAGTTGTTTTCTTTATAAGCATTGACTTTTTCACTATATGCATCACTCATTGTTATCACTGCTTACTGTATGGTCACTTATAAACCATGAAAATATCAATGACAAAGAGCTGCCACGTCAAGAAATATGCAGCACTTGATTTTCCTGCTAAATTGGTCACTTGCTGCTTACTTCTCGACCACTTATTACTAATCATGCAATTAGGAATTACTTTACTGTCCCTAAGCGCTTGTTTTTGCTCTTATAGCTATAGCAATCCACAGCTTCGTAGGGTGCGTCATTATCGTTTTTGCTTAGCGCACTGCAGTGTCACTTACCAGTGTCTCATTCACTGTTACACTAATTTACATTTTCTCACTAATTATGCACTTCATATTCTCCCTTGTCCGTTCATAGCTTTGCTCTAATAGCTATAGCAATCCACAAAAACTTCATAGCAATCGCCACTTTCACTTCTGTATTGTGCACTGCAATGTCACTCACCATTGCCTCCTTATTCACTGTTACGGTGGTTTATATTTTCTTATATATTTTCTGTCCCTTGTCAGTACATTGTTTTGCTCTTCTAGCTATAGCAATCCACAGCTAGAAGCCATCTCATGCTCGGGTCTCACCACCCGCGTAGCAAGAAAGTTTTCCTTCGGCACATAATTTAGCACCTCCATTTCTCATTAGATGCAAATTGGGGAAGTAAAACACACAAACAAAGCCAGACTGCCAGCTGCACAACTGAAAAATTACCACTCTGCTCGCTTCTGAACATGGGTAGTAAGCGAGCGGAATGGTAATGTTTTCAGTTGTGAGATTGGTTGGCTGGCTTTGTGTGTTGGTAGACAAGATATCTCATGAATGGCTTGAGCTATCAACATGAAACTTTCAGGTTATCAAGACATGTCCAAAATCTTGGACGAATTCGAAAATAGGCACTCAGGGTAAAGATCAATGTCACCAAAGGTCAAGTAGTTGACCTTTGGCAGCCATTATGGCGACCTTGCCCTTGACACCGAGTGCCCATTTTCGAACTTGTCCAAGATTTTGGCCATATCTTGATACCCTGAAAGTTTCATATTGATAGTTCTAGCCGATCATGAGATGTTTACCCAAACACAAAGTCAGCCAGCCAGCCATGCAACTGAAAACACTGCCACTCTGCTCGCTTCGCAACACGGATGGAAATAACTTCAAAGCGAGCATCACTTTCACTTTTGTTTACCGCGCCGAGGTGGTGGCACTCCATTCACCATTACACTGTTTTATATATATTTTTTACTTATTATGCTCTCTCTCTCTCTCTCTCTCTCTCTCTCTCTCTGATCAGTACTTGTCTTTGCTCTTATCTATACCAGTCAAAACTTCATGGCGAGTGTCACTTTCATTTCTGTATACCGCACTGCTGTGTCACTCGCCACTGTCTCCAACATGGTCGTTATACATATTTACTTAATCTCCTGATGCAGTAGCCTGTCCTCAATGTGAGGAAAGACAGAACTTGAGGAATTTCAAGACATGGTAAAGTAAGGAAAGTCAGAGAAAGGCAGGATACAGTAGGCAGAGGCATTGTAGGATAGAGTAACGAAGGCAGAGTAGAACATAAATATTCAAGATTAGATATGGAGATGCAGGTAGGAAAAGGCAAGGCTCAGTAGGGAAAGGAAAAGCTAGGCAGGGAGAGGCAGGATAAGGTACGGGAAGGAAGGGTAGAGTAGGGATAGGCAGGGTAAGGTATGGAAAGGCAAGGTACAGTAGGTAGGGAGATGCAGGGTTGAATAGTAACAGCCAAAGCATGGCAGGCAAGGCAGGGTAGGGTAGGGAAAAACGAGGCAGAGTAGGGGCGGGATATGCTAGCGAAAGACAGGCTAGAGTAGGGAAAGGCAGGCTAGAGTAGATAAAGGCAGGGAAGTGTGAGGAGATGCTGGGTAGGGTAGGGGAAGGCAGGGGTGGATAAGGATATGCAGGATTGGGTAAGGAGATGCAGTAGGGAAAGGCAAAGCATGACAGGGAAAGGTAAGCTAGGGTTCGGTAAGGTTGGGCAAGGCAGGGAAAGGTAAAGGTATGGATAGGTAGGATAACGTAGGGAAAGGCAAGGAAAGGTAGGAAATGGCAGGGTAGTAGGGAGATGCAGAGTAGGATATTGAGATGCAGGATTGGGTAGAAAAAGCAAAAGCACGGCAGGGAAAGGCAGGGTACTGTAGGGAGGTGCAGGTTAGAGTAGGAAGATGAAGGGTAGGCAGGGGAAAGCAGGGTAGGGAAGAGAATGGCAGGGTTGAGTAGACAGATGTGGCATAGGGTAAGGAGGGAGACAGTAGGGTAGATAAAGACAAGACATGACAGGGAAAGGCAGAGTGGTGTGGGGAAAACTAGGGACAGGTAAGAAGAGGCAGGTTCATGTGCTCCAGTTATAACAGTTTTCTCCTCACTTCCGCCTTCTACCCTTTTGAAGTGCTGTCAACTTGTCACTAAGTGATGTGTAACGCCACTAAGGCAGCTGGGCTAGCTTCCTGCCCGGTTCGGTGGTGGTGGATTTTTTTTTTTTTCTTCAAAGAAACAAGGCACTATTTTTGTAGGTAGACGTAGCCGAGGTGTGTAATTATACAGAGAAGGTTATCTGGCCACCAATCTCGATAGCGTAGTTTTAGGTACTTGTAGTGAGATAGGGCACTTGATTATGGATCGTTAAGATAAGCCAGAATTAAGTAGTGAGACGTAGTGTCAACGAGGTGAGTTACAGCACTCTTGAGTTACAAAGTTTATTGCACAAAGTTATGAAAAAGATGGGCTACAGTTTGGTAGAGCGTGATACTAACGTTGGACTTTCTTACCAGCCTTCTCTCCCCTTTCTCTCTCTAACCCTCTTCTGATCTGAAAGGAATCTCTCCGATATTATATAGAGCGTGGGGAGGAGGTGTATGGTAAATTTCCTATCACGTGGACTAACTGGCTAGGGCTGGTAACTCCACGTGATTGAATACGTCATGAAATCCTTGTTTGTCTGGCCTACGAGGAAGTTTGAGATAAATTGTATGGCTTGAGAATTCTTGATGGTCTGGGACAACAAGGACTGTGGATATACATTGTGTGAATTGGCATTCCTGGTTCGTCTAGGAAAGGGGATGTGTTCTGTAACTCTTCCTGGAGGACTCAGACATAACTACCTGTTCTACATATTGTTACCTATAGGTACATAAAGTAGTTACATAAAGTATTGTGTTATATTATGCCTATATATTGCTCGGTCACGCAAAACTGGCGTACCACCGACAGTACAGTAAATAGTCATAACATATTAATGGATACTAGATACACATTACAGTCAATTTCTAAGTGAAATACATAATATTGTGAAGGTTACAAAATTGGGATAATGTAGTTATTGTAGTTATGAAATTGTTGTCACGAGTTGGCGCGATTCTCTATCTAAATAAACTCGAGACATTGAACTTTGGTGGGAAACCGTGAATTCTAGTGAATTCCCCTAAGTATCACTCAGTCAACCGCCACGCATTCACCCGATCGGGAGTGTTTTAAGAAAATTTTTCACTGTTTCATAAGTGATCGTCCTTGTGCGCGACAATGGTGATTTCGCTGAGTGATTTATTATGGGCGTGTTTCACTCACTTTCTTTGTGTTAGCCATTAGGAAGTGCGGCCCACCCTCGCCTCTCTCTCACAATTTGAATTTAGTCAGGATTAGAGCGCTGTGGGACTAGGTTCGTTGGCCCAGCTTGGAGCAGCGTGTGTACAGCGAGTTCCTGAATCCCCACCTAGCGTGCATTGGCGAGAGGTTCAACGTGTGCAGCAGCGTCCTTCCTCAGCAATGATGCCCAGTTCATCCCGCTTAGCCCACTCTCTGACCAGTATTTCTTTTTTCTTTTTTCCTAGGCTTAAGAGTTTAGCTTTTGAGTGAGCGAGTGAGTGTGTTCTCCTTATTTTTGAATTCATTTTGAAACATGTAACTTAAATTTAACTCATAGTAATCAATATAACAGTTCTTTTTCTTGAGCTTAATGTAATGTAAACTCGTGTTTTATTTCTCCACATTAAGCTTATTTCACTTATCGCTCCTAGTTTACATAAATGCTTTGCATTATTCATAACTGGTACTTAGGCCAGTCCTTTATTAACTTAAAATCTGTTGTGCAACCAGGAGTTAATGCACCAGCAAGAACCTGTTTATCATTAATAGCATTAGATATTGATTGTCAGGGGTGGAGTCACTTTCTCCAGAGGCCAAGAGTACTAATAAACAGCACGTGTGAGTTATTAATCTCTGCTGTGTTTTGTTGAAAAAGTTTATAAATTCTCGTCCTAAGAGAATTGGCGAAGCAGGCCGGCATAAAGTAATCATTGCTTAATTTTCACAAGTCAATTCTTTGTTAATATTGACAAGTTAACATTTAAAGTATTTTTTAATATCGCATAATCTCAAAACCCCGTGACATCTGGCGACCTCGCCAGGATATTAATTCCTAGCTCTAAAGTTATTCACGAGACAATACTCACTCACTCATACTTAGGTACTTATCAATGAAGTCTATAGGCACTATCTTACTGGTGATTATTGATTCAGTTCTATTGATTTAACATAATAGTTTTCATAGTTGTTTGTTTAATTTTTTCTTTATCATTTAACTATATAAAACTGGTCACCACTAACCTGTGCCTATATTCTTTATTCTCGATTATTGGCATCTTTCTCTGCAAAATAGCAGTCAGTGCTTAGTCTCTAGTTCACTTAGATTGACTTAGCATCATGTCTACCAGCGTCAATGTACAGGAAGCTAAAGATATGGGGCTTACAGACCCCAAAGAAGTAAAGGATTACGTCCTCTCTTGCTTTAATTACGAGCAGCAATGTGAGAATGATGCTCTCGAAGAGCATCGAATTCAGCATGAGGAATCGCGAGAGAGAACGCGAACACGAGCAAAAACAACTCGAACTTGAGTTAGAACAACGTGAGAGAGAACGTCAACACGAGTTACAACAATGTGAGAGAGAATGTGAATACGAGCGTGAACAATGAGAACACGAACGTGCTGAGCGAGAAGCACACGAAAAACATGAACTTGAAATGTTGAAGCTCAAGCAAGATTCCTTGGCTTCAGACACATCTGGTGCAGCTGGCACAAGCTTCACGAGCACTCTCCCTGCACATGTTCTGGCGACCCCACACATCAAGCTTCCCCCAAACAAGGAAGGCAAGCGAATCGAGCCATACATAGCTCGTTTTGAAGACATGGTTCAGCTTTACCAGCTGGATGAGGCAGCTAAGCAGCTTCAGTTTCTCAGCCTGTTTGAGGACCCTGCCCTCGATATTCTCCACAGAATTCGTGGAGACAATCTCGCATATGACATGATGAAGGCCACACTCGTCAAAGCGCACGGTCTCACAGTTGACGACACCAAGAGTCAGTTCATGAGGGCACGTTTACAGGAAGAAGAGAGCCGTTCAGTTTCTTGACTGGCTTGCTGCTTACTTAGATGAGTGGATGGAGAAAGATGAAACTCCTTCCATGCGTGGGGGGATAATTGACTTTATGCTGTGCATGCAGCTAGAAAAGTCATGGCCTGCCAAACTTATGGCTCAGCTTAAGATCTGTCAGGTAAGGGATGCCTGCCAAATGGTGAAAAAGGCTGATGCATTCTTCACCACCGACGGGTATCAAACTTGCAAGCAGCATACCTGGAACAGGAAAGCTGATAAATCTGGGAATCCATCTCAGACTGAACCCCAGCAACAAGGCCGTTCTCAGAATAATGGCCAAGGTCCAAAACCGGAGAGGAAGGACCAGGGGCAAAATACCCAGAAACCTGGCTGGAAGAGGTACAACAGGTACCCTAACCAGCAGCAGTATCAGCCACGCAACCGACTGTCGGGACTGTCCTTTTCAGCACCAGCTCAAGTGAATAGGAAGCAGGAGGCGAATGCAGCCTTCATTCCTCAGCAGCAGCACGGTGGTCATGTCCCTACCAGTACAGGTACTCCCCCACAGTTCTCTAGTCCCACAGCGACAGTGAACACTCTGCCACAGGAGGTCAATGCTCCATCTCCCCCGACAGTGAGTACGACCCCTCAAGTATCTAATTCTCAGGGCACCATATTTGCTGCATCATTTATTCAGCAGCCTAATCAGTGGCTGGCTGCTTCCTCCACAGGCCTTCCCACAGGTGACAGTGCTTTCGTTGTTCAGCCAGGGTTTATGGGAGACATTCATGTGAAGGTCCTGAGAGACAGTGGTTCCTCAGGTTGCTCTGTCACGCAGAGTCTAGTTCGGCCTGAGCAGTACACAGGTCGACAGATCCAAACTAACCTTATTGATGGATCAGTGAGATTGTTCCCTGAGGCATGTAACCAGGTGGCATCTCTATTTTACACTGGCATGACAGTCACAGTTGTCATGCCAGAACCCTTATTTGACCTTATCATAGGCAATATTCCCGGTGCCAAGTATAGTTGCACTGAAGATGATGCTACTTAGACTTCGGCTACAGCAACATGAGCCATGGCTGAGGGTCCAAACTGTGTCACCCAGGTGACCATTGAATCACCGCGACCATTGAATCACCACAAGATCTGATGTGTAGCCAAGTTGTTGTTCAAGGACAACATTCTGACCTGACACTTGCTGCCGTGCAGAAGAAACAAAAGGATAGAGTGATTAAGTATTCACGGGCAGGCCACGCCAAGTTCCTTCGCAAGCAAGGACGGCTGTACCGTGAGTCACGAACACCCCAGGGCGATGTTTGACTGCAGTTTATCGTTCCCACTAAGTATCGCCTAGCAGTGTTAGAATGGGGTCATTGTTCAGCTTCAGGAGGTCACATGGGCAAAAGGAAAACCCAGGGCCGTATCCGAGCTGACTTTTTCTGGCCAGGGATGGGACGAGAGTTAGATAGTTTTGTGCGTTCCTGCAATGTGTGTCCACGTACCACTAATCAGGGACATGTCCTTCCTGTGCTGTTTGAAACCACACCCCTAATCTCTAAGTCAGTTGAGAGACAGGGCTGTGGTGAAGTGGGTGCAGACCTGACTTCTCGCCCGTTGGCCCCACAGGACACGGTATGTCCAGGGCCTGTACATACATATGTACCGTTAGTTAAGGGGGAGGTTCGAGAACCCCGCAGAGATAGCCCGAGGCTGTGTATGAATTACCTTGTAGAACGTCTTGAGCTGTGGGCCTCTCAGAGGATTCCCGGAGAATGCACATTATCCACATGAGTGTCCACACCCACGGTGGGTGTTAAAATGTGACCCGCCCGAGACTGCGTAGGGATTCTCAGCTTCCTGTCACTAATCATAAGTGTAGAATTAGTTTAACCAGTAAACTGGGTTCCATTAGCGAATCGCAGCATTTGATGTCCTGCAAAGATGCCCAGTCTTTTCACTCATGACCACGTTCCCTGGTTAATTTAGCGAATTGCAGCATTTGATGTCCTGCACAAACGCCCAGTCTTTTTGCTAATTAGGTATAGGGTTTAACCAGTAAACTGGGTCAGCATTTGATGTCCTGCAGAGACGCCTTGACTAAGTTTCCTGGTTAATAATGTAAATAGTGTACTTTTTATAACATAAGTACTGATTGCTAGGCAGTGAGAGAGAAATGACACTTTTGATGCTTCACCTTGATTGGTTTTGCAGGTGTAACTGGCGGGTGCAGCATTGTCATGCAGTTCAGCTGATCGTCCCTGACGCATGCTGCTGCCTCTTCTCTTCTGTCTCGTCGTCATCATTTACTATTGATTTGCATTATGTAATTTTACACATAGGTACAGTTACACCACAACTGTCACACCTACACCATGTATTACATACATCACACTATATAACAATTAGTTGTTAATGTAAATGTAGCGAACTTTTCACTTAGTTTTTCCTGAGTACAGGATTTTTCACTGTCGTCACGGAGTTTTTTCCTCAAGCTTGCTTCTATTAACGTAAATACAAGGTTTTTTCGCTCACTGGCGACAATGACTTTCTCCTGTAGCAGGATAGCACACACACACCAAAGTGTGACTCTTGTGTGACTGAGTTAGGATTTATATGTACGTAAATTGATTTTTTTTTCTGAGGAAAAAAAATTGATTTTAATGGGGCATAATGTCACAAGTTGGTGCGATTCTCTATCTAAATAAACTCGTGACATTGAACTTTGGTGGGAAACCACGAATTCTAGTGAATTCCCCTAAGTATCACTCAGTCAACTGCCACACATTCACCCGATCAGGAGTGTTTTCAGAACATTGTTCACTGTTTCATAAGTGATCGTCCTTGTGTGTGACAATGACACTTTTGCTGAGTGATTTATTATGGGCATGTTTCGCTCACTTTCTTTGTGTTAGCCGTTAGCAAGTGCGGCCCACCCTCACCTCTCTCTCACAATTTGAATTTAGTCAGGATTAGAGCGCCGTGGGACTAGGTTCGTTGGCCCAGCTTGGAGCAGCATGTGTACAGCAAGTTCCTGAATCCCCACCTAGCGTGAATCGGCGAGAGGTTCAGCGTGTGCGGCAGCATCCTTCCTCAGCAACGACGCCCAGTTCATCCCGCTTAGCCCACTCTCTGACCAGTATTTCTTTTCGTTTTTCCTAGGCTTAAGAGTTTAGCTTGTGAGTGAGAGAGTGAGTTTGTTCTTATTTTTGAATTCATTTTGAAACATGTAACGTAAATATTTAACTCATTGTAATCAATAAATTAACAGTTCTTTTTCTTGAGCTTAATGTAATGTAAACTCGTGTTTTATTTCTCCACATTAAGCTTATTTCACTTATCACTCCTAGTTTGCATAAATGCTTTGCATTATTCATAACTGGTACTTAGGCCAGTCCTTTTTTTACTTAAAGTCCGTTGTGCAACCAGGAGTTAATGCACCAGCAAGAACTTGTTTATTATTAATAGCATTAGCTATTGATTGTCAGGGGTGGATTCACTTTCTCCAGAGGCCAACAGTACTAACAAACAGCACGTGTGAGTAATTAGTTTCTGCTGGTACTGTTGAGAAAGTTAATAAATTCGCGTCCTTAGAGAATCGGCGAAGTAAGCCGCAATAAAGTAATCATTGCTTGATTTTCACAAGTCAATTCTTTGTTAATATTGACAAGAAAACATTTAAAGTATTATTTAATACTGCATAATCTAAAAACCCCGTGACAATTGTACATGTATAATATAATGGTAATATTAAAATAATACAATGGCAAGTCTACTGTAGTCAATTATACAATGTATATGAGAAGGACTTGTTGTATATATATATATATATATATATATATATATATATATATATATATATATATATATATATATATATATATATATATGTATGTATATATATAATAAGGCACCAGGGGAGGATGGTTTATTTCCGGAAATGTTTAAAGTGGAGGGGGATAGATTAATAATGATCTTGACCAAGCTATTCAATATGATATGGGTGACAGGGTTACTACCATCAGTTTGGAAGAATGGTGTAATTGTTAAAGTTCCGAAGAAGGGAGACCTGAGTGAATGTGGTAATTGGAGGGGAATCTCTTTGTCACCGATAGTTTTGAAAGTTTTCAGTAGAGTGTTGTTAAATAGGTTGGAGCCGGTGGTTGAGGGTATTCTGAGGGATGAACAGGCTGGTTTTAGAAAGGGACGTGGTTGCAATGATCAGATCTTTATAGTTAGGCATTTGATGCAGCAAGTTAATGAAATGTGAGTACCGTTAAGTCTTTGTTTTGTAGATTTTGAAAAGGCTTTTGATAGTGTTTCGAGAGAGACTATGGGGAAGATCATGAGACATTATGGAATACCAGAGGAGTTTGTGAGGGTCATTATGAACATGCATGAGGACACATTTTGTAAAGTGATGGTTGATGGTTGTCTGAGTGATTCGTTGAAGTCAAGTCCGGAGTAATTCAAGGAGGTGTTCTATCGCCTTTACTATTTATATTGGTCATTGATTACATTATGAAACGCGTTGGAACAGAAACCGGTGCAGGTATACTTTGGGGAGAGAACAGGAAACTTTTGGATTTAGATTATGCAGATAATATAGTTTTGATTTGTGATGGGCCAGAAGAGATGCAGAGAGTGTTGGACTGTTTGGTGAGTGAAAGTCGCAAGGTGGGTTTGGTTATTAATTGTGGAAAAACTGAAATAATCAATATGAATATGGAAAATGCACAGGAATGTGTAATTGGAGGTATGGTTGTAAAGCAAGTTGATAGGTTTAAATATTTAGGTACTTATTTAGCCAAGGATGGTTCTTTGAACTTTGAATTCGAGGAAAGGTTAAAGAAGGCTAATCAGGCAATGGGAATGCTTAAAAATATTTGGAATAATAACAATTTCTCTGTGCATACAAAAATCAAACTTTATAAGGTAATGGTTAGGAGTATCTTAATTTATGGACACGAGTCTTGGTACAGCACAGTGACTATGGAAAATAAATTCTTGCTGTTTGAAAATAAAGCACTTAGAAGAATATTAGGAATTAAGTGGTGGGAAAGGATACCAAATAGTAGAATTAGAGAAATAACGGGAGTGCAGCCGATCGATGAATATGTTAGATTCTCACGATGGAAGTGGCTAGGACATGTGTACAGGAGACAGGGAATAGTACGAGGTACACCAGGGTGGGTGTCACTTGGTAGGAGAGGTAGAGGAAGGCCAAAAGAGACGTGGGTGAGGACAATGAGACGGGAAGCTGGAGATGAGTGTTGGGGAGATCTTGAGGAGTTAGCACAAGATAGGATGTGGTGGTGTGAGTTCATCGAGGCCCTATGCATCCCCGAGGGTGCCACAGGAAATGATATATATATATATATATATATATATATATATATATATATATATATATATATATATATATATATATATATATATGAGATAAGACAGCATAATTAAAGTAAGCCTATATTATGTGTAACCCATATTTTGTTATTTTATATAAAATATATATACAGTATTTACAATATTTACTCAGTTTTGTCTCACTTGTACAGAATAGTTCTTAAACACTGATTCCAGGTTAGCAATCCTTGCATGCATTCTGAGCATGGCCAAGATTAATACAGTACATATGATGGAGAAAATTACAAAGATGACTGGAGCTGGGCTGTATACATAATGTGGGTTAAACATAATCCTACTGTATTCTTCCCAAGGTTGCATTGTCTAATTTATTAAATGCATGGTTTCATACTTGGGTGCACTTACATTTAAGTTCACCCTGGAAATATTTGTGTGTGTGGTTGAGAATGGTATAATGGTTTTTAGTGGGCAAGGTGGATAGTGTATGTGTCAGGACTGCACAGTAATCTGGGGAGATGTATAAACCAGATGCTGATGTATGGGCTGGAGGTGTGTCTGGGCAAGGCACAAAATCTGATGTATTTTGAGTGAAATAGAGGAACTGCGAATGTCCAATGCGTTGATGGTGGATGAGTTTATCTGGAGCAAATGCGAAGTTGCAATGATGAGGGATGTCATGATCTTTTATGATGGCCATTTCACAAGGGACTGTCTCAGCTGGCTTAAACGTGAAGATGTACGCAGGACAAAGGTGAAATGCATGTAATGATGTGCGACATTTGTGTTCAGTTGTTGTTTCACTAGTGAAAGTGACAACGTCCTGTTTCTTGGAGACCATGATGACTTCTGTTTTGATGTTGATGGTGACTAATGAGTCATCTTTCTTAGAAGGAAAAGGGTATATTTGATAGACTGTGAAAATATTATCCGTTACGAATGGTACATGAACTACTATTGATGTTGTTGTGAGTGTTACTTCCAAATATGGATAATATAACATCAGATTTTTTTCCTCAAACAAAGGATTCAATCCATGCTTATGTATGCCTTGACTAATTATTTGCCGGAGGTTGTGAATGGGTAGTACATTAATGATGATCCTTCCGTTACCAGCATTATCAATTCCTTTCATGAAGGCCTGATACTGAGCTCTAGTATTGTCTAACTGCAGTATTATTACATCAGTAATATCTATGATCACAGGGAGGTGTTGGAATAGTGTATTGTTACCTTGTAGTGCATTTACTTTCTCCACAATACCTAGAGTTGATGCCTTTGCTTTCATTTGGTTCTTTACAATCGTCAGCATTAAGGTGTTCTGAGTATCAGCTACCTTATGTTGGTAAGAGAGAATTTGTGCTATTTTGTTAAATTTCTTATTTGTTTCCTCTAGATCATTTTCTGTAGCTTGTCCAAAAATGTTGCCTAAAATTGCTCCACCTAGGTCGAACAAACCGCGTCTGTTACGTGTATGTGTGATGTCGTCTCCAGTGTGTTACTCCCAGCTGATGGGATATCCTGGATCATGGTGATCATTACGTGCTTAGCCCGCTCTAGCTTCCAGTCAGTTAATATAATTAATTCAGCTACTTCCTGTGTGGGGTGATCATGTGAAGAAACGTGTTTTAATACCGCTTCCAGAGTTCTAAGTGGTCCTCATATCTTCTGTAACATTATTGGTATGTCTTGCAGTATGTCTAAACTAACTTCGGTACTTATTATGTCCTGCACTATTGCTGTTGAGGCTGTTGGGGCTATCAGGCACCCCTGTCGGACTACATGTTGAGGATGTAAGTGAGGTGATCCTCTTGATATCAACAGGAACATGATCCATGGAATTATTCGCCTCATCTTTACCTACCGAAAGAACAACTGTATTAGAGATCTAATCCACTGTTGTTAGCAAGTTATGCAAAGGGTGATGATAGTGATGATGAATAATACAGATATCTTGGTAATCCTATTACTTATAAAAGGAGTCTAAATCGATTCCTAAGTCATGTAGATGCCTTGTTATGGTGAGAGCTGTATTGGTTGCAGCTATGCTTGTCTGTTTGGTATGCGACTACAGTTTATTCCGATATGTGTTGATTGCTTCAGGCTTATTTTCACCGTGTGTACTAGGGTTTTCGGTTGTTTCTGGTGTTTTATAGTTGCAAGCTAAATTTCTTGAGACCTTTTTGAAGTGATCAATATGTGTTTCTTTTTCTTCGTCACTCAACAGACTTAATCAGTACCTTATTGCCTCTTCTCTTGATTACCCTGTATGGGCCTTCAAATTTACATACCGGTAACAGTTTGTTATTTCTAGTGTGAATGAGGCTATAGACAATATCACCTATGCTGATATCTGATTCTTTTGCCTTCTTGTTAAATGAATCTGTCAATACTTCCTTGGACATAGCTAACTGTTTCTTTACATTTGTGTGTATTTCTTGAAATTCACGTAAGCGAAGTTTAGGATAATCGTCATAATTATATATGGGAATTTGCTCGCTCTCTAATGTCTCATAAGGGAGACGTTTGTCTGACCCGTAAATGATGAAATGAGGTGTATCTCCCATTGATTTGTTAACTGCACAGTTAAGTGATGCTTCAGCTCTGGGGATCCAGTCATCCCAGTTTGCGTAATTTTCACTGAGAATGTGCCGCAGTACATCTAATGTTTTTTTATTCTGCCTTTCCACCAATCCATTGGAAGCTGGATGGTAGGCCAAGATATTAACTTTCTTTATATTGTATTGTTTACATATTTCTTGTAAAATTTCAGAGTTAAATTCACCACCATTATCGCTTATTAGCACCTTTGGTGTGGCGAACCTACAGATCACACTATCAATGAATACCCGTGTGACTGTTTCTGCTGTTTTATCCTTATTTGGAATCAAGACCACAAATCGTGAGAATTGATCAGTTGCAACAAAAGATATTGATTGTGATTGGTTGTTAAGGGTAATTTAACCCGCGGCTTCCCGTCGACGTACTTCCACGTCCTCACGTTATGTCACTGCCAATCCTGTTGACGTACTTCAACGTCCTGCAATTGCAAGGTTTATAATTTCCAAAATTTTCAAAATTCGCGCGAGATTTTCGATTCGCCCACGTACCCAAGCCTCCCCTACCTGCGTCAGGCAGGCAGCGTCCTAGACCCCGCGTGACCCGTGCTCGCCCTTGTCTCAGTCACTCACCTGCTAGCAGTGACCCAGGTCAGACATGGCGCGGAAAGGTCTCTCAGACGAGGAAATTGCATCCGCCCTGGAAGCCTTCACTGGAGATAGTGATTCTCCACTTGACGATGATGTGGTGGATCGCGATTATGTCCAGCCAGAGGAAGAAATAAGTAGCAGTGATGAAGAGGTCCCTTCGCCCCAGAAAACGCGGTATGTGACATACCGTAAGGCAAGGGAAGGCCAGCCTGCTCCCCAACCACGTGCATGGCTATCTCTCTATCCCGAATCTGATGAGGATGAGGATGAGGACGATGAGGATGACGACGGCTTAGGACGTGATATCGCCTCGTGGTTGGGAAAAGAAAAAATATCACCCCGAGGATCAGAAGGTGGGGCGAGAAGACATATAAGGTATGGTGAAAGTCTTTTGTCTGAGGAAGTGGAAAGTGGTGTGGTGGGATTGCTGGGTGAAAGGGAAAGTGTTGTGGTGGCAGCGCGGGGTGAAAGTGAAAGTGGTGTGGGGGTAGTGCGGGGTGAAGGGGCAAGTGGTGTGAGAGAGGCAGCACGAGCACGTGGTGCATGTAGGCCTAGGGAAGAGGAGGTGGAGTCCCCTCCCCAGCACGTCTTTCGCCCCACAATATTCCCAGACTTCCTCCCCATAGCCCCAGGATCTGGGGAAAGGAAGGAAAGGGGAGGGAAAGGGTAAAGGAAAAGGGAGAGGGAAGAGAAGTGCGAGTGATGAGAGGTGCCGCTCTCCACCTCCCCAACCTCCCCCACCACCCTCACCTCCCCACCTTGACGAAGGGGACGATGGGGACGTGGCTGGAGACGGTGGTGTCACGTGGAACTGGGAAGATGGGAGTAATTTTACTCCCATCATTCACCCTTTCACTGAGGAGTGGCGGTCTGGTTGCACGGCTCCAGGTGTGCATGCGGGTTCGTCTAGGGTGGATTTTTTCCACTTGTTCTTTGGGGAGGCATTTGTGGGGCACATAGTTGAACAGACTAATATATTTTCACGAACACAGCGCCGTGAAAGTGAACGTTTGGGAACCACGAGCAGGCATTCCCAACAATATGACTATCCCATTACAATTTCAGAGATGTTCTTATTTTTGGCCCTGGTTCTCTTGATGGGTGTGGTAAGGAAAAACCAAATTCCTGCCTACTGGACAACTGACCCAATGATCCTCGCACCTTTCTTTGGAAAGGTGATGAGTCGTAACAGATTTCAGTATGTTCTCGGCCACCTCCACTTTTTTGATGCAGAAGATCCAGCCAATGCAAATAACACAGATAAAATGAGAAGAATTAGGCTGGTATTTGATCATTTACGGGAAATGTTCCGCTCCTCATTTTATCCCTACAGAGACCTCGTCACAGACGAGAGTCTTGTGTTGTGGAGAGGCAATATTTCCTTTAGGCAGTACATACCCAGCAAGAGACACCGTTTCAGGTTCAAGATCTTTGTTATGTGTGACTGTAAGACTGGTTATGTGCAAGACATAGTCTTGTACACGGGCGCACAGACAGATATAACAGAAGATCAGAGTATAGGACTCTCTGGGGCCGTGGTGAAGACAATGATAGAGGAGTACCTTCATCGTGGTCATGTGTTGTACCTGGACAACTGGCACACTAGCCCTCTTCTCGCTAGGTTCCTCCACCAACACGACACCGGAGTCTGTGGTACAGTCAAGAGAAACCGTCGCCATATGGTCAAGATAGGGAGGAAACTTGACAAGAATGAGGTGGTTTTCTTCCAGGCCAATAACATCCTTGCCACCCTGTGGAACCACAACAGGGAAGTTTGCCTCCTATCAACTGTTCACAGCCCCCTGATGCACCGCACAGACTCCGTGGATCACCGTAGCGAGAGGAGGCGCAATGTATGGAAACCCGAGTCTGTACTGGACCATAATCTGAACATGAGGCAAGTGTATCAGTCAGACTCGATGATTTCAAGTGTTGACTGTGCCAGGACCACGATGAAGGGGTACAAGAAACTCTTTTTCTATTTGCTTGACATCACGGTCCTGAATGCCCACTACCTGCACGCAATGACCACCAGAGTATCCGAGACCTTTGAGAGGTTTGTGAGGGAGCTGGCACGTGAAATAATCGCCAAGCATGCCCAGGACAGACCCACACACCGCACCCGCACCCCCATGGCTGCCCAGACTCCCCTACGTCTTGCAGGACGCCACTATCCTAGCACAATCCCTTCCGACCCAAACCGTCATAAACCCCAGCACCGCTGCCATGTATGTAAGCACTCGACAGTCAGACCATCCACTCAGAGAAAAGACACAAGGTACGAGTGTGTCGAGTGCAATGTTGCGTTGTGCCTTCAGCCTTGTTTCAAAGAGTACCATAATTTCCTACACTACTGAAACTGTGTGGGATGGCGATATGACGCTCATTATAACGGTAAGGCCAGTCAGTAAGTGCTAAGTCAAATATAAAGTTGAAACGGGTGTTATGTTTTCAGGAAAGTAATGTATAAGTTGAGAATTAGTGTAAGTTGAAAGAAGTGATATCAAAACTACACTCACTGTGTAAATCTGTGAAAATATGACGCTCAGTATAACACTCTGGTCAGTAAATATGTGATAGCAAGAATATAAAGTGGAAACGGGTGTAATGTTAGCATGAATAAAACATATAAGTTGAACAATAGTGTAAGTTGTAATAATTGATGTCACGAGTACACCCACATTCTGGTCAGTAAGTATGTGATAGGAATTATATAAAGTGGAATTTGTTGTAATGTTAGTAGTAAGGTATTTTATAAGTTGAATACTAGTGTAAGATGAAACAAATGATATCGCGATAACACTCCCTGTGTAAGTACGCGCTAATATGATGCTCAGTTGAATCGTAAGGTCTGAAATTATGTGATATCAATTATATCAAGTGTAAACATGTGCAATGTTAGTGGAGAATTATTATATAAGTACAAAAATAGGTTGTAAGTTGAAATAGTAGTCATAGCGACTTCACCGTGTGTGTTATTATGCGCTATTATTACGCTAAATATTTACGTAAGGCCTGAAATTATCTCAAAACAGTTCTATAAAGTTGAAAAGTGTATAAAGTTTTTAGGAAAGTATTATGTAAGTAGAAAAAACACAATAGGAGTTGAAACAACAGTCACAGCGAGTTCACTCACTACGTAAATAAGCGCTAACATTACGCTAAATGTTATCGAAAGACCTGTGATTACGTAAAAACAGTTCAATAAAATGTAAACTGGTAAAATGTTATTGTAGAAGTATTATGTAAGTAAAAAAAATGATATGTATCATGATTTTCGAATGTTAGCGATTCATCGTGACCAGTCTGCCCGATTTTGCTCGTTTCGCACGATGGTACAATGCTTATTTCTGCTCTATTTTTGTATAAAATCCAATTTACTCTTTTATCACATGTTTTTATGTTTGTAATAAATACATATCTACTTACTTTCATTGGTTTCCCAGACTTATAATACCATAGAAAACGTTAGAGGCTCAGACCACCTACAGAGAACACGGGGCCAGGTGTGACCAAGGCATACCTGTTTAGGGCAATTATGGACCCCGGGGAACAATTTCTTTGTGACTGACCATTGTTTCTGACCAAAAGCGAAAGTTTTAGCAAAAAAAATTTGGTTCCAAAAATGGTCGGGATTGGGGGGTACCATTGGTGAGAAAGTGGTCGGGACGGGGCGGGTTAAGTAAATAAACCGCAACAATGTCCCACGGTTGTCTAGGTGCAGGATATTGTCCTATAGATGCAGGTGATAACGTGTAACATTTATATTTTGCACATGACTCGCATCTGTCTATGTGATTATGTATGTCTTTGTGTAGCGCTGGCCTATAATATGACATCAGGGCCTGTCTGACGACGGCCCTGTCCTAGCCAGGATGCCCTGCATGTGGACTACCGAGTATTACCCTTAAAATGTGAGGTATCATTGTACTAGGAATAACTAACTGCCTATTATTTTTTCTATTATTTGTTTGTCCTGGATTTACCCTATATAAGGCTTTGTTTACCACTGTGAATTGTTCAAGTGGTACCTGTAACTTGGGTAATGGTACATCATCGCCTGACTCGAGATGTTATATTACTTTAGACCATACTGGGTTCCGTCTTTGACCGTGTGATTTTTCTTGATTTGTGGGAATCGTTTTATCATTGTTGGAGAGTGATTCCTGTGGACTTACTGTAGCAACATTGACTAACGGGTTTCGTGAAAGGCATCAGCAGTTATACTTTACCTTTTATGTAGTGAATATTTACATTGTAATTCTGGATTTTACATTTCCATCGTGCTCTCCTCCCAGAAGAGTTTTTCTTGGAACATGCTCACGAGAGGCTTGTGGTCTGTGTATAAGTGAATTTCGTATCCGTACACGAGGTCACGAAATTTCTGTAGAGCAAATACTACTGCTAGGGCTTCTAAGTCTGTTGTACAGTAATTTTTCTCTGCTTCTTTTATTTGTCTTCTGGCAAAGGCAATGGGTTGGATTTTTCCTCGTTTATCCTTTTGCATCAATACAGCACCTAAACCTTTGAGGGAAGCATCCATGCAAATTATGAATGGTTGTGTGAAATTAGGATAGGCAAGGCATAGTGTGCATGTAAGTTTATCTTTTAATTCATGAAATGCTAATTTTTGTTCCTCTTCCCACTGGAACACAGCATTCTTTTTTAGTAGAATGAATAGCGGTTGTGCTATATGAGGGAATTGGTTAATAAAGGAGGGGTAATAACCCGCTAGCCCCCCAAACTTTCTTACTTTATCTGTATCTGTGGGTTCTGGGAAATTCCTTACCGCCTGTATTTTGTCCTCAGATGTGTGAATACCTTGGGCATTTAATCTATGGTCCAAGAATTATATTTCCTTAAAGAAAAATTCGCATTTAGACAGCTTAATTTTTAAGCCAGCATCAGCAAGCTTTTGTCGGAAGTGGTCTAGTTTCTGTAGATGTTCGTCTATAATTGGAGGAGCTATAATAATGTCAGCTAGATAGACAAATATTCCTTTTCCCAGCATTCCAGACAATACGTAATTCATCAGTCTCTGGAAAGTGCCTGGTGCTGTCATCAACCCCATAGGCATTTGTTTGTATTGGTAGTGCCCTGTATTTGTGGGGAAAGCAGTGTATTTGCGTGATTCTTGCTGAAGGCAAATTTGTTAATAGCCATTGAGCAAATCGATTGTGGAAAATTCATTATTTTCTGGCCCAGTGTTTTGTAAGACGTCACTTAACAATGGCATAGGAAACCAGTCAGGGATTGTGTGCTGACTTGATTGACGGTAATCTACTCGTACTACCGCACGCATTTCACCGTTTCGTTTGGGCACGAAAAATAATGGGGCATTCCACGGGGAGACAGATGGCCTAGTAATACCTAGTTTTAACATTTCCTGAACATACTGATTTCCCAGGGTGCACTGAGAATGCGCAACCCTATAAGCTGGTATATATACTGGTTGTGTGTCCGGATGTACGTTAATCTTGTGTGTAATCAGATTAGTACACCCTAACTGTTTTCCAGGTAATGCTACCATCTGTCTATGTTTCATTTAAGAGATCTAAGAGATCTTTTTCTATGTTGAATTGACCTCAGTGAATCAAATTCTCCTTTATGCACTCTCTGTCTAACGAGTTTACTCTGCTTGATGCTCCTATTACTGTCACTTCGCGTATAGGATCTGGGCAAATTTCTAACCTACAAATACAGGTTCCTTTCTTAATCTTCACATCTCCATTCATGGTGTTAGCTAAAATGACATTCGTCTCACCCTTGTCATTTATCCGGAACAGGGCACTCTCTATCTAAAGGCCATTTATTCAAACCGTCTCTTCCAATGCAATGACATTTCAATTTCTCAATTTACTCTTAATCATAACTTGCATGAATGTGGAGTTGTCTGGTGTACCCCTTTAGCTCGTATGGAAGTGGAGGTGAATGTGCCTCCCCTTCTTATTCGCCGTGGCCACCTGGCCTTATCATACGGCATACGAACATCAAGGAAAAGTAATATCGGCAATCTGGCCTGTACCCCTCTGCGTCAATACCACCACCTTCTGCGGGGGGTGCTTCAACCACTTGCCGTTCGCCTCCACTTACTGACTCAGGAGCTTGGTGTGGACCTCAGTGACTGTGACAAGTTGGTGTATAAAAATATAGCACCTTGGAAGCCACCCGGCTTTACCGTTGACGTATCATGGCTCCCAGCACCAAAGGCCAAGGTGCCGGAGGCGAAGTCCACCACTTGTTTCGTAACATCATTGTGCGTCACTTGGGGTCCCACCAATTGTACACCGACGGTTCCAAGTCGAATGAATGTGTGGGTGCAAGTGTGTAGTCGACTGAATGTGCCCTCAGGTATCGGTTGCCGACTCATACATCTGTGTTTACTTCCTAACTTTTTGCTATTGACAAAGCCATAGACTATGCTCTCAGTTCTAGGCATGACTCATTTGTCATATTTTCAGATTCAAAATCAGCCCCATCAGGTGATTGCTTCTTGCACTATGGATTCTAATGAGATCCAGGGCCGCATTGTTAATAAACTGCATTCATGCAACAAGTCCTTCAAGCTGATCTGGGTGCCTGGTTATTGTCGTATCTACGGCAATGAGCAGGCTGACTTACTTGCAAAGTTGGCTGTACTGTAGAGCTCGAGGAGACTTGGGACGTTCCTCATGATCTACGGTCGAGTCTCTCTTGCGGAAAGAAATCAATCAATCTTTTGTGGCAAGGTCAGTGGACCAGACTAAATATTCCAACATGCAAGCCATACCTGGGCGACTGGGACACTGCCAACCATCGAAGTCACTTGGAAGAAAAAGTGTTGGCTCGTTTGCGGCTTAATGCCACCATCCTAACGCACATGAAACCTTATATGGAAAGACCATTCCCACCGCACTGTGACATCTGTGATGCGGTGTTATCTTTCGGTCATATTATCCTGCACTGTCGGCGATTTATTCGTGAACGTTCTTCACTTATAAATTACTGCGGCGCAGCAGATGTCCCCTTCACCCTTTCCACCATCCTGGGTGATGGGGACATTGTTATGACTGATAAATTGATGGCTTTCTTGAGAAAGACCGGACTGATCAGAGTGATGTGACTTTTTTACTGTATGGGTATGGTTTTTATCGACTGTAAATATGTATATATTGTACTATTAATTAGGGTTGACAGTTGACATATTTGAAATAGTTCCTCCTTCCCACTGATCTATGTCTAATATTGATGTGCCCTACAGTAAACCCGGTTCCTCGCCTGACAGTCACCAGCTGATGAGTGCAAGTGTGCAATATAGAAAGGTACTGGGCACTTGCAGTCGACGATGGTCGGCTGGGCGAGGTCCTTCACTTTTTGTACATATTACGTAAATATATTATAGCATCTTGTTTAAGTTATTCTAATTAGGGCCGGCAGCTGACGTATATGGAAATGTTTCTGACTCGTCTGGTTCCCTTTCAAATATTGATGTCCCCTATGTTAGGTTGTGCCTCGACTGACAATCAGCAGGTGATGAGTGCAGGTATGTAATGTAGAAAGGCATTATAGATCTGCAGTCGATGGTGTTCTCTTGGTCGAGGCTTTTTTACCATTAGTGTAGGTCTAGTTATTTGTTTTTTAGGATTTCGTATAGGTTAGCCATTTGTCTGTTAGGTGATTATTTTTAGGGTCTTTAGATTAGGTATTTTTGTTTATGAATAATGTAAGGTCAAAAAAAATAAATAAAAAAATAAAAAATAAAAATTATTATATATACTGTATATGTACGTGTGCATGAAAGTATATATATATATATATATATATATATATATATATGGCCTTAGTGACCAGGGGCTTTGGCCCCAATGGTCGATAGGCCTGAATTAAAAAAAAAAAAAAAAAAGGCATGAATGTTTTTGATGGTAAATTTATATCATCACTAAAGCTGGCTGGGTAACTGGGTGAGTCACGTTTGCACTGTGAGTGAAGAGTGGGGTTTGGGTTGTGGCTGCTGGTCTACGTGCCCACTTTCTTTGAGAAGTTGTATGTCTGACTCCCCCATTTTGGTTTTGTGTGTAATCCTTCGTGTGACGCTAGTTTTCCTATAATTTCTGGATGTATTATCAGGAGATGAAATTTCCTCAGAGAATTCGCTGTCATAATGAATTTCATTGAAATGTGGCATCAATATTATATTTTGTATTCTCATTGTGTTAAGTCCATGCAGCATATCTCCTCTAATTGATGATTTTTCTACTACGTAAAAGGTGGTAGTGAATGATTTTGTGGTCTCTATGAAATTCATGTTTCACTCAGTCATACCAATAACTGGTATTTCTTTACCATCCACTGTGTATAAATTTAAGTCTGAGTTTTCCAAAAACGTCACTTTTCTTCTATTTCTAAAAATTCCTGCTAACTCATCTTGCGTTACTAAATTCACTGGTGAGTCAGAATCCAAAAATAATGAAATCTCTTCCTCCTTACATAAAGCAGAGACCAAAATGCATTCATTTCCAAAGAGACTTCCTATGTTGACTGTTTATTTGGGTGTTTTATGTGTCGTCGTCTTTTGTGCTGGTACGATCTTCCCCCGACCTATAGATGAATAAGATTTTTTTCTATCGTTCTACAACCTCCAATGTCTGGTGGACCAATGATATCTGCAATATGCCTCGAAACCTCTTGCCTTTTGCCTATCTTCTTTCGTTTTAATGTAACACTCCGATTTTGTGTGACCAGGCTTTGCACACTAGACACAGAGAGTGTTACTTGAGTTCGACCTATGAGGTGATCTTCCATTTGTTTGTCTTTGTGCCGATCGATGTCTAGTGGGACTTCGGCCAGACTTTTGTACCGCCCTGTTACCTGCTGTGCGGGAACGAGTCCTCGAGCTAACCTGAGTGTGTACTTGTTTCTGAAGTGGTCGAGATTTTCTGTGGTCCTTGCCAGGACATGACTTATTTATCCCTGCTACGATTTCTGGCACTTTCATCCCTGTCCTGTTTGCCTGTGATGTGTCAGTCACACCAGCTTTACTGCAGTTTAATTCCACCTTATAAATGAAATCAAGTAAACTCATCCCTGGATTATATGGGTTGTTTTTTTAAATTTTTAATATCCTGTCAGGAAATTAGCATAGAGCTGCTATGTAGCCAATGATGTCAACGACATGCATTGGTGATATATTACCATCCTCTGTGACGCACTCTGAGTTTTCTAGGCTTCTTAATGGTGGAAATATCTGCTGTAATCTCCCCTAGATCTGAACCAGGGTGTGTTTGCCTAAGTAGGTCTACAATTTTTTGTAATTCTGGGATTATACCACCAAGAAAACTCTTGCTTCCTGAGAATTTCCTAAGGAAATTTGTCTTAAACTGCTCAAATGTTGAAGCTGACCGTAACAAATTTCCTGCAGGGCATCGTTCCTGGTTTATTCTAGCTGAAAAAAAAAAAACAGCTATTTTTCTTTTCTCATCTGTAATGTGTCTCCTAATGAAATACTGCTGACACTGTTCAATAAGTGTGTTTCTGTCAATCTTATCTTTTTCCGTACCAGAGAATTTTGGTAGTTCATTGTCTTCATGACAAATATAAACTGGAAATGGAGTATTACCGGGATTTTGTGGAGAGGGTACTGCACTAGTACTTGCTTCACCTACATTAGCCATCTTTACTGTTTTTCTTGCAATCGTCATTTACAGGCAATTTATATATTTTCTCCCAGTCTTAATACTCTATGGTCTAAGTTATAGT
Organism: Coenobita brevimanus; assembly: GCF_032717465.1. Lineage (NCBI taxonomy): Eukaryota > Metazoa > Arthropoda > Malacostraca > Decapoda > Coenobitidae > Coenobita > Coenobita brevimanus. Next base: position 2,711,679 of record NC_136994.1, on the reverse strand, counting down.
AAAATGGAAGCGAATTTTGATAAAGTTCACTCTGAAATTTCTGACCAGGTGTCATCGTCATTTACTTCAGTGTAAATTGCATCTGTTTGCTGTTCTTCATCTAGTGTGTGTTTTGTTTTCTGAGTCTGGTTTTCCGCTTCTTCTTGTGTTTCTGATGTTGTTTCGGAATCTATATTTTGTTGATCGTTTTCTGGTGTTTGTCTCAGGGTATTTGTCACTGTTAATGTTGATCCTTTGGGCACTAATTGTGGAACTTTGCTTAGCATAATGGGATTACACAATGAATCATATTTTACTTTTCTCGTGATTGCTTATGAAATTGAAATGATAAAACACATATGTAAGTGTAAATGGTGTAATTGTCTCTCACTGTGTAGTTCATAACATTTATGATATATATATATATATATATATATATATATATATATATATATATATATATATATATATATATATATATATATATATATATATATATATAATTGCTTGGTTCGTTAACTAAGTGACAGTATTTTAGGACAGATATGTAATTGGTGAAGTGTTAATTAATACAACCTTGGTTAGAATAAATCAGCTCACTAGAATATCAGTAGAGATACAGTCGTGGTGTTTGTTGATTGCTGATTATATCTGGGGTCAAGACACTCACTCTCCTTTTCCTGGTGGTGGAGGTCAGATGTCACACACATCACTTAGGGTTTGGTTGAGGTAGGTCAGGTCCTGGTATGACAGCGTCAGCACTCGGGGTCGTTGCTAGTGTAGGCAGACAGGCTGGCAGGCAGGCAGGTGTAAGATGGCAGGCTGGTGTTGTCAGGCACTCGGACTAATTGACGGGTTATGACGACTTAAGCAAAATGATGACAATGCTGAGCTGCTTGCCTCACTGTGGTAGTGGTGGTGGGGAAGAAGATGGTGGGGGTTGTTAGGGATGGAGAGGGTGGAGGTCGTGGTGGAGGGTGGTGTTGGTTCAAGGATGGAGAAAATGTGCTAAAGTTGGGTCAACACACAGATGCACTTTCTTCTTTCCTTGTTTACTTCTTCGTTTTGTAGTGTTTGATTTTCCTTACTTGTTGAGATTAACTTGCACTCTTGTAGAGTTGTCGATAGACGTAGTTTATCGTTGATACTGTTTCTCTTAATCGTGAAGTTGTGATTTAGGAGCGATTAGGGACGAAGTTAAGCTGCGTTCATGCAACGCCTGCTCTCGCTCTCTGCTTTGCTTGTTTGTTTTTTGTTTGATTGCGTGAAGTCGCCAATTTGTGCGTAGTCGCAGACTGCTGTGATTGAGACGTTAATCGGCTTCGTTTACAGCTTGCCACCACTCTCAGTGAACGTAGTGAGGTAGATATCATAGCATGAACTCGTAAGGCATAAGTGAACCGCTGCTACCAATGCAAGTGAGGGTAGTAGGTTCGTTTTCACCGCTCTCACCAATGTAAGTGAGGGTAGTAGGTTCGTTTTTACCGCTGCTCACCAATATAAGTAGACGTAGCCGAAGAGTGTAATTATACAGAGAAGGTTATCTGGCCACCAATCTCAATAGCGTAGTTTTAGGTACCTGTAGTGAGATAGGGCACTTGATTATGGATCGTTAAGATAAGCCAGAATTAAGTAGTGAGACGGTGTCATCGAGGTGAGTTACAGCACTCTCGGGTTACGAGGTTTATTGCACAAAGTTATAAAAAATGATGAGCTACAGTTTAGTAGAGCATGATACTAAGGTTAGCCCTTCTCACCAGCCTTCTCTCCCCTTTCTCTCTCTAACCCCCTTGTGATCTGAAGAGAATCTCTCCTACATTATATAGAGCATGGGGAGGATATGTATGGTAAATTTCCTATCACATGGACTAACTGGCTAGGGCTGGTTACTCCATTTTTTTTTTACATGTCCAACTCTGGGCAAATGCTTCAGGGCCTATTTCTTGGAGGCAGTGACCTATCCCAAGGCCCAGTAGTCCTCCTACACCTCCACATGTCACCACTTTGGTGCTAACACCCACCATCCATACTGAATACATGCTAGGGCTGTCTCATACAATACTGATGTATTGGTATTAGCTGGGGTACTTTTACGACATGTCGGCAGGTCACCTGGTAGATCAGGAAAGTCTGCATTTTAGGAAAATCAAATCCTTAAACTGTTCCCTGCCTCAGCCGGGATTCAATCCTGGGTCCATTAGGACTGCAGGCCGCCTCTCTACCGATTCAGCCACCGTCTCCCCCATGTGTACTATATATGAATACGTCATGAAATTCTTGTTCATCTGGCCTATGAGGAAGTTTGAGATACATCGTATGGCTTGAGAATTCTTGATGGTCTGGGACAACAAGAATTGTGGATATACATTGTGTGAATTGACATTCCTGGTTCATCTAGGCAGGAGGATGTGTTCTTTAACTCTTCCTGGAGGACTGAGACATAATTACCTGTTCTACATATTGTTACCTATAGCTATATACAGTAGTTACATATAGTATTGTGTTTTATTATGCCTACATTTTCGTTCTATGAATGCCAGTGGCAGACTGACTGGTAAAATACCTCCTGCAGCCTGGGAGGAATCCACATGACCCACTCAGCAAGCATAATCAAGAGTTAGGCAGGAATCATGGAGGGCGAAAAAATACGAAAATTCCCTCCGTTTTCCGGACGGCCTGTCACAGCCATGGAGACAACCTACCAGAAGATCCCTTAAAGTCTAAGAGTTAAACTGTCTCGAACCTATAAATTGAATCCAAACAGAACTCAAACCTAAGGCATGATCATGTGTCTCAAATCTGTTTTGACCCTTTCTCTCAGAACTCTGCTTCAAAGCTGTCTCAAACATATCTCGAACCTGTCTCCATCCTGTGTCCCAAGTCAATGTCGTGAACCTGTCTCGAACCAGCATCTCAAATATGTGTTTCTAATACTTATGTCTCAATCTTGTGTGTCTCGATTCTGTCTCGAACATGTAGGCACCATGAACGTACGTACGTGTGTGTGTGTGTGTGTGTGTGTGTGTGTGTGTGTGTGTGTGTGTGTGTGTGGAACCTATCTTGAATGTGACCCAAACCTATCTTGCATTTCTCTAGAACCTATGTTTGGCTGTGTCTCGAACATGTGTCTGTTCATTGTTTGCTGCTCACACCTATAATTTAAAGTCTGAGTCTTGAACCTGTATCTAGAACGTATGTCCCGAAGCATCGCTCTGATCCCAGTATGGCTTTAGCTAATTAGACAACAAACACGCCAAAACCACACAAAAAATATTTATATTCTAGTATTTCGGAGACCTGAGGGAGTTCCGTTGCTTTACGGGCGCTTGTAATCCAGTAGCTGTGTAAAAAAAAATAATGATTGGAATGTGAAAGGAAAACATTCATTTCATGAGCTTCTATTGCAGTGTGTTTCTGTTTTCGTTGTCGCATTTTTTTTTTCTTCCCTATTTCCACCCTCTTCACCCTATCCAACTCTCCCTGCCTTCCAATTCTCCTCCTTCCATCCGTCTTTCTCTCTCTTTCTTTCTTTCTTTCTTTCTTTCTCTCTCTCTCTCTCTCTCTCTCTCTCTCTCTCTCTCTCTCTCTCTCTCTCTCTCTCTCTCTCTCTCTCTCAGATCAATTGAGTTACACATAGCTCTGAATTTATTATTTCTGTTTGAAATCCAGATGATGATTTGCTTTGCGAATTATTTCCTCTATAATTAATGAATAAATTATCAGTCCAGTTTAATTATCATATTATTTTTTGCTGGGATCTAATGCCCAGCATTACAGCAAGACTGAAACAATCCAATGTCTAGTATTGTGGCAAGACTGAAATGATCTAATGGCCATTATTATAGCAAGACGTAAGTGACCTAATGTCGAGTACCGTAGCAAGACTGAAATAATATACTGCCGAGTATTGTTGCAAGACTGAAATAATATAGTGGCGAGTACTGTAGCAAGACTGACATCATCTAATGCCGAGTATTGTAGCAAGCCTGAAATAATATAATGCTGTGTTTTGTAGCAAGACTGAAACGTATAATGCCGTGTAATGTGGCAAGACAAATAATATAATGCTGAGTACTGGGGCAAGACTGAAGTGATATAACGACGTATTGTGACAAGACTGAAATGATCCAATGGCCAGTATTGTTCAAGACAGTGTTGTGTACAAAAGTTGAACAAATTGATGTATGCAAAGAAGGAACTAATTAACGTCTGCGAAGTATCAACAAATATAAATACCGTTAGCAAAGTTGAAGTACAGTATGTGAAATTTGATTTTATTTTAGATTGTGAGATGGGAATCTGGGTGATTAGTGTGACTAGCGTGTGAGAAGGTTGGAATGTGCCATAATAAGAAATACACAGCGCTTATGGCCCCTAAATAGGGTATGATAATTAACCCGATCTCAATTCAGGAAGTGGAAAGAAAAATTAAAACCAATCAAAACCGAACACAGTAAATGTCTACAAAGTTCGAAATCAACAAATATCAAATTAATAAGCGTGTAAAACGTTAAAATTAATAACAGCATACAAAATATGAAATTACAGTCATACTCTGATCATCCTTAATAATTCAGCCAAGGCCATATCGGACGGTACACATTTTCATCCACTCAGTTGATCTAGCGCCGCTTAGTTCTTCTTTCACCTTCATACTTTTTTTTTTTTTTCTGTGTCTGCCTTCTTCTCTTCCTGTTTCCCCCATCTTTCCTGTCACATTACTCTTCGTTCTTTTCATGTGGCTTTACAATGAGTGACAAGCCAAATGGTCATCTGTAAGCCAGGAAACTATTTACAAAAGGTGGGTGGTAACCATATAACCAACCTATACGTATTATCTGTTAACAGGTTGGTTGATGGTGGGTCAGTGCTTCTCTTCGTAAAACAACTAAGAGACACGGCCACACCTTGCGAGATCGTGTCGTCAGGCTGTAGATAAATAGACAGATCTATTGCTTAACCTCTGGTTTAATTTGATTGTTACCTAATAAGCTTTATATATGTAGTTAAGAGTAAGCTGCTTAGTCTCATGTATCCCGAGTAATTTTATATAGTTATAACCTTCAAAATTTAACCACAGAAAATTAGGGTTATCTGGTGATTTGTATCTCGAGCTTTATCAGATACCTGAGCCGTATTTTTTTTTTTTATGTGTCCGACTCTGGGCAAAGGCGTCAGAGCCTATATCTCGGGGGCAGAAGCCTATCCCAAGGCCCAGTAGTTCTCCTACACCTCCACATGTCACCACTTTGCGCTAACACCCACCGTCCATATTGAATACATGCTAGGGCTGTCTCATACAGAACTGATGTATTGGTATTAGCCGGGGTACTTTTACGACATGTCGGCTGGTCACCTGGTAGATCAGGAAAGTTTGCATTTTATGAAATTCAAATCCTTAAACTGTTCCTTGCCCCAGCCGGGATTCGAACCTGGGTCCATCAGGACTGCAGGCCGCCTCTCTACCGATTCAGCCATCGCCTCTAACATCTACTTGCTAATAAACAGCTTAGTATAGAACTTGTTTCGTATGCATACCTATTTCAGACTGCTCTTCCGTATAATCAAGTGCCTTGTGTTGGAGATTTAATTTTTGTTCGTTGTCCACAACTTTTACCTCTCCTACCGTCCGTTGCTCATCAGTTTCCTATTTACCATCTTGGTTAGCATTTTTAAAAAGAAGCCGTAACAATAATAGCCTTTTTTTTTATGCATACTGTCCTTGCATTTATCTAAAGAGAAATAAACAAGAGTCAGTATATGGTCATTTCCCTAAAATGTTGCATATGTTTCTTGATCTGTCTGTAGACATCTTCGATACCTACTTTATGATGCGCTTGAAGTAAGACAGCGTTTCTCACATAAACCGTTTAGTCATCTCTTATTTTTTCAGTTTTATGTTCATCTCTGTAACAGGTACGATTCTCTGCCTGAGGTTCCTGAATATTATCTGCTGCTACTTTCGCCCCACCTCTACCTTAATTACTAGAAGCATTCCACGTTTAACTTTTCTCTCTACTTAGATATACTGCAGTACCATTTCTTTTTCCCTGCTACATCTCATTATGATTCTTTTTATCTCATTCACTCGCAGTTCCCCTTTCTTCAGATTTCCTAAACTCAGACACTAAGTGCAGAAACTTGCCCAGTGAATCCGACTCTTCGACCACTGCTGTGCTCTCTCCAACTGGCAACCGCTTTCCTTCCCAGTCTCCCTCTCCCCAGTACCCCTGAATCTGTTACCTTCACTAGCTTACAAACGAACAGTCAGAACAGCCAGGGAGATACCGCAGCTTTGATTTATAGGCACCCTTACCTCAAACTATTCATTTTCTTCCCGTCTCATCCATACAGATGTCATAGGTATTTGTTAAAAATTATTCACTGCACTTAACATTTTCCCTACTACTACATACATAACAAGAAGCAGTGCCAAGACGCAGAAAACCCGTCCCCGGCAGTCATTTTAGTGCAGACGTATAAACACAACAGGATATCTAGTCAAAGATGTCAGATATCAAATTTTGGGTAAATCGGGTGAAAATTAGCGATTTTATGGCTTTTTGATATTTTAGGCCCAACCCAACTGACACCGATCCTCCTACCGCTAACCGAGGGGTAATGAGTCCCCCCGGGAGGAGGGGTACTGGTAATAAACACTCCCAACAAAGTCCTCACTTTCTTTCCAACTCTATACGTAAGGACAGCTAAAGCATTCGCCCACGAATGCGTTTTGCCAGTCATCGTTAAAAAACTAGATCAATAATCCTCTGGCAATGGAAGGGATGTCATCGCAGCTTCACCAATATCTAATCAGTTCAAGCCACATATCCTGGGATACTGTTTTACTCACTTTTTTTTTTTTTTGAGATGCTTTCTTCTAAACAGAGAGACACAAATACAGATACACAGAAACACACACAGACGCAGGCGATTACATTATCCACTCCCTAGGCAGGCGATAACAAACATTCTTAACACATCCTAACTGTCAGTTCTGTACATCGTCTTTATTGGTACAAGTATCCTATATTCAGGTCCAAGTGGCAGTGTGTGTGTGTGTGTGTGTGTGTGTGTCACATTCATTCATTCATTCATTCATTGCCAGACGCCATGTATCCCACACGGGGTGTCCAAGGGCTTGGAGTTAATTGTTTTACAGGGAGGGGCACTAATCCTCCACCAACCCCACTTGACACGTAGGGAAGCCAACAGCATCTGGGTGTTCCCAGGCGGTCACCCATCCAAGTACTAACCAGACCCAACTTTGCTTTCACACACTTCCGATATAAATTTCGTTACTTAATACATCACTATTTTTCCACACACGCTATTTGCAGTATGCCTGAAACTTTTTTTTTTTTTTTTTTTTTTAACCCCTCAACTTTGTTGTGGTACATTACTGAATATGCATTCTGTTATCTCCAAGTGCTATATCTCGGATCCAGGCACAGGATGAAAAACTTAACTGGTCATTTCACATGACTATCCTGCTCTTAAAAGATGTGTTTTTGTAGATCCCATCCCTTCCCCACCACCTTCTCACCTTCATCTTCTGGCACACCGCTGATAATTACTTGGTTTAAAAAAAAAAAAATACTACATTAGGTTGCATGCTGTTTTGGTGAACGTTCAGTAACATCATCTAACAATTCTTTCTTTTATTAGTTTTGTGTTGTTCTGAGGACAATGTAAATTTACTCTGTTGGATTAACAGCTTCTCTAACAGTGAAAATTTAAGGTTCTAGTGCCCCGAGTGCCCATTTTCGAAATCGGCCAAGATTTTGGCTATATCTTGATACCATGAAGGTTTCATGTTGATAGCTCAAGCCGTTCATGAGATATAATGGGAACACACACACACACACACACACACACACACACACACACACACACAAGCAAGATGCTGTTCGAAAAACAAAAATGCGTACGGATGTCCACATCAAGAGGACTGACAACAAGAAAACCATAAACAACAGGCAAACTGGCGGATGTGGTATTGGTGAAAACATTCTCAGATCCACAGCTAGAGACACAGGCAGTGCAAAACCCAGTAGTTCGGAGAGTAACTATACAGTCAATTTTCAAAGGCATGAATTATAGGACAAGGAGGCTGTAGGAAGAAAAACATTGAAGTGCTACTGCTTTTAAAAATCCCAGAACTTCTAACTCGTCACAGGTAACATTAAAGGTATCTAAGAATAACTACGCTATAGATCTTCCTAAACAATACTTGGCTGTTGCGTAACGCAGACTTAAACTAGGACCCAAACCAAATCATCAGTTCCGTGCAAAATCTCCTAAATAATAATTTAAAAAATCCATTGATATTTCGAACTGCAACAAACCATTGGTATTTTTCATTTTGTTTGCCTTTTTCAAAAATATTTATCTATCTATCTATCTACCTATTGCCAGACGCCTCAATCCCGTTTGGGGTGGCCACAAACAAATCGCCTCCAAGTCGCCCTGTCCCCCGCCATTTCACTGCCCTGCTCCCAACTCACACTCCCTCTCTCATATACCTCTCCACCCCATCCCTCCATCTCATCCTCGGCCTCCCCCTCCCTCTTCCCCCCTCCACCTCACTCACATACACTCTCTTCGTCAGTCTTTCATCCTCCATCCTCTCCACATGGCCAAACCACCTCAGTGTGTTCCTCATAACGCTTCCTATCACATCCACATCCACACCACAACGCTCCTTTATATCCTCATTCGTCAGCCTGTCTCTCCATGTGACTCCACAGGCTCCTCTTAAATAACTCATTTCCACTGCTCTCACTCTTGACTTGTGTCCTTCCAACAACGTCCAAGCTTCACTTCCATACGTTAGAGTTGGTATCACAATACTGTCATATAGTAACTTTTTCACTTCCATGCTCACTTCCCTGTTTCTTATCACTGCTTTCAAGGAACCAGCAACCTTTCTTCCGTGCTGTACCCTTTCAAGCACATTACCCTCCAAACCTCCATCCTTACTCATCACATTACCCAAGTATTTAAACATACTCACATTTTCCAATTCCTCACCATCCAACCTCGCTGTACATTCATTGACTTCACCTCTCTCAAAGACCATCACTTTACTCTTCTCTACATTCACCTTTAGATTCCGTTTCTTACACACTCTCCCAAACTCATCCACCAAGCCTTGCAGCTCCCCTTCATCTTCACTCAACAACACAGTATCATCTGCAGACAACAGTACAGGGGGTTTCCAAACACTATCCTCTCTCACCAGGACCACTCCAACATCCACTACCCTACCTTGTACCTCTTTTATTACCCCATCCATGTACAGATTGAACAACCATGGAGACATGACACATCCCTGTTTCAACCCAACTTTCAAAGAGAAAAATTCACTTAGTTCACCATCCACACGCTCTGCAGCCTTCACACCATCGTACATACTCTTCACAGCATTCAACAACATCCCATCTACTCCATATATTCTTAACACTTTCCACAATCCTTGTCTATCCACCTTGTCATATGCTTTCTCCAAATCCATGAAAGCCGCATACAACTTCTTTCCCTTCTCTAGAAACTTTTTTCCACTAAAGATCTAAGAATGAATATCTGATCTACACAACCTCTTCCCTTCCTAAAGCCTCCCTGTTCTTCTCCAACTAATTTCTCTGTTCTTTCTCTAACTCTGTCAATAAGTATCCTACCATACACTTTTCCTATTATACTAAGAAGACAAATGCCCCTATGATTACCACACACTTCTTTTTCCCCGTTTCCTTTGTACAAGGGAATAATTATACCTGGCTTCCAATCCTCCGGGACTCTACCTTCCTCCCAGGCCTATCTGCACATCTTCCACATCCATTCTACTACTATCTCTCCCCTATGCTTCAGCATTTCACCACACACTCCATCAATTCCTGGGGCTTTCCCCGATTTAACTTTCTTCATTGCTTCCACAACTTCTATCCTAATGATTTCTTCCTGTCTTCTCACCTCCCTCCTTCTCCCAACCATTCCCCAGCCACTTATACTCGCATTACTTCCATCCTCTACGTTCAACAATTCCTTAAAGTGTTCTCTCCATCTGCTCACTTTTTCTCCCTTCTCCACTGGTAATCTACCATGTTTATCTTTCACTCCCCTTCTAACTTCACTTCCACCCTGTCTTACTCTTTTCACCTCTTTCCAGGACATTTTCTTACAGTCCCTCCACTTTACACTCAAATTCCTTCCAAATTCCTCATCCACTCTCTTCTTACTCTCTCTTACTAATCTTTTCACCTCTCTCTTTCTTTCTACATATAACTCTCTCTTCCGCCTCTCAACTTCTTCCACGCCCCTATTTCTTATCCATTCATTGTATGCTTTCTTCTTTTGTGCCACAGCCTGTCTCACCTCTTTAGTCCACCACACTGTTCCTTGCACCCCCCTCCGTCTTCTCTTCCTTCCACACACCACATCACATGCTGCACATATTTCTTCTATAAATATCCTACACACACCTTCCACGTCTCCCATCTGCTCCAATTCATATTGGCCCAATCGTTCCTCCACTTCTCTCTTATACTCTGCCTCATCCTCTTGTAACCTTTCCACTCTCCTTGCAACTACTCCTTCCTCTCGTCTTTCCCTTCTTCTATTCCTCCATCTTACTTGGCTCCTAATTCTGGCCACCACCAAGTAGTGGTCAGAAAGTCCACTCCCCCAACCTCTATAAGCTCTTGCATCCATAACACATCTTTGCATGTAGCACCAGTCGAGCAGGGCAGTACTCCCGAGGTGGATGGAAAGCTGATGACAGGGAGTGCTGGAGCTCCCGTTTCATCAGCCCTCAGGACTAGTTCCTGACCATCCCCCTTTGCTGAACTTTTTCAGTGTCTCAGTTACACAGAGAGTAGGCCAGCATGCTCTCCAGTACAAATTTCTCTAACTATCTACACCAAACTACATGCACAGTACACACTACACTTCCTATTCAAAATTCACCAAAAATGGCGTCGCTTCATCAAGCCTCGGAGTCCCTGGGGGGGGGGGACCATAAATGCCCCCACCATCCGCCCCTCTCCCGGTGACAACTCGAGGTGCCTGGAACCACTGTCTGACTCTCTTCTTATTCATTTCTGCAACATGCGCGGCCTTTCCTCTAACTTTCACTCTCTTGAGCACCACCTCTCCTCCTCTAAACCTCACCTTCTTTTCCTAACTGAGACTCAGCTGTCTGAGGCAACTGACAGCAAACCCTTTTCTGTATCCTCCTACTTTCTCTATACTCATTTCAAAGCCAAAGGTGGCTGTTCTGTATATATACGCAACGACTTATCTTGCTCTCGTGTTCCTGAACTTGATTCTTCTGAATTCTCCACACTCTAGCTTCGGCTTTCCTGTCATTCTCTGACTAAATATATCTGTGCTGTTTACTTATCCCCTAATTCTACTGACTATCAAAAATTCTTCGACTATCTTACTTCTACGATGGAACACATTCTATCCATTTCTCCTTTCTCTGAAATTTCCATTCTTGGAGATTTCAATGTTCACCACCACCTTTGGCTCTCCTCTTCTTTCACGGATCCACCTGGTGAACAAGCCTACATCTTTTCTATCCTTAATGACCTAGAGCAGCTTGTACAGCACCCTACCCGTATCCCTGACTGCCTTGGAGAGAGCTCCAACATACTTGACCTCTTTCTCACAACTAATCCTTCTGCTTACTCTGTTAATTTTTTCTCTCCTTTGGGCTCCTCCGATCACAACCTTATTACCTTAACCTGTCCTATCACTCCGGTACAGCCTGTGGACCCTCCAGGGAAACGTCGTCTGTGGCATTTTGGAGCCGCGGACTGGGAGGCCCTCAGGCAGTACTTCTTTGATTTTCCCTGGAATGATTATTGCTTCCATGGCCGTGAGCCATCTGAGTGTGCCTTGCACATTACGGAGGTTATTCTCTCGGGCATGGAAGCATACATTCCTTTCTCATATCCTTTGACTAACGCAAGAAAGCCTTGGTTTAATCACGCTTGTTCTAATGCTGTCCGCAACAAGGATAGGGCCTACAAAAGGTACCGGAGCCAACCCACCCCTGAATTACATCATCTTTACGTTTCTGCCCGGAATCGTGCTAAGTCTGTTCATCGCTCAACCAAAAATAATTTCATCCATACTAAATGCTCTCAACTCTCCGACTCGAATTCTTCCCGCTCCTTCTGGCACCTTGCCAAAACTCTTTCTAACAACTTTACCTCATCATCCTTCCCTCCTCTTTTCTACTCTGATGGTTCTGTAGCTGTTTCTTCTACTGATAAAGCTGATCTCTTCGCACAGACTTTCTCCTCCAATTCCACCTTAGACGATTCCGGTGCTGTTCCTCCATCACTTCCCCCCTCTGACTTCCTCATGGCTGACATTAAAATTTCTTCAGTTGATGTATTTTCTGCCATCACTGGCCTCAGTACTAACAAGGCATATGGGCCTGATGGGGTTCCTCCTCTTGTTCTCAAGAACTGTGCTTCTGTGCTTACACCCTGCCTAGGCAAACTCTTTCGCCTTTGTCTGTCAACTTGTACCTTTCTTCTTGCTGGAAGTTTGCTCTCATTCAGCCAGTCCCAAAGAAGGGTGACCACTCCTAACCCTCCAACTATCTTCCAATTGCTTTAACGTCCTGTATTTCAAAAGTTTTCGAGTCAATTCTCAATAGAAAAATTTTAAGGCATCTTTCCTATCACAACCTTCTTTCCGATCGTCAGTAAGAGTTCCGTCAGGGATGCTCCACTGGCGATCTTCTCACCTACGTTTCAGACTCCTGGTCATCCTCCTTTCGGGACTTTGGCGAAAGCTTTGCCATTGCACTTGACATCTCAAAGGCTTTCAATCGAGTCTGGCATAAATCTTTAATTTCCAAACTGTCCTCCTACGGTTTCTATCCTTCTATCTGTGCCTTCATCGCTAGCTTCCTTTCTGGTCGTTCTATAGCAGCTGTTGTAGACGACCATCATTCTTCTCCTAGATCTATCAACAATGGTGTTCCTCAGGGCTCTGTCCTATCACCAACTCTCTTCCTTTTATTGATCAATGATCTTCTAAGCTGTACATCTAATCCTATCCACTCATACGCTGATGACTCCACCCTTCACCTTTCCATTCGGTTACCGCAACACCCATCTCAACAGTTACTTCAACAAACAGGGGATGAGGCTATGGCACACCTAATGTCTGACTTGGCTCGTATCTCTGACTGGGGTAAAAATAATATGGTTGTTTTTAATGCATCTAAGACTCAGTTCTTACACCTATCAACCTGACAAAATCTTCCACAGGTATACCCACTAATGTTTAATAATATTCAGCTTAATCCTGCATCATCCTTGAACATGCTTGGGGTTTCATTTACTCGGGACTTATCTTGGAAAGATCATATTACATCTCTTGTAAAATCTGCTTCCAAGAGATTGGGTGTGCTAAGCCGACTCCGCTCTTTCTTTACCCCTGCACAATTGTTGACTCTATACAGGGGTTTTATCCGCCCCTGTGTGGAGTACAACTCTCATGTGTGGGGAGGCTCCCCACATACAGCTCTTCTCAATAGGGTGGAGTCAAAGGCTTTTCGTCTCATTAACTCTCCTCCTCTTACTGACTCCTTTGAACCTCTGTCTCTTCGCCGCACTGTTGCATCTTTATCTCTTTTCTATCGCTACCTTAATGGTCACTGCTTCTCTGAACTGTCTGCTTGCATTCCTCCATCTCTACGACGGGCGCGTAGCACCCGTCTGGCGGCAAACTCTCATCCCTTTTCTGTCCAACTCTCTAATGCAAGAGTTAACCGTTACTCCCAGTCTTTCATTTATGCAACAGGTCAGCTCTGGAACTGTCTCCCACTGTCTGTATTTCCTGCTGCCTATGATCTCCAGTCTTTCAAACGCAGTGTGTCCACGCATCTCAAAATGATCGGATATTGAATTTGGCTCTCTATTATATTTTGTTTTTCTCTTGGAGGGAACTGTTACTGCGGGCTCATGGCCTTTGATTCCTTCTTCCTCGCATAAAAAAAAACAAAAAAAAAAAAACATAATCAATCATTGCTTTCCTTTCATTCAGTTCACCATCCACCCTTCTCATCACTCGCCATGTATACCTGTGGATCATTTTATGTGTGAAGAGGTTATTGGCTATCACCAACCCCCTCCCAGCACATATGTCCACTAACGCACTCCTATTCTCATCTATCTCAGCAGGCACACCCCACTCACCAACTATTCCATCCACCTTCACATTCCCAACTTTACCATTCATATTACCGATCAAAAACACTCTCTCATTCCTTCCAAACTTTTCCATGCACACTTCTACATTTGTCCAGACCTCCTCTCTCACTCTTCTAGCACGATTTTGCTTTGGCGCATACACACACACAATTGTCCACATTTGTTTTTCAACTTTCAACTTTACCCACACAATCTTTGACCCAACTGATCCATACTGTCTTATGCTCTTCCATCTTTTACTCACAACTATACATACTCCTTCCTTTGCCCTCTCATTCACCTACTCCTGCACATATACCCCATCCATATTCCCATTCTCTCACACTTTCTCCTCTCCATTTTGTTTCAGTTATTCCACATACATCCACTTTCGCACCCTCAAGCACCTGGACAATCTCTTTCTCTTTCACCTCATCATTCGCTCCCCTTACATTCCACGTTCCGATAACCATGTCCTTTGTCCGGTCCTTGGTCGTCATCGTTTGGTCAGTCCTTGTCCAAGGCTTATTGTTTGTTTTTTTAGTTAGTTGTTTTCCGGGAAGGGGCACTAACCCTCCGCCAACCCTTTTAGTCGCCTTTTACGACAAGCAGGGATACTGGGGGAGTATTCTTGAATAAAAACCCTACCCCCAGGGGTAGGGTTAAACTGTCAAGTATTGCAGGGCCAGTAATATTTATATGCTGCAGTTATATAGAGGAATGGCTTAGGTAGTAGCATAAATCTTGTGTGTTTGTCTACAGTATATTAGGATTGACATATGTATCCATTGGCCAACAGCACCTCGCAGCCCAATAAAAAGCATCCGGGTCAGACATGTCACTTACATACAGGTAGTTAGAGCACTGGTCTCTTGTCTGAAAGGACATGAGTTCCATCCCAGGCTGAGGCAGGAAACAGTTTGGTGATTAAATTTCCTTGAAAAGTCTCTACTGACCTTCCACAAAACCCACCTACATGTCATAAATCACCCCTAACCATCAAACTGGTCCCAAAGGAGAGAGCTTTAACATGCATTCAAATGGACAGTGGGTATCAGTGGAGATGTGGTGACATGTGAAGGTATGTGGCATGGAAGAGAATTACTGGATCTTAGGGAATGGGGTATCAGATCAGTACCCAGAGTCCGATACACACACACACACACACACACACACACACACACACACACACACACACACACACACACACTTGAAAATATCATAAACAATGTGATTTTTATGTCTGTCTGACGTCTTACGTAAAAAAGAAATAAAACTATGTGATGAAGTAGAACAAATTATCATTCTTCTTCGTTCTGGGAGCAAGAAGATTTATCGGTACTGTTCCTCTCTCTCTCTCTCTCTCTCTCTCTCTCTCTCTCTCTCGTGGCCGAATCGTGGCTGATCGCAGTAATGAAGCCCCGGGATTTATGAGGCAGCTTAGTGACATGAGCCGTGAGGTGAGTGATGAGAGAGAGCAGAACCGTGAGGAAGGGGGAGGAGAAGGGTATTCGGGAGAAAGAGTGATGAATACATGATCGTGGTTAATTAAACTGGGTAAAACATGATTAATTTGGAAGAGTAACGAGAGTAGAATTGCTCTGGGACCTGCTACGAGGCAATTTTGGATTCTCCATGTCGAATAACCTTAAATGGGACCTCTGTATCTCAATGGGTTTAAGTGGAGAAATTATACTGATGTTGCTGATAGATGGCGCCACCACAGGTGTCAGCTGACAGCAAATTTGGATTCTCCATGTCGAATAACCTTATATGGGACCACATTTATGTCTCTAAAGGCTTCCATTTAAATAATCCGCCAGAAGCAGAAACAGAAGAACGCTGGCCACTCATTGACCTGCTGGCTACCGCCGCAAGTAACAAGATGATGCAGTACAAGTACACTTGCAGATAAATATGTACAGTATATAATGAGGCAGGTAGCTACATAGCGGGGTTAAATTATAAGCGATTAAATTATAAGCGATTAACTTTACTCGAGCTGAAATGGCTTATGTTAAGGCATCCAATTTCTGTCCTTATCTTTACAGGTTGCATCAACATTAAGGGTTTGTGCCTAGTTGCTTCTCCTGATATGACGCTGTGTTGTTGCCTTCTCATGGTCAGGTTTAATATAATTTTACGACCTATACAGCCAACAATAATTTCCCTAAGGTGCAATGTCTTCGTCTCTCACCCTCATTCTGTGCACGATAAAATACTGCCTAACCCTACAGTATTTGTGAATACATTTTATGTGATCATCGAGTTATATATCTGCCTTGTTTATACGTTGATAAGTAAATAAACAGAGTCAATTATTAAAATCTATCTATTTATCTATCTATAACCCGAAGCCCTAATCCCGCAAAGGGTGGCCGCAGACAAAACGCCTCCAAGTCGCTCTGGCACCCTCCATTTGACTACCCTCCCCTCAACTCATCCCTCCCTTCCTTATATACCTCTCAACTCCATCTCTCCACCTCTTCCTCGGTCTACCCCTCCCTCTCCCTCTCTTCACCTCACCTACATACACCCTCTTAGTCATTCATTCTCCATTCTCTCCACAAATCCAAACCATCTCAGTGTATTTCTCCTAATCTTCTCAACCACATCCACATCCACCCTACAAAGTTCCTTCACTTCTTATTCGTCACCCTGTCCCTCCATGTCACTCCACATGCTCCTCTCAAGTAACTTATTTCCACTGCTCTCATTCTTGACTTATTCCCCTCTTGCAAGGTCCACGCCTCGCTTCCATACGTCAGGGTAGAGATCACAATACTATCATGCAGTGACTTCTTAACTTCCATACTCACCTCCCTATTTCTCATCACTGCTTTCAGTGAACCAACAACCTTCCTTCCTGCTGTACCCTTTCACTCACTTCATCCCCCAAAGTTCCATCCTTACACATCACACTACCCAAGTACTTGAATGCACTCACATTCTCCATATCCTCACCATCCAACCTCACTGTACATTCTGTGACTTCATTCCACTCAAACACCATAACTTTACTTTTGTTTACATTAACTTTCAGCTTTCTCCTCCTGCACACTGTCCCAAATTCATTCACCAAACCTTGCAACTCCCATTCATCTTCACTCAACAATACTGTATCATCAGCAAACAGCAACACCGGAATCTTCCAAATCTCAGCCTCATTCATTAGAGCCACCCCCACATCCACTTCCCTACCCTGCACCTCCTTTACAACCCCATCCATGTATATATTAAACAGCCATGGAGACATCACAGAACCCTGTTTCAGTCCCACATTGAGATCAAAGAACTCACTCAGCTCACCATCCACTCGCACCGTAGTCCTAGCTCCTTCGTACATACTCTTCACAGCACTCAACAATTTCCCCTCCACCCCATATATTCTTAATACCTTCCGCATACCTTACCTATCTATTCTGTCATAAGCTTTCTCCAAGTCCATGAAGGCAGCATACACTTTCTTTCCCTTCTCTAGATACTTCTCCACTAAACTAATGATGACTGCTGAAAATAAAAGCCTGTTTAACATGTAAACGACTGATATGAAAACTCCGCTGGACAGTAACATCAAGTCGCAGTTTATGTTTGTGCATACAGTAACACAACCGGTGCCAGTATATTGTTTACGTGTGTTTTGCATAATTATTTTTAGAAGAAAGTAGGATCAGCCAAAATTTCAACATTACTTCCCAAAGGTCGATATCTAGGTCGCTGTTAAGTTTTTATATCCTCGTCGTTTCCTCCTGGGATCTGGGAACTTGTGAAGCTATCAGATGCGGCCCCTAAACTTTGGAAGGAGACAGCGGATATGATGAAAGTTTTACCTGCCATGAAAACAAGAATGTAAGTTGGAATTCTTTCGGAAAATCCCACGATTCCTGTTCCACTGAGAAGAAAAACAGCCTCGTTTTGTCCTATTGTATTTTCTGATTTACTCGATGGATTTAGAAGTTTATATTTTACAAGGATTTGGTGTTAGTAGAGGCACTGGTATATATTGCTGAAAGGCTGGTGTGTTTTGCAGTATGGTAACTCTCTCTCTCTCTCTCTCTCTCAAAATATATGTTTTTCCGGTCACGTGCCATAACCAAATTTTTTTAAAATTTTTTTTTACAAGGCGTCCCAGGAAAAATATGCAAAACTTTATAGGTGTTGTTTGGGCAAATTTTATGTATCGGTAATTAATACTGTATCACCATGTCTTAAATTTTGTGTATCAATAGTCGGACAGGCAGATAGATACACAGATATACAGACACAAACACACACAGACAGATAGATGGATAGATAGACAGAGATAAATAGACAGATATAGATAGATCAGTAGAGAGACTTCGAGGTTTGGTAAGCTGATGGTCTGATAAACTAAAAGTTATGGGTTTACTGGATTATCACCATCTCGAGGTCGTGTCTTCTCTTGTATTTCTATTACAGTAAACGCCAGATGAATTTATTCAGATGGAAGCTCGTATTAGAACCTGAGAGTGTTAATACTGTCACCATTAAACCTCTCATGGTCGGAATAACTCTAGTATTCTGTACCAACTAGCGTCAGACAATTTTATTTGGCTGAGGAGGGGTCGTAGATGGCTGAGAGTGTTTACAGACGATTCAACACACAATCATCATGACAACAAGACTGAGAGAATAGGTATAAACTTATCACACTGGGACACACACGCAGAAAGTGTATAGATAACGTGCCCGTATGTATGACGATAAGTGTATTTGGTTTAACACAGAAAATATTAACTTTCAAGATTCCTTACAATAATACGAGTACTAATAAGGAGAAGGAGGCTTACAATTAATATCTGCCGATTTCACGAAGGATATTAACTCGATCAATTAATTTTTACTTAGTCCCAATCTTATCCTACACTACGACCTCCTATAGTCGATGTTTCGCCCAGGTCACCAACTGCAGGTGCTGGGTGAAGAACGATAAGGGGTAAACAGACTATGTCCAAGCTTCTGACAGGCCCAAAAATCGAACTCGGATTCTACCACTTGCAAGATGGGTGTGCACTTCTAACCACTGCACCATCGACTCCCCAGGGATGTATGAGATGCAAGTGTGTTTCTTTCAATCATTGCCGTCTACAGTCGATGTTACTTGGCTTTGTATGGACTTTTCGAACCACAGTAGAAGGGGTAGGGCCTAGATTAGTTTATATTCATCCGGTTATTATCACAGCTTCTTCTTGAGTTGCATAACATGATAGGTGGCAAGAATACACCAAACAATACGTAAGCGGAATGAAGGGGTTAAGGGAAAAAGAGGGACATCATGGGAAGGAACCATGGCCTTACAAACCTGAATCCTGTGGCTCCACACATTTTAATGGTGCCTGAAACACGAACAAGGGAGGCGTATTAGCCACTGAATCCTACTGCAGATTATCACTGTATTTGTATTTGTTAGTTCCTTTTCTGTTTTCCCTTTTTTCCTGCCATTCGGCGTTTCCTTCCATCATTTTCCATGACCTTTTTTGTCTTTTCCTGTTTCACACTGCATTTCCTCTTCTATTTGCTGTCCTTCGTCCCCAAAATTCTTTTATCGTTATGTATTCCTCCTTATTTTCACCTTCCCTCCTCAACGTCCGTTCCATAGTTCTAGAATATTCTTAAATCGACCGACGGGAAAGAGGAAATAATACCTATCTCATCGACTTGGCACCTTAACTTGCCCCTGATTTCCGTCCTTCAGCGCCTCAGTCAAATGACATTAAGATAAAAATAAGTATCATTAAGATTGCATTTGTTAGTGACTAGCGTCATATTTTGCTGTTCTTATATAATTTAAAATTATCATTGAAGTTGGAGAGATCGCACTCTTAGGTTGGGTATTAACGAGAGCACAATGATCAGAATAACCTGCCTCAGAGTGTGACAGTGAACCTAATCTTTGGGGTGAGAGCAGGGAGATTTTTTTACATGTTAATGCATAATGCGTGACAGAAAAAGGAACAAGTATGTCTTTTATTTTTATTTTTTAAGAAATGCAGTGTTTGAAGTAAATCCCGTCGGTGTACATAAAAAATAATGGAATAATTAATAAAAAGAACTGATTAAACTTGGCACAATATTTAAAAAAATTTCCTCCGATATTCGTGAACTTCTCTAAAAGCAATATCCATACCTGTCGAAGTAAAATACACATGGTAGACCATACAGTCGTAAAAAAGTTATGTAGCTTTAATACTTTTAATCCAACGACCTGTAGCCTATACTTTTTAAAAGATTGCTACCACCAGACGATTTATTGAAACTTGGACTGATTTCTAGTAATCAAGGAGTTAATGAAAGTTATTTTAATCTCCTTCAGTTCTAAAACTCTCCACAGCAAAGTAAATTCGTATGATGATAGCACATGAAATACCTAATTGGAAAGAAACTGTAAACTGTTTCATTCCAATGACATATTTAAAATATTGTAGTTGCTATTCCAAACTACTTATCTGTGGAGAGACTTCTCGAACTGGAGGAGTTAGATACAGACTTCATAAACACTTTCGCCACCACAGGTCTGTACGAAGTTGAATACTCTAGTGGCAGCAAGAGCAATGTAAAAATAATAACTAACTGATTCAAGGGGTTAAAGCGTGATGCAATAATCTCGCCCGGTCTAGCTAGCAGTTGGTGTGGACGGAGGCTAAGTCATTCAATGGGAGGCGCATCATCGTAAGTCACAACCCTTTATGAGGTGGAATATATAGTTTATCGTTAAGCAGCAAAGCACGGATAAGAAGCCTTTCACTCTGATAACTTATTTTTAATTTTATCCCTGCTCTCCGGATTTTTTTATTTTTTTCGGATCTGGGAAGAATTTTTGAACTTCAGAGAGAAGACAGTTTCCAGTTACCTTTTGATTGCAAGAGGGCGCCCCCCAAATTAAATGCGTTTGAAAGATTCAAGATGTTTATAGTACAAATTTACCCATTTTCTACTAGATTAAACGATGATAAGTTTCTAACGAACGCGTCTTTTATTTTTTGGTACAATATTAGTACATTCAGGGTCTCATTTTCGGCTGAATAAAACTGTCTCTCGTTACCTGGAACAGAATACTAAAGTTGCCCCGACCATGAGAGGGTTATCGGTGCCAGTGATAATCTCTCAAGTCTGTACTGTCGCTTGGTAAGGAAGCTCCCGAACACCTCTACCGTAGTGATTTGGATATGAATTATTATACTTTTTTCACGTTTTCTCTGCAGAGTTTGGCCATATTGGTAGGATTTATGTAACACAGAAGAGGACAGTAAGGTGAAATAAGCAAAAAGTGTTAAGGAGCTTCCTCAGCCGACGAGAGTACCGGCCTCAGGCTCTTATGACTCCCGTGCAACTGAATAAGATCGTCTGACTTGAGCTGGAATATAATAAAAAAAAAATGCTGACCATCAAAGAGACGTACGATAAAGCTATAGTGCCACAGAGGTAGTCTTTGAAGCAGAAGAGCATGGCTGCAACTGACCAAGACCATTCCCCTCCCCCCGTGTGTGTGTGGGGGGGGGGCTTGTTGCTCCCAGATAATGTTCAAGGTGTATTCAGTTTGTTTTCCCGTTGATCGTGTTCTTTAGTACAACTGGGGATATGAGTAGTATTATACTACTGCAGGTTGTGTTCTAAGGGGTGGTGAAGGCTTAGGAAAATAAACAAATAAATAAATAAAACTGATTATGTATGTTAATGACCCTTGAGGTGCTGAAGAGGGACTCTTTCATGAGATGGCACTGATATAACTGGATGGCTCTGCTCCCCGGTTATGCAAACTTTCCTCATTTCCCCCCTTACCCATCCCACGAAAGGAGGATGGTAAACTGCAGGAGGAGGGCAACTTAAGACTGCAGTTCACCAGGTTCACATTTCAGATGAACCTGGGGTTAGACTATTACTAAAAACCTTCGTGCAGTCAATATGCAAAAATCTAAGCCCTCTAAGTTTGCACTGTTTGTGGCAGTAAAAGACTAGATGCTACACATAAATTCCAGGGCCGTATTTTCTTCTCAAGTTAAGAAAAAAAATAAAACGGAACAATACTAAATGAGATGAAGTGTACTCAAAACAGTACAACGGAGATGCAAGTGAGCAGGGGAGAAAATAAGTGAAATAATATAACCAAGAATGATTATGAAGGGAGGTCTTAAAATGAGTTATTTAGAAAACAACAAAAAAGGCAACAGACCACGTGCAAGAAGAAAGATAAACAGCTAATGACAGGGAAAAGGAATATAGGAATAGGCTTCAAAATAGAGGGGTGATCTACACCTGCAATGAAACAGGTATATCACCAAGAAAAGAAGGCATCATCGATACCAAATTGAGACGTGTAGCATATAATGAGGAAAACTACGAGCAAGAAAATGAAGTACTCCTCTCATGGTCGGGAAATCTCCGGTATTTTGTTCCAGCTTGCATTAGACTATTATAATCAGCTGAGAGTGGGTCCTACGAAACAGAGTGTAAAATTCTGTCATTATGATCAGGACACCTGAAGTAGACTGAAGTGTTCTACTGCAGCCAACATCAGGAGGCGTCATTCAGCTGAGGGTGAATCATACCAGTCTTTTGAAAATCCTATCACAGAGAGAAGGGTATGATGAATGCCCAAAAGTGCAAGTTTGATCATTACTGTATACTGGGAAAAACACATATCACATTGTACTGCAAAATAATAATTCAGCCATTATAACTTCATTTTACTCATTGTTGTATTCCAGGTAGCTTTGGAGATTTCGCAACTCCTCTTCCTTAGCAGTTTATTCTGCACATTACACCTCAATGTCCTACTGTATGCTATTGATGCAAACTAAGTCGATATTAAAACATATATGAACAGCGTAAGAGGAATGGTAACATGCAAATAAGTAAAAATAAATTAGTAGGGAAACGGTGTTACAGGGTCTCATAAGCCACCCAGGATACGACCCACTGTCTTTCGACCGTAATTGAGAACCTTCCCACCACCTTAGCAATTTCGAGGGTAATTTTATTGGAGTTTTTAATTGCCTCAGAAATTGCTCCTCGTAAATTGCTTCCAAGTTTTTGTAATCCCCCCTCTCATAATTTGAAGTTTGTACCGAGGCTGATGACGGCTCACGGAGTTGTGAGAAGATAGCCTTACTTTAACAATAAACTGTCTTCTTTTATCTGTATTTCCCACTGCTTATCACCTCCAGTCTTTCAAACGCAGTGTGTTCAGGCATCTCGAAACGAACAGATCTTGAATTGGGCTCTCTTATCCTTTCTCTCTCTCTCTCTCTCTCTCTTGGATGGAACAATTTTACGGGTGTCTGGCCAGTAGCCGCAACTGGCTTGCACAGTCACCACCTTCTCCGGCACTCATCCACTGATAGTACAGCAAGATCAGGGTTGTCTGCACGTTCTGGGAGCATCACAAATTATGATAATGTTATGTCCGTACCACCTGGACAGAGAGAGAGAGAGAGAGAGAGAGAGAGAGAGAGAGAGAGAGAGAAATACATACATAGGTGGACAGATATATATACACATACATACAAACAATGAGAGAGAGAGAGAGAGAGAGAGAGAGAGAGAGAGAGAGATGAACATACCCACCTGACAGAGAGAGGGATATTCTTAGTTTCATGGACACAGGTCTACATAGCCTTTTTATCCAGAGAACTTGGCCAATAAAAGGATCACGGAATCATTACAGTGACTCCAGCTGGGTGCTCCCGTCTCCAGCTTAGGCTTATCACACTCACTGCAAAGTTGGAAAGGCCCCACAGCAAGCCAAGTGTGATCCCTTGGCCTCAACTTTTCTCTTACTTTACTATAAATGGGTCCAGCAGACACCATTAAGCCATTACGCGACGTTATTTGTTGGGTTGTCGGGTACAGGATAGCTTATGTAAATAGAGAGAGAGAGAGAGAGAGAGAGAGAGAGAGAGAGAGAAGGGTATTACTGTACGTGATGCAAAAATAACAAGTGCCCGTTTTCACCGGGTCTCCACCTGTCCTAGAAGTCTGTCCTTCTTAATGTCAGGTCAAATCTAGTATTTCAATTCAGGAGACTCTAAGTGATTTTATTCAGCTGAGAGTGCGTCCTGACTGAGGGTTAAAATGACGCAGAAATGTGTGTGTGTGTGTGTGTGTGTGTGTGTGTGTGTGTGTGTGTGTGTGTGTGTGTGTGTGTGTGTGTGTGTGTGTGTGTACAAATTAATTTCTACAGAATATTTGGCTCTGAGAGGGACACAGGAAATTGTGTAGATAGGAAGCCATTTGCGAATTGAGCGTCAGGGCCAGCCACACTCCATCTCTCTCCACACAGACACCTCACGAGTCCCATCTCCACAGAAATATTGAAATTGGCTGCAGCATTCGATATGTGCGCAGCCCTGGCGTCTCCGTAGTTTTTCTTTCACAACTTCAGTCCGATCACGTATTATTATTATATTCTCAACACAATCGTATCCGTCTTAGAAGCTACGGACTGTACAAGATAACTAGAGTTAATTCGCTGATTCACTATATGAGGTGTCTTAGCTAAATAAAACCGTCTCCAGATAGCAATAACAAAAAATGTCATCGGTAGGAAAAAGTAAAAATCAAACTTATTTGAAAGACTTATTTCAGTGAACGGTATGTTACAGGGTTCTCCGCAAATAGTGATCTACTGCAGAATCACCTGCCGGTATCTTGCTTCTTATGGGGACGGCTCAGTCTGTTGGTGTAAGCATGGATAAGGCAGTGGGAGTAGGAAATGAATAAATGGCCCAGGTTAGAAGTTGATAATATCCCCGCAAGACAAGAAAAATCGCCTGGGGAAGTGAAAGGAGAGTTAAATATGAACCGGCCTCATGTTATCAAAGGAGTGTTGTGACTGTAAGTGAGAAAAATCTTACATGAGCAGTACAAATTGGGCACTAGAATTCAAGCTTTACGATTGGGATAAAATACTGTAGAAGGAGCACCATGAGAGGGTTTAATCACTAAAACAGGACAAGAGTGTACCGTATTAACTGGAGAAATAAAGCAAATAAGAGAACAGGATTTATTTCGCAAAGTGTGAGCAATAGGACATCTAAAGTAATGCCTGTATTGCAACTCTATCTACCATTAGTAAGACCTCGTTTAGACTATGCTGTGCAGTTTTGGTGTCCGTACTATAGTCCATCCATCCATCCATCATCCAATCCCAAGTTGCCCCATGAGGAGCGTAGGAGCCAGGGCCTAGGCAGTTGTTCCTGACATTTAAAATGTGAGTGACCAACCTCACTCATCCCTGAGTGGCATTACGTGAGCAATAAACCCCAACCAGCCCTTGGATATAAACCTTCACCGGCTCAATTCGATTGGAACACAATAATTACCCACTAAGCCACCAGGCGCCAAAATTTGGTTATATGGTTACCATCCAGCGTAGAAAATGGTTTCCTGGTGTACAGGAAGAATGAATATAAATTTGCTAGAAAATGTTCAGAGAAGAATGTCAAAAATGATACATGATGTTCGCAACCTCTCATATGAAGACAGACTGAAATAACCAAGTTTGCATTGACCAGAAGGGCAGAGAGTAAAGAGAGACTTAATTGAAGTGTGTAACTGGATGAAGAACATAAATATGGGAGATTTTAACAAGGTATTTAAAGTGAGCATATCGGATAGAACTAGAAGTAATGGTTTCGAACTAGACAAATTCCGTTTTAATAAGGGGATAGGCAGAAATTGGTATGACAGTAGAGTAGTGGAAGAATGGCATAAGCTACCTAGTGATGTAATTGCTACCCCTTCCACTGAGAGAGTCAAGCATAGGAAAGATAAACATATGACAAGTAAGGGTTGAATATAAAGAATCTCCTAATACCCGATACTAATTCATCTTTTTTCCTTTTCAGACTTCACTGTGATAGGCGTTTTTCTCCTTTCGCACTTTCCTCTAAAATGTTCAAGCCAGTTGTTCTTTACTGCATGGTGCTTCTTCTCACTTCTTCCTGCCGGTTTCGGCTGGAGGATTTGGAGGGCTAGGAAAGTCATTCTTCTTTATTTTCCTTATCTTATTCTAGTTGGCTGATCAAGTCTCTTGTAGGACCTGCATTGCATGGGCTAACTGGGCTAATATAGTAATTTTCTCTTGTTCGTATGTTCACTCTTGTAGGAGCTGCTTGATATGAGCCAACTGTCCTTCTGCAGCAATGCTCTTTTCTTTTTCATGTTCTTATGTTCTCTCTTGCAGGTGTTCCCTTTACTACTGTAGTTATCCTCTCTTAAGTTCTTAAGCATAAACACGAGACAAAGTTAGAAACATGATAATATTGAACAAGACGATGATGACGATGGTGGTAAATGTATTCTAGTTTCTCGCATCAGCTTTTTCACAGCTAAAGTAAGAAAAATTCCGTTAGACTGATCCGATTCGAGTCACTCAGCAGGTAAATTTGGACAAAAGCAGAAGAGTTTTAACTTATACTTCCAATGTGTGATTTAATGTTTAACATGCTATAGACAGTCTATATATAGATATGCAAAAATTTACCATGTCGGTGACAGTCATAATTCTAATTCAGAATAAGTCTAAGTTCGCCTCCACACCAAATGCCCGCACTCGCCCATGTCCGATGGGTCCATTTGAGGGGGTTTCAGTGATACAGAACTACCGCCGGTTCTAGCAAGCATTTGGTGTGCTAGCAGCCTTAGGTCCCTTTAACATTAAGACCGGAATCGAACATAGGGCAATATTTTTTGGTCACTTCGGATATTTCATTACGCCTCTTCTTCAGCGATTTACTTTATTTACTGCATCTTTTTATCTCCTTTTTTATATTGCTTAGGAAAACTATGTAGTTACTAGAATCACCGTATATGAATAACACGAATGAGGAGACTAAGGTGTGATACATATTATAAGGCGCCGAGAAAGAGGTGTTATGAAGTCTTTAATGACAAACTACTGGCCATAATCTCACGTAAATTGGCCGTTCGTGTCAAGTGGAAAAAACTCTCTCTCTCTCTCTCTCTCTCTCTCTCTCTCTCTCTCTCTCTCTCTCTCTCTCCACACGCACACACCCACCCACACACACACACACACACACACACACACACACACACACACACACACACACACACACACACACACACACACACACACACACAACTGAGGAAGACTATCTCTTTCATAGGGGCAGGGTCTGGGGAAAGCGTTTCTCGACTTAAGAAGTAAAAGTTATAGGATGAAAAAGAATGCTTTAACTTTGATGAAATTAACATTTAAAAGAAAAAGTATATTCTTTGTATAATCTTTACTGCAGTTAGTCTGGGCAAACAACGAGCATCAGAGGTGTGGTCGTATTCTAAACGAACTTGAAAATTTTTTAACACCTCCTCTGCGATTTGGTCTGCCTATTTCGCGTCAATGTCCTCTCACACGTTACTGAAAAGTATGTCGATCGATATCAAAACCTTATAAATAGCATACTAGAGAATGGTAGGAAATTATGTTACCTGTAAATAAACCGCTAACTAAGAATTGCTACGATGCTTCTTATGCTGGGTTTAGCACGATTTCATTTCGACAGCAGCCACATACGGACCACTTAAAATCCCGCCAATTCACAGGCACCCGGTCTAAGGCAACAGTCACCCTTGATGCACACCGCGGCGTAACTTAACCGGGATGAATGTAATCCAACCATCCCCTTGGGAGAAGAGAGAGAGAGAGAGAGAGAGAGAATATTCATCCCACTCAAATAACTCTCACTCTTGTTATTCAATGGGTCAAACGCAGAGGACAATTAAGAGGATTCAATTTCTCTCCCCTTCCATTGCACCAGATAATTTCTTATGTGTTGAGGAGACGACTTTGTCTGCGTATTTCGTGTCTATCCAGCATCAGTGATTCTTTTCCTAATCCCACTTCCACATCCACGCCCACAGCAGCAGACTGAGCGCCATTTACAGACCATCCTATGTAAACAAACTATTGCTTACTGCTATTCGATAATAACTTTTCAGAGTACATCCTCCTCCTTCCATTCACTACTGCTCAGCTCAGAGGAGGCTTTTTGTAATACTGGGGTTAAGGAGGGATATACTGTATCTTATCTTTGCTGTGGGGAAAAAAATCTCCCGTAGGATTAATGTTGGCAAAAATAAAACGGAAATTACGCCGTCTGAGCTAGGGAGGCAAAAATCCAGTGAAAGCCATAACACACTGAAATATTAATCTTGGGTTACTGAAAAGTGTTACTCTCTCCCTCCCTCTCTCTCTCTCT
>NC_136994.1:2665744-2678244 GCF_032717465.1 Coenobita brevimanus | reverse complement strand
AAAAAGTAGAAGGTATCTGGCGGAATACCAGAAACTTCCGTATTGTCGTTCTGAGATTTGCACACACACACACACACACACACACACACACACACACACAAGAGTGTAATTCGTATCCAAAGGGTTAACTAAATGGATGATGACCTCGCACGGGGAGGAAGAGACAACTGACGGTTTTGAGGAAGGTTCATGGGTGTCCAGATTTTTTTGATTTTTTTGTGTCATTCTTTCCATGACACAAGAACGGACAAAGCTCTGCCTATTGTCAGAACGGCAACCTGACACATAACTACCAAGAACAATATAGGGCTGAAGAAAGGAATAATAATTTCATATTGTTTAGTGCCTTTTTGTATGAATTTAACTCTGTTGATAAAGCTTTGTCATCACACAGGAAGGAAATACTGGACACTGCTAGTAGTCATCGCTGGCTCTGCCCCTATATGAGCCACAGGTCTGGGTCTGGATTGGCCAACTTAAAATCAGTCTCCTTTCGTAACACACATTTTGGATTTCAGAAAGATGAGACATGGGAAGATTTTATACTCTCCTCTCCAAGTCCTTCCTGCAGAAATAATTATAGTTCACAATAATTTTCCTTTCGTGACCATAATATGTTATGGCAGGATGATCGAGAGACACGAAATGTTTCTTCTCCTTCCTTACCCGTCCAGCAAAAATAATTCATAGTGACGGAGGGATGTTCTTCACCCGCCCCCACCCCCTAGGGGCTCGAGGACGGGTACTTTTTCACTCGATTTGTCTATCTGTTTGTTTGTTTGTTTGTATGTCTGTCTGTCTGTTAACAGCTTTACGCGAAAAATACTGATGCAATTTAACTAAAATTTCTGATCACTTGATTAAATTTGGGGGCAAATTGGGCCAAGGCCCAGGCTGTAGGCCCAAATTTTTTTTTTTTTTTTTTTTTCGCCATAACACCTTTCAAATTCGTCATATCGACTTAAATCCAATACTCAAAGGTGTATCTTTCAAGTCTGCATCCTGCAGCATACCTCATTACATCAGGGGGGCCACCCTCAGTTAGCGGTAGAGGGGTCAGTGTTAGGTGGGTAGGGCCTAAAATTTCAAATGGGCATAAAATCGCCAATTTTCACCCGATTTATTCCAAATTTGATATGTGACATCTTCGACTAGATATCCTGTTGTGTTCATACGTCAGCACCAAAATGACTGCCGGGGACGGGTTTGCTGTGCCTTGGCATAGCTTCTTGTTTATTTTCTTCTCTCTCTCTCTCTCTCTCTCTCTCTCTCTCTCTCTCTCTCTCTCTCTCTCTCTCGTGTGTGTGTGTGTGTGTGTGTGTGTGTGTGTGTGTGTGTGTGATTTCAGGGCCAGGAAAGGTCGACAGTGAAGGTTACTTGGTCCAGGATGTGGTGGGGTAATCTGTTAGGTAATTCCTCCATCTCATTCATGGTGTTTGGTTGAAATTAGGTCAGGTTATTATTCGTGGTGGGACATTTCCACTCATTATTTTGGTTCATTGGCTAAAGTAATTTGGTGTCATCGTGTCATAATAGCCGCTGTCCAGGGGAAATTAGGCCGTCACTTGCAATGCTTTTATGTGGTGAGGATGAGTGTGATTTCTTCCAGTATCCTGTTCAGATATCACAACAATTAGATACTTTTTTTCTTACTTTCTTGTTTCTTACAGTGAAAGTCATAGGCTAATATTATGAAGAGATGCAGCGACGAGTTTTTTCCAACAGTTATGTTAATTAAAAGTTGCTGTAGACAGAGAAGAAATGAGTGTGGAGTATAGCGTAAAATAAGAGAGAGAGAGAGAGAGAGAGAGAGAGAGAGAGAGAGAGAGACTGGAACAGTCGAAGATGAAAAATTTATGTATCCAAGATGGTGACATGAAGGCGAACAGTACTAATTTTTGACAGAAACCGAACTTAAACTGACAAAAGTGTAAATCGTCAATACTTCTGAAGTGTGGATATCGCTCAAATTATTTCAGCATTTATTGTTTACACTGAATGGGCGTTACTCTTCCAGTACGGTAGTTTATTATCCAAGTTGGTTAGGTCTTTATCTAAACGAATGTGAGCAAGATATATATATATATATATATATATATATATATATATGTGTGTGTGTGTGTGTGTGTGTGTGTGTTATTATCTGATAAATTATACCCAGTAATTCTTTGAAAAAGGTTCTTTAAATAATGGTAGTTTTGTTCCGAATAATTATGTGCTGATTCAGCCTGGGGAAACATTTCAGACATTAAGAGAGCAGCATATGCATACCGGTATATATATATATATATATATATATATATATATATATATATATATATATATATATATATATATATATATATATATATATATATATATATATATATATAATATTACTGATGCCCAGAGATAAATGAAATATTAACACAAACAAATAAAGTAAGAAGCTGTGAATCTTAGGAACGTGACTGTTAATACAAGTATCAATATTTTTTTTACCGTTTCCCCTCTTATAGTCGCAACATTTTTAGCATTGTATTCCAGGTAACGACAAATTATTTTATTCAACTAAGTGAGTCACAGGAGCCCGAGTGTTAATATTATTACAGTGAAATACGTGACTGTAGCGTGTTTGCCCGAAACTGACAGAGATCCACACCCCATTTCAGCTTAAGTTGAATTCACAGTGGACAAAATACGGCAAATATTTTTTTGCTTTCGCGAGCCGTTTTTACTTATACTTACCTCGTGCTCTAATGAAATATTTTACCCACAGTTTAAAAAATGAAGATCTTATATAAAGAAATTTATGTACTCACCGCAGAAACAAACTTCATCTCGAGCTGAATCCCGCTGGCTGTTGATCATTCGGCTCGCAAAGAGACTGGCTAATATGTTAGTCGTTTTCTGTCCAAAGTGAAGTTAGATTTAGCTGATGGCCAAGTATAATCAGAGTGTAAGTTAAATATTACAAGTAACCAAGGAGACCATCCTTAACTCGTAATAAAAACTCATAGAATTCCATGCATCCATAGCTTATCATTTGAGTTGTCGGAGTGGCTCGTATTTGAGTTGCTCGAGTAACGAAGTTCCGTCAAATAAAATCAAACCGACTGTAGAAGGGTATCATTAATAGAGATGCAT
The DNA here is from genome assembly GCF_032717465.1 of Coenobita brevimanus. Classification (NCBI taxonomy): domain Eukaryota; kingdom Metazoa; phylum Arthropoda; class Malacostraca; order Decapoda; family Coenobitidae; genus Coenobita; species Coenobita brevimanus. Next base: position 2,675,118 of record NC_136994.1, on the reverse strand, counting down.
CCTTTATTGTACACACATGCTTCCCAAGTTTATCTCCTGTTTGTTTTCTCCCACTTAACTCCTCTTACTGGCCAAACAGTCTAACAAGTCTTCAACGAATTCACAGCCAGTCTGGATGAACGTCAGAAAAAAAAAAAAAGAGCTAAAATAGATTGACATGTGCTGATTTAATGCAACATTATTAAAATCCACACTTGCTTCTTTAAGAAAATTATACCAAACCTAAATTTAAAAGATTATACAATATATGAAACATGATCAATACTAAAGATTTGTTCTGAGAGCAATATACCTTTCTTAACACCATTATTCTAAGTACGTCATCAATCTGTTCTTGATACTGCCAGTCGATTTTATGTTGCATAAATGAGTACGCATAGTAATGATGGTGTTATGAAGACTGTGCCTATCCCCACCTCTTCGGAAGTCTCCTGTAAAATTAATATACTGTAGTTGTCTGTACAACCAAGAATTAAATGTGAAAATTCATCATCTAGTGAAAGGACTAACACTTCACAATATATTAATTTAGAACCGAATTGCCTCAAAGATGGGTATGAAACACAGTCCGTTATTTGTAGTATATTTTCCCGGGTCAGGTGCCGGGAGGGTCTTAGCAGAGACGGCGGCCCGGCTGCTCTCAACTGATTAGGAAGTTTTGCAGGACTTCGTGAGAGTGGATGAAATTAGCGGAGGTCAGGGCAGAAAAAGTGTCTGGCTTGAATCTTACGTCGGTCCCTGTTTAAAAAGATACAACGCACAGTAAACCCTCACCTTCGTCACATTCGTTGAGCTTATCCTCATAGGATAATGTAGCTTGGCTTCATCTTATGCTGGTAAGTACTGTACTGGTTCGTTCTCCTCATGTGTGTAGTATCTTGATGTCTCATGTTGACTGCCTAGTGCAGTGGGTAGAACATGTTGGGATGGCTCCCAAGGCCCAGTAGTCCTCCTACATACCATACACCTCTACATGTCGCCACTTAGGAGCTAACAACCACCGTTTATATTGAATACATTTTGGGCTGTCTCATACAGGACTAGTGTACTGGTATTAGCGAGGGTATTTTTACGACATGTCGGCGAGTCTTCTGGTAGGTCGGTAAAGTCTGCATTATATGAAATTCAAATCCTTAAACTGTTCCCTGCCCCAGCATGGATTTGAACCTGGGTCCGGTAGGACCGCAGGTCACCTCTCTACCGACTGAGCCACAGCCTCCACCCCTCCTAGTAAATGTGTGTGTGTGCGTGTGTGTGTGCATTTAAACCCTCGCAGGCGCAGGTGGTTTGAGTTGTTAGATTGTTTAACAACTTGTAAAGCGTACCATGACACGAATCAGGTAAAATGAAATATCAAAATATGACACACATCGGTGGGAAACTTGTGTCCTCCTTTGTCTGACACATTGTGCATCACGGTGTGTTGTACAGGATGGTATTTAATGACTCGATTGGAGTCCGTGCATGAAAGGGTAAATTTGACACCGGAGGGGAAATACTGGTCGGGTAATATGTAATGAAAGTTTTGGAACATTGTGAGTTAGGTTTTGTAATTTGTGATTTTTATGACCCCATGAGCCCCCCCAGGGGTAGCATACTGTCTTAAAGATTTACGATGCTTTCTCAGCATTCATGCAAGGGACATAAAATTTTGTCTTGTAAACCTTTGACTGCTTGCTTACTCGAAATTCACTATTTTTATTTATGTGTCATTATTGTCACACTTAGGGACAGTTTTTTTACTTTTCGTCGTTTGGAAGATAAGATTAAAACAGTTATCAATAGCCTATAATATCCCAATAATCTACTGAAATAGAACCTTTCTCGCTGGAGTGAATATTACTTCACGATAATAGGATAATGTACTCATTCTCGACTTTTGTTGAAGTGAAGTTCAGTAAGGAAAAAAACGAACAGTGGACTTGTGGGTCTGGGTCTCACACACACACACACACACACACACACACACACACACACACACACACACACACACACACACACACATCGTCGTTCTTATTTATCTCGTTAGAGATCCTGTTTGTTTATTTTTTAATCCTGCCTTCTGGAGTACCCCTTCTTTCACAGTGTTCAGTCAATCAGACAAGCAATCAGTCGGTCAGTCAATCAATCAGTCAATCAATCAGTCAATCAGTCAATCAATCACTCAGTCTTGCCTATATATTGTATGTGTCTATCTATCTGTTTATGTCTTTCTGTATAGGTATCAATCTAGTATGGCATTTAATCCATTGGCTCCCAGTGTCCTCAATGTAGGACGGAACTGGGCATTTTCAAAATTTAATAAAGAGGGGAACCCTGGGGTAGGGACCTATGAGCTTCGCGACTATGAGCCTACAGGCGGATGGCGGCACGCCTCGCACTTTTCCAGCCAAATCCCTCGCACATGAAATCTGGGAACCAATGGGTTAATCTAACAAGAGTAATGGAAAAAAAAGTACCTTACAGAGTAACAGGTAAAAGAGCAGATATTACAGTATGAAAGGAAAATGCACTAATTGGTAATGTAGCAGCTTAATTTGAAAATTTAGTCAGTGAAACATAAGTTACTTTAAGAAATAATCTTTGCAAGTAAATTCCATATATATATATATATATATATATATATATATATATATATATATATATATATATATATATATATATATATATATATAATTTTGTCAGAAAGACTGAAGACTGAACGGCATTAGCGGGATAATCCTGTGTTGTGCAGACGGATGGGATCTAATGCCCAGTCAGCTGCAGCAAGTGTAGGCACAGGTTAAGAAAAAGAAGAAATTGGAGATCAAACTGAATGCCGGACTCCATGAGCTTTCATCCAGGCCGGGAGGAGCCGGGCTTGGGAATGATGTTGCCTAGTTGTTATTCGTGTCAAAAAATCTATGAATGTAGTGCAATCGTGATTCATGTATGACCAGCCTTCTTCTGAATGTCCCCCCCCCCTTTTTTTTTAATTACCAGCAAGCCACAGTAGGGTTTGAAAGGGGGAGGGTGTGATGGAAATGTTAAAAAAAATGAGAGACGAAACATGGAGTGGTAGGAGGAATGGTGGACAGAAAAGTGGGAGAAGGAAGGAGAGATTAATGCAGTGTTAACTGGGTCGTAATAATTCGATATTCGATCTTTCATCAGTCAGAGCGAATGATATACGTTATAATGTGGCTGGTAGTGTCAATAAGTCTCCTGCAGAAGGCAGTTACAAATCTAACTTTTGGTGAAGTGCTGATGGCATGGAATAGTTCTTTACTGAATCTACTAGTTTGACAGTCCCAGAGCCAATTATTTCAATGGTGTTTTGCACGGGAATGTAATTGGGATGAACGAAATTATTTCCGTTTAATTTTTGCATCTTAGTAACCTTTCCCATAGATCGTACCTGGGTGGGATTTTGTATGTGATGGTTGGGCGTGGGTGATTATAAGCTGACTTCCTGAGCAAAGAAAAATAAAATGCCTAGGTTTAACACTCCTTAAAGGGCGATATTCTGTCCTCAGCTTTACCGACGTCTAGTGCTATGCACCACTGTGAATAATCCCTCATCCTCCCTCCCTCGCTTTCCCAGAGAATAGTCATGGTGATCCTGACCTCCCTGATCCTGACCCTTGCGCCACCCTGACATCGTAGTGGCAGGAGGAACATGACTACGCTGCCTGCTACGCTTACCATGCTCCATAATTAGCGACAGATCCTCAAAATACACAGCCAAACCTCTATATTCAGGAAAGTTAAATAAAAAGTTGAAAAAAAAATGTCCGTGTAATAAAATACGATTATGCAGCAATATTTGGGTGGTAAACTAGCACTGTTTTAAACAAATATTTATAATGCTGCGTGTTACAGTTGATAATATATACATCATGCACTTATACTTTGTGACAGTTAAGTACAGTATACAGTAAACTGCTCATAGTACATTCGCCTATAAATATTGATATGTATTGTTTCAGAGATTGTTACTTACATATTATATTTATTTTATTATAATAATTGTTCAAGGATAACCTGTAAAAACAATGCTCACTAGAAAGGTAACATTTGTAAGCAAATACATGACATATCCTAGGGTCTGCATTTTTTTTTTATATATATTTTTATTTGCATGTACAGTATCTGTGACTCAGATGAATCACCAAACAAACTGGCTAGAGGACGCATTTAAATCTAACCCGCCTAATACCGTACCCGCATTCCAGATTGAACAGACAGGCTTTATTGCGATGGTTGTGTTGGCGTTGGTTATTCTGCATCCCTCGTTAGATGGTTCTATGCCCACCCTTTTGAAAGTTTCTGAGCTATGAATTATTTTTAAATGTCTGTCGAAAACCAACTACAAGTCTTTCGAGATACAAGGCCTAAGTGTTGTCCATTTCTAGATAGACCTGCAAAGGTACCCGGTGCTGCCCTGGTAAAAACCAATGATCGTGTATACCGGCATTCCCTGTGATCCTTGATATCCATTCTCCTTGTGGAGGAGGACCCAACGGGGTCCCACTTTACACACTGAACATATGTTCTTCCTTGGGCCTATTTCTCCAGGGGTATATTTCCAATGGACTTATCACTACCATGTACTGTACCACCTTTCCTTCTACCCACTCACCCACAAAGCCTTCCCACCCCATCAATCCGTCCACCCATCGGAACCACTGCAGCTACTAATGATATGGTCGAAGAAACCATAAACTCTACTGCAAACGACCACCATGTTTCCAGCATGATGACTTGCTTATAATTAGTTCTAATCTGGGCCATCAGGGATGCCACAGCAGTATCTGTAATGTACACATTTAAATTTGTTAAAAGTTAGCCTATACCTGTCAGAACTTTTTAGAGTCCTATTTGCGTCCCCCTTGATTTCCATAGAGGACGGATGGACCAACATTCTCTCTCTCTCTCTCTCTGTATATATATATATATATATATATATATATATATATATATATATATATATATATATATATATATATATATGAATATATTGAATATGTCTCTCTCAGGACCTTCTTTCCCACCCCAGAGCAGGGGGAGGAGTAACAATGTCCAGACAGCCTAAACTTGCCCAGTTCAATGGGCCACTCTTCCGTTCACTCATCATTCAAGCCCCCGGATTCCTGGCTCTATTGGATATGCCAAAAACATTCACCACATTCTATAGCCTCACATAAACGTATCCGACAGAGTCAATTCGGACGCTGCCACGTTAAAAAAGGGTGCCAAATCCCTGATCATGCACTTCTCACAACATTCATCCAGTCAGCTCGATCTCTTGTCAGTTCCCTAGCCTCACCGACCTCTAAACCTCTCTTCCTCACACACTCATCCACCATATTTCTCCATCTTCTTGGCCCACCTCGCCTTCTCCTTTCTTCAAATTCGCTCAGATATGCCTTTTTCACCACTACATTGTTATTCATTCTTTTCACATGACCATACCATCTCAGAACACTCTCTTCGATTTGGTGTCCACCGACTTCCTCACTCTACATTTTCGCGAATCACATTATTTCGTATCGTATCCACCCTCTGTACTCCACATACATTCCTCAGCAGTCTCATCTCCATTGCTGTTACTCTTGATTTTTCATTTTCATGCCACACCATAGTCTAACATCCATATGTTAAAGTTGGCACTAACATTCCTTCATGTAAGCCTCGTGCAGCTGCATCACTCAAGCCTCTGTTTCTTATCAAGGCCATCATTGCACCAGCTATTTTTCTTCCTTGTGTCACCCTACTTTCAACTTCTTTTGCACATTTTCCTCTCTTTTCTGTCACTGTACCCAGGTATTTGAACTCTCTCACCAATTCCAGTCTCTCTCCAATCACTGTAACATCGCACTGCGAGTCACCTTCTCTCTCAATAACCATCACTTTATTCTTTTTTACAATTACTCTCAAGGCACGACGCTCACAGACATCAACAAAACTCTGCACTGGCCTACCAGGTTCGTGTCCGGTATTTGCAAGCAATACTGCATCATCAGCATACAACAAAATTGAGATATTCCCCCAATCACCATTCATTACCAACGCCACCCTCCTCTCCTTTACTCATGTTTGTACTTCTCTCATCACCCCATCCATATATATATTGAACAACCATGGGGACATCACACAGCCTTGTCGCATTCCCACACTGATCGTGAACCATTCACTTAGATGCCCATTAACCCTTACACATGCTTCGCTACCATCATAAAAACTCTTGACGGCACCTAGCAGGTTACCAACTACACCGTACATGCGCAAAAGTTTCCACAATCTTTCTCTGTCCATTTTGTCATATGATTTTTCCAAATCTATGAATGTCATAAACACCTTTATGGTCCTTCTCACAACCCTTCTACACTATCTGTCTCACTGCAAATATTTGATCACACATCCTCTGCCACTCCTAAAGCCACCCTATTCATCACTCACTAGGACTTCTGAGATCTCTCTTACTTTCTCTATAATAATCCTTCCATATACCTTCCCTACCATACTCAGTAAACTTATGCCACGATAATTCTTGCACTCACTTCGCTCACCTTTATTTTTGTACAGGGATACAATCACAGCCTTTTTCCACTCCGCTGGCACAGTTCCACTCATCCATGCCTTCTTACGTATCTCCAACAAACACTTCATTCCACTCTCTCCACTACACTTAATCATCTCTGCATAAACCTCATCAACCCAAGTTGATTTCCCATTTTTCAGCCGCTTCACAGCACTCTTCACCTGTGCGAGTGTCACGTTTCCTGGCACTGCATTCCTTCTCTGCACACCCCCAAAGCCAGTCATGTTTCCAGCCGCTCTGCCCTCTCTATTGCCATTCATCAGGCTTTCAAAATATTCTTTCCATCTGATCCTTACTTCATCCAAATGGGTTAATATTCTACCACCTATATTCTTCACACTGTCACATTTCTTTCCACTTCCACTTTTACATTTCCTCACCTCTTTCCAGAATAACCTCCTATTTTCAGAGTAGTTTGCATTCATTTTTTTTTTCCTAGATCATCATTTATCTCCCTATTTTTCCACTTCACTAGTCACTTTACGGGCTTCTTGCTTTCAATATATTCAGTTCTTATTTCAGTTGAACCCCTGTCCTGTAACCACTTTAGCCACTTCTTTTCCTCCACTGCTCTCTTAACCGTATCATCCCACCATGCCGTACCTTTCTTCTTTGTTGTTACTCTTGCCACACCGCACACCGCTTTAGCATTCCTAACTAAGCAATCCTTATATGCATTCCACAGGCTGTCCAGATCCATTTAATTCCAATTCACTGATTCTAACTCCTCCTCTGCTTTGGTCTTGTAATCATCTGCCATTCTTTTGATCCCTCAACTTCTCAACTGTCCGTCTCTCTCCCTGACTGCTCCTCTCTCTCCTGATCCACCTCACTCCTCTCAGCTTGATCTTGTATACCACAATCATACGATCTAACAGACCACCACATCGTCCTCTCACGGCCCTCGTATCAGCAACCATTCCCAACATCGACCTCTCTACGAGCACGTAATCAATCAGGTTTCTTTCAACACAATCCCGGTTCCCTCTGTACCATGTATATTTATGTGCATCTTTGTGTTTGAAATCTTCTCCTTTCGGCTCTTCCCTTAGGGGTCGCCACAGCGTATCATCCTTCTCCATCTTACTCTGTCCTCTGCATCTTCTTCTTTTACACCTACCACCCGCATGTCCTCCTTCACTACATCCATAACCCTTCTCTTTGGTCTTCCTCTCTTTTTCCTGCCTGGTAACTCCATTTCCGGCATTCTCCTCCCGACATACTCCTCATCCCTCCTCCGCATATGTCCAAACCATCTCAGTCTCGCCTCTCTAGCTTTGTCCCCAAACTGACGTACGTGCGCTGTCCCTCTAATATGTTCATTTCTAATTTTGTCCAACCTCGTCACTCCTAGTGAAAATCGCAACATCTTCAATTCTGCTACCTCCAACTGTGCCTTCTGTCTTTTTGTCAGTGGTACTGTCTCCATTCCGTACAACATGGCTGGCCTTACTACAGTCTTATAAATTTTGCCTTTCATTTCTGCAGAGACCCTTCTGTCACAGATCACTCCTGTCACCTTTTTCCACCCACTCCATTCCGCCTACACTCCCTTTTTTACCTCTCTATCACATTCTCCGTTACTTTGTACAGTTGACCCCAAGTATTTGAATTCATCTACCTTTGCCACCTATACACCTTGTAGCCTCACGATTCCCCTGTCATCTCTCTCATTTACACACATGTACTGAGTCTTGCTTCAGCTTATTTTCATTCGCCTTCTCTCCAGTGCATATCTCCATCTCTCAAGCTCTGCCTCAGCTTCCCCCTAGCTCTCACTACATATCACAATGTCTTCCGAAAACATCATTGTCAACGGAGGCCCCTGTCTAAGCTCATCTGTCAATCTGTCCGTCACCATCGCAAACAAGAAGGGGCTCAAAGTCGATCCTTGATGCAATCCCACCTCCACCTTGAAACCCTCAGTCATTCCTACTGCACAACTTACTCCTGTTACACTATCGTCGTACATGTTCTTTACCACCCTCACGTACTTCTCTGCCACTCCTGACTTTCTCATACAGTACCACAATTCCTCTCTCGGTACCCTATCATAAGCCTTCTCCAAGTCTATAAACACACAATGCAACTCCTTCTGGCTTTCTCTGTTCTTCTCCATCACTATTCTCAAAGCAAATATGGCGTCTATAGTACTTCTCCCTGGCATGAAACCAAATTGCTCCTCGCAGATTCTCACTTCTCTTTTCAGCCTAGCATCCACTTCTCTTTCCCATATCTTCATTGCATTGCTGATCAGCTTTATACCTCTGTAGTTGCTACAGCACTGCACATCACCCTTGTTCTTGAAAATCGGAACTAGAATACTTTTTTTCCACTCCTCCGGCATCCTCTCACCCTCCAGGATTTTGTTGAACAATCTGTTAAACCACGCCACAGCCATCTCTCCTAAGCTCCTCCGAGCTTCCACTGGTATACCATCTGGGCCCACTGCTTGCCATCCTTCATCCTCTTCATGGCATTCCTCACTTCCTCTCTCTGATCTCTTGCACTTCCTGACTCACTACCTCCAACTCTTCCAACATTCCCTCTCTCATATTTTCTATATTCATCAACTCTTCGATATACTCCTTCCACCTTCTTTGTGTTTGAAATACAAGTTACAAATGCACAACCTCCTCTCCTGATACTTATCCTTTAGTCGCTTCCCAATATCATTTCCTCCTGGTACTACATTACAACCCATTAAGTTATCCTCAAGACCAGTGCCTACTCTTCCATTCATATCGCCCATTACGATCACTTTATAGCTCCTGGGCATTTCTTTCATTAC
>NC_136994.1:2654496-2665644 GCF_032717465.1 Coenobita brevimanus | reverse complement strand
TACTTAATCCAGATCATGTCAAAGCCCGTCTTTCTCTCTCTCACTCCTGCCTTCAGACGGTGCATACACTACAATCACCGCAACTTTAACCTTCTCAGACTTGAACTTGACATACATACACCTCAAGCTGACACGTTTGTAGTCTCTCATTCTACTCTGCCACACCTTATTCATCAACAAAACAGCTTCCTTGCATCTTCCTCGCCCATTCATACCCGATCTTACATATTTCTCACCCTCTCACTCCTCCACTTTACATCCTTTCCTATTAGTTTCACAAAGTGCCATCACTGCACGTCTCACACTTTTGAACACATTCACTACTTCCACCTTCTTGCTATCCTCATTCACACCTCTCACATTCCACATCCCCATGCGAATCTCCGTTTGGTTGGGTCCCTGGGCAGGTATTGGGCCCTCCAAGGCTCTCTGAAACAACCGCCATCATCAAGTGGTTTTGGATAGGGGAATCTGGGGGACACTTAACCCTGCCAAAAACCCCGGTTATATGGTTACCACCCAGCGCAGTAAATGGTTTCCTGGGTACCGGATATATATATATATATATATATATATATATATATATATATATATATATATATATATATATATATATATATATATATATATATATATATAGCCGTGAGGCCGTAGCAACAAGTAACACCACAAAAAAAAAAAAAAAAAAAAAAAAGGAATGTAACTGTATATACTGGATATAGGCAAGTAGTATTGCATATTACATTCATTACCGTTCAAAATTTGGTTTGATTATGTTATCAGCCACACTGACTTATGGTTTTAAAAATTGCCACTGGAGATATTTATTGATTAACTTATGTTTGTACTCAGTGATATTTTAAATGTCAGTTTTAGGTCATTGTTGGAATTGACTAAATCTAAGTAACTGAACTTTATCGGAATAAAATAAAAAGAATAAAAAGTTCAAGCACACTATAATTAAAAATGGTAAATGAATGTTGTACCATGAATAATTTTTGTGGATATATCCCCCCTGAGGCAGGGGGGACACAATCTGGCCGCACTATGGAGTGGTACTACTACTCTGCGGCCAGGTTGTGTTAGGAAGAATACTGCCACCGTATTCCCTGCGTGTCGTAAAAGGCGACTAAAAGGGGCGGGGTGAGGGGACTAGGGACCCCCTCCTCTGTTTTTTAGTTCCTAAAAAGAGACAGGCCAGAGAAAGGGATTGGGGATTGAGTTATCCCCGTACCCTGAAGATTGGGTCTATGAATGTGCGTGGATGTAGTACGATTGAGGCTAAAAGGGAGGAGACTGGGAGAATGTTTGTGAGAAGAAAGTTGGATGTGTTAGCTTTGAGTGAAACGAAGATGAAAGGGAAGAGGGAGTCTGTGTTTGGAAGTGTAAATGGAAGAGTGTCAGGTGTTGATAGAGGAAGGGCAAGAGAAGGTGTGGCCTTCTTAGTGAGTCTGGAAGTACAGCAGTGTGTGATTGAATGGAAGAAGGTGTCATCGAGACTGATGTGGGTGAAAGCGAAATTTGAACGTGAGTTGTGGGTGTTTGTGAGTGCATATGGGCCTGGTAGTGAAAGGGATGAAGAAGAGAGGGAGTCTTTCTGGAATGATGTTGATGAGTGTCTGCAGAGTTTTGGAGCGAATGTGAATGTGGTAATGATGGGAGATCTGAATGCTAGAGTGGGAAATGTAGCAGTTGAAGGTGTAGTTGGTATGCATGGTGTGCTTGGAAGAAATGAAAATAGGGAACGAATGATAGGGATGTGTCTTGAGCGAGAGATGGTGATTGGAAATACGCTGTTTGAGAAGAAAGATATTTATAAGTATACATGGGTGAGACAGGAGGGTGGAAGGGTTGTTGACAGAGCTTTGATGGACTATGTGGTTGTGTCTAGGAATGTAATAGGAAGATTGTTGGATGTCAGAGCTCTGAGAGGGGAGGTGGAGGTATGTCTGACCACTACCTGGTGGAGGGAAAGTTAAGAGTAGGTAAGAGATTGGTAAGAGCTAGGAGGGTTAGGTGTGGCAAGGAGGTTTTGAAAGTGAGTGAGGTGGATAAAAGAGAGAAAATGATAGAGTATCAGGAGAAATTGAAAGATGAGTGGAATGCAGTGAAAGATTAGGAAATTGGCAGTGTGGAGGAGGAATGGCAGTTGTTTAAGAGTGCTATGGTGGGGCATGCAGAAGAGGTGTATGGTGTGAGACGTGTGGGTGGTGGTGTAAGAAAAGGAAGTGAATGGTCGTGCGAGGAAGTAAGTATGGCTGTGGCTGAGAAGATACGTGTATATAAAGTGTGGCTGCAGAGGAGGGATGAGGTGTCATATGAGAGGTATAAGGAAAAGAGGAATAGGGCGAGAAGGGCTGTGTGTGATGCTAAAGTGGCAGCAGATGAGAGGTGGGGTAGGCGGCTGACTGAGAATTTTCAACAGAATAAGAAAATGTTCTGGAAGGAGGTGAAAAGGGTGCGAAAGGGAGAGTCTGGTAAGGAAGAGCAAGTAAAAGCAGAGGATGGAAGGATGTTAATTGAGATGGATGCAGTAAGGAAGAGATGGGCAGAGTATTTTGAAAGATTGTTAAATGTAGAGGAGGAAAGGGTGGCTGAGATTGTGGCAGATAGAAGGGTGCAAGAAATAAATGTGTTGGGAGAGTTGAATGATTCTTCGATCACGAAAGAGGAAGTGGAGAAGGCAGTAAAGGAGATGAAAACAGGGAAAGCTGCAGGTATGGATGGGTGTGCTGTGGAATGCCTGAAGGGTGGTGGAGTGACTATTGTTGACTGGTTAGTAAGATTGTTGAATGTGTGCTTTGTGAAAGGTATGGTGCCAATTGACTGGGCAAGTGCTTGTGTGGTCCCATTGTATAAAGGCAAGGGTGATAAGTATGAATGTACTAGCTTAGGGATATAAGTCTGTTGAGTGTTGTAGGTAAGGTTTGTGGCAGAGTGTTAATTATGAGAGTTAGAGAGGGTACAGAGGGAGTGATTGGTGATGAGCAGTGTGGCTTTAGGAGAGGGAGGGGATGCGTGGATCAGGTGTTTGTTGTGAGACAAGTGTGTGAAAAGTATTTAGCGAAAGGCAAGGATGTGATTTGGGCATTCATGGATTTAGAGAAAGCGTATGATAGAATTGATAGGGAGGTTTTGTGGACTGTTTTAAGATTGTATGGACTTGATGGTAGGTTAATAAAAAGGGTGAAAAGTTTTTATGTAAATAGTAATGTGTGTGTAAGAGTGAAAAATGCTGTGAGTGATTGGTTTCCCGTGAGAGTGGGGCTGCGACAGGGATGTGTGATGTCGCCTTGGTTGTTTAATATTAATATGGATGGTGTTGTAAGGGAGGTGAATGCAAGAGTTTTAGGTGGAGGTCTGAGTCTGGTGAATGTTGATGGTGGGGAGTGGAATCTGAAGCAGCTGCTGTTTGCAGATGATACTGCACTGGTGGCTGATTCAGAAGAGAGATTGAGACAGTTGGCAGAGGAGTTTGGAAGGGTGTGTGAAAGGAGGAAATTGAAAGTAAATGAGAATAAGAGTAAAGTGATGAAGTGTACGAGGTTGGTAGATGGTAGGGGGATGAAATTAGTTTTGAATGGCGAGTTGCTTGAGGAGGTAGAGTGTTTTAAATATTTAGGGTCACATGTTGCTGTGAATGGAAGAATAGATGCAGAAGTGAAGTTTAGAATGAATGAAGTAGGAAAAGTGCTGGGAGGAATGAAAAAAGTGTTTAGATGTCGTTCGCTTAGAATGGATGTAAAGAGAAGGCTGTATGAGGGTGTTGTGGTACCGACAGCATTAAATGGGGCTGAAACGTGGAATATGGGTGTAGCAGAGAGGGAAAGTTTGAATGTAATGGAGATGAGGTGTCTGAGGAGTATGTGTGAAGTGACACGTATGGAACGAGTGCGAAATGATGAAGTGCGAAGGAGAACTGGAGTTGTTCGGGAGATGGCTGGTAGAGTTGAGCAGAGGGTTTTGCGATGGTTTGGGCATATGGAGAGAATGGATAATGAGCGATTGGTGAAAAAGATAACTAGATCTGATGTGAGAGGTGTAAGGCTGAGAGGAAGACCATGAATAGGATGGATGGACAGTGTGAAGAGAGCGCTGGATGCGAGAGGGATGTCTGTTGAGCAAGAAAGAGTGGCTGTGCGTGACAGAAATAAATGGAGAGAAATTGTAAATAAATTATTGATGACGCAGCCCTGAGGGGATATTCTCCCGCATTTGGTCTGATCAGCTAGTCAGGTCAGGTGTGGGTAAGGGGATGGGTCTATTATGATGTGGCAAGGGTAAACCAGCTCTGCTGTCGGGCCCTACTGCAGATGTCACTGATTGCACTGTGCAGTTGACCCTTGTGTGGTGGGATGCTGTGAGGATCTGTCCCTTCTCCCCTTTGGGGCTAAGATGCGAATGAATGTGTTTGAATGGATGAGTAAATGGGGAGTGTGTCGTCCTGTCTCGGCTACCTCCCTTTCCTTGGGTGAAGCAGCCTAGGTATATAGATAGATAGAGATAGGATTTATCAACCACCGTAGCACAACAACCAAAGCAATTACAGAATTTACATGACACAGATTCATACCAATATGCACTCTATTACCAGATATAATTTCCGGCTCGTTACACACCGACACATGCAGGTAATTAGTTATTCATGCAACATTTTTTGTGTGTGTTTCATTGATATACAGTAATATTAGATCAGCAAATATAGGTTACAGTATCGAAATCAATTGCATTCCGTGCTGAATCGTCCCGAATCATATAACATTTTTTTTTTTATAACATACGTTTGGTGCTGAGTTCTACTTGGCATTTTCATTTTTAACTGTCACGTTCACGAGACTGAAACAGAAGAAAAAGGTTACATAGCTGGTATAGTTGATGCCTGCAGGTCATGGAAAGGCGATATGTCTCGAGAATACTCTCTCCCCGTCTATCTATCTATCTATTGCCAGACTCCTTAATCCCGTAAGGGGTGGCCACAAACAAATTTCCTCCATGTTGCCCTGTCCTCAGCCGTTTCACTTCTCTGCTCCCAGCTCACACTCTTCGCTCTCACATACCTCTCCTCTACATCCCTCCATCTCATCCTCGGCCTTCCCTTCCCTTCTCCCCCCCTCCACCTCACTCACATACACTCTCCTCGTCAGTCTCTCGCTCTCCATCCTCTCAACTTGGCTAAACCACCTCAGTGTGTTTCTCCTAACGCTTCCTATCACATCCACATCCACACCCCACACCTCAACGTTTCTTCACTACCCCATTTGTCAGTCTGTCTCTTCATGTGACTCTACATGCATCTTTCAAATAATTTGTTTTCACTGCTCTCACTCTTGTGTTCCTCCAACAAGGTCCAAGCTTCACTTCGATACGTTAGAGCTGGTGTCACATTACTGTCTTGCACTAACTTTTTCACTTCTATGCTCACTTCCCTGTTTCTTATCACTGCTTTCTAGGAACCAGCAACCTTTCTTCCTTGATGTACACTGCCAAGCACTTCACCCTCTAAACTTCCATTCTTAATCATCACATCACCCAAGACTTGAATGCACTCACATTTTCCATTTCCTCCTCATCGAACCTCACTGTGCATTCACTGACTTCATTTCTCTCGAAGACCATAACTTTACTCCTCCCTTCATTTACCTTTAGACTCCGTTTCTTACACAATCTCCCAAACTCATCCACCAAGCCATGCAGCTCCCCTTCGTCTTCACTTAACAACACAGTAGCATCTGCAAACAACAGTATAGGGCGTTTGCAAAAACTGCCTTCTCTCATTAGGGCCGCTCCAACATTCACTGCCCTGCCTTGTATCTCTTTTATAACCCCACCCATATACAGACTGAAAAACCATGGAGACATGACACATTCCTGTTTCAATCCAATCTTCAAATAGAAAAATTCACTCGGTTCAGTCCACACGCCCTGCAGCCTTAGCAACCTCATACATACCCCCCACGGCATTCAACAACCTCCCATTTACTCCATATTTTCCACAGTCCTTGTCTATCCACCCTGTCATATACTTTCTCCAAATCCATGAAGACCGCATACAACTTCTTTCGCTTTTCTAGAAACATTTCCCAAAAAACCTAAGAATGAATATGTGATCTACACAATCTCTTCCCTTCCTAAATCCTCCCTGTCCTTCTCCGACTAATTCCTTTGTTATTTCCCTAATTCTGTCAATAAGTATCGTACCATACACTTTTCCTATTACACTAAGAAGACAAAAGCCCCTATGACTACCACACATTTTTTTCCCCTTTTTCCTTTGTACAGGGGAATAATTATACATGACTTCCAACCCTCCGGGACTCTACTTTCCTACCACGCCAATCTGCACATCTTCAACATCCATTCTTCTTCAGCATTTCACCACACACTCCATCAGTTCCTGGGGTTTTCCCCATTTTGATTTTCTTCATTGCTTCCACAACTTCCATCCTACTGATTTCTTCCTCTCTTCTTACGTCCATCTGTCTCTCAGACAATCCCCAGCCACTTATAGTCCCATTACTTTCATTCTCTGTGTTTAACAATCCCTTAAAGCGTTCTCTCCATCTGCTCATTTTTTCTCCCTTCTCCACCAGTAAGCTACCATTTTTATCATTCACTCCCCAACTACCTTCTTTGACACCCTGTCTAAGTCTCTTTACCTCTTTCCAGAACATTTTCGTACATTCCCTCCACTTTATGCTCAAACTCCTTCCAAATTCGTCATCCACTCTCTTCTTACTCTCTCATACTAATTTTTTCACCTCTCTCATCCTCTCTTCATATAACTCTCTCTTCCATCTCTCAACTTCTTCCACAACCCTGTTTCTCATCCACTCACTATATCATCATGTTTTCTTCTCTTGTGCCACAGCCTGTCTCATATCTTCATTCCACCATGCCGTTCCTTGCACCCCATTTCGTCTTCTCTTCATCCCACACACCACCTCACATGCTGCACAGATTTCTTCTGTGAATTACTCGCACACACCTTCCACGTCCCTCATCTGCTCCAATCCATATTTACCCAATCGCTCCTCCACTTCTCTCTATATTCTGCCTTTTTCTCATCTCCTTGTAACATTTCCACTCTCCTTGTATGAACTACTTCCTACTGTCCTTCCCTTCTTCTAATTCTCTATTTTTCATTGGAACCTTGATTCACACCACCACCAAGTGGTGATCAGAAAGTTCACTCCTTCAACTTCTATATGCCCTGGCATCCATTACACACCTTCTCATCCTATCATCCAGTTACACATTTTTTTTTTTTTACGTGCCCAACTCTGGGCTAAGGCTTCAAGGTCTAACCCCAAGTCCCAGTAGTCCTCCTTTGGGGCCCAGTAGTCCTCCTACATCTCCACATGTCACCACTTCGGCGCTAACACACACCATCCATATTGATTACATGCTTGAGCTGACTCATACAGGACTGGTTTATTGGTATTAGCGAGGGTACTTTTATGACATGTCGGTCGGTCTTCTGGTAGATCAGAAAAGTCTGCTTTTTATGAAATTCAAATCCTTAAACTGTTCCTTGCCCCAGCCAGGATTCGAACCTGGGTCCATTAGGACTGCAGGCCGCCTCTCTACCAATTCTGCCACCGCTTCCCCCAGTCATTGCCTTCCGTTTATTCAGTTCACCACCCACCCTTCTCATCACTCGCCACATATACCTGTACCTGTTAATCATTTTGTGTCTGAAGAGAGTATCAACAATCACCAACCCCCTCCCCACACAAATGTCTACTAGAGCACTGCCATTCTCATCCACTTCTGCAGACACACCCCACTCACCAACTACTCCATCCACCTTCACATTCCCTACTTTTCCATTCATATCTCCAATCAAAAACACTCTCTCATTCCTATCAAACTTTTCCATGCACACTTCCACATTTGTCTAGAACTTTTCTTTCACTCTGCTTGTACGATCTTGCACTGGCGCATACAGACACACACAATGGCCCACCTTTCTAGTCCAACTTTCAATCTTACCTACACAGTCCTTAAATCAACTGATTCTCCTTCCAGTTCTTGCACACAACAATACATACTCTTCTTTTGCCCTCTCACTGTCGCCCACTCCCGCGCATATACCCCATCCATACTCCATTCTGTCACACTCTCATCTCCTCATTTGGTTTCAGTTATCCACAAACATACATCTACTTTTGCACCCTCAAACACCAGGACAATCACTCTCTTTCACCTCATCATTTGCATCCCTTACATTCCATGTCGCAATCCGTACCATGTCCTTTGTTCGGTCCTTGGTCGTCACCTGTTGGTCAGTCCTGGTACGAGGCTTCTTGTTCGTATTTCTAATTAGTTGCTTTCCGTGGAAGGGCACTAACCCTCCGCCATTGCACATAAGCTATTGTCTTTTGATTGATTAATGAAGACAAAATATGAAGCAACACATTTTAAATCCTTAGCATGTATATAAATAGTTACAAAAATCTGTTTTATGTTGACGACTGCGATCGTTTGACAGACTGCCAGGCTTGTGTTGAGCCATTCAGTCAGGTAGCATATATTTTTTTACTTAATACCTCAGGATGATTATACTTGGATTGGGAGCAAATTTTCGAACAAAGTGGGGGAGTTAGAAAAAGCCTTCATTATCTCTTACATTACTAGACATCATACTGAACCTGAGTAATATTGCCTGAAGGTGGCAAGAATAAACTTATACGCCATCAGAGTGCAAATGATGAAGAGGAAACATGCCAGTGCTTTGAATATGAAAATACTGTGTGGGACTCAGGAGCACTTTTGCTATATATATTATTCATTATTTTCCGGTTCTCCTGTTCATGCTTTTACGGGAATGGACTAAACGCGTAATGTTAACACAATCTTTCCTCTTCATTGTCATCTTCAAGGTTTCTTTCAAGATGTTTTTGTTAAGCTCAACTATACCTCTCTCTCTCTCTCTCTTTGTCTTTCTCTCTCTCTCTTTGTCTCTCTCTCTCTCTCTCATATTACCATTATGTGTATCACCTCCCCTTCCCCCTTAAACACACACACACACACACACACACACACACACACACACACACACAACGCAAGCTGTTGGCAAGTGGTTGTCAATAGTTTGGGAGGGGAGGAAATTGTTGCCAGGTAACACCCTTTACGCCCTGTATTAGGTGTGTGTGTGTGTGTGTGTGTGTGTGTGTGTGTGTGTCTTCTCAGGCTAATGTGTATCTCCAAATACCCTGTAAATACTCGTAAATGATGAGGACTGAAGCCCAGACTCACCACCCTTACACTCCCGGCCTGCACCTTGTCTCTAGTCTTAGTTACTTTTCATCCCCTCAGTTGTAGGTCGTTCTGAATTTCATATGTTTTTGCCGTTTCTGGGAACTGGCTGTGTCAGCCTTTGATGTCGTGGTGGCGTTAAAGTGAATTGCTAGCCTGAGTGTTGCGTACCAGCTCTACTGTTAATTAGGTAGTCCGATGATTCTTTGCAACAGTAGTAATATTTATTGGTGTGTAAATTGATAACCAGTCTCTCATATATACCAGGATTAGTAACACTATATGATTTTTTTTCATTTTTGGACTGATTTAGCTTGTTTGTCACGGCATAAATAAAACTGTGTTGTCAGCGACTATTGGTGGGAATCCCTCTCCTAATCTTTCTTTTTTGTAACAATTTCCAAGTTATAGGTACACTCCTTAGTCGCAAGAATTTGATGACATTCTTTTTTTATATACTCTGGCTTACCCAAGACGATTTGCTCCAGCTTACAGTAGTTTCCGAACCTAATCCCTCCAAGGGGGCTTTCCTAACCTACAGTAAAAATAATCGTTTGGTAATACTAAAATCAACTACACATAGACGTCACGGTATTGAAGGGGTTCATTATCTTTATCATTTTATTATTGTTACTTATATCTCCTGGTTTTTATCATGAGCAGGCGCCCTGGTATACGATCAAAAACTGGTCGGGATATTCATAGTTATTCTCTTCCGTGTAGTAACATATGACTCTGTGAGTATCAACATTGTCATAATAAACCCTTTCATCATCGGTAGAAGTCTAGTTTTCTATTACAGAACAAACCAGATTTTATTGAGCAGATACTGGGTCATTGGACCTGATTGTTACTAATTCTATGTGCATTTTCCCTTGAGAACGATACCTAATACAAGCACTGGCAGAGTGAATATGAACAAGAAATAAAACCTGAGCAGCAATGTAAATATACAGCTCGTAAAGCTGCGAGGAAGAGAAAAACGAATAGAAACTGAAGTATTTATAAGGAATCTGGAGATTCTGTGGGCGACTCACTAGGGCAAGAGAATCTGAATGCACATTTAATTCAGACCCAAGTTGTTCTTTCTTCTCTCAGGCTATTATTTCACCCGCTTAAATGACCAAGGTGAAAGATGGGGTAAGAGGTGGGGGGCAGAGTTTTAATTAAATCGAGGCGAGAGACGGAGCCAAATGAGTGGGATAAGGGAGAGAAGAGATATGGAGAGGAAGGTAATAAGGAAAGGAGATACGAAAATAGGGAAAGGAAGGACGAGAGATAAAGAGAAGGACGATAGGAAAAGAAGAATGGGGAAACTTTTGGAAGGTGATAGGAGGGGAAAAAGAAAGCTGGGATGAAGAGTTTATAGGGATTAGAGGAGAACTATGGGAAAAAGAGAGAGGAGGGCAGACAGGGAAACAGAAAAGAAATAAAGATGAGTGAGGGGAAACGGGATGGGGGTTTAGAGGTTTAATTAAGCTGATAAGAGAGAGGGAGGGAGGTGGGAAAAGGGGAAAGAGATGATAAGATTAGATGGACTCTCCGGAAAAGAAAGATATAAAAGGGGGAAGGAAAAGGAGGGAAAGAGGCCGACGGAGTGAGAGAGAAAAAGTGTGTGTGGGGGGATTTAATTAGGCTGATGCGAGAGAAGGAGGAAGCTGAGACGAAGCAAAAATGAGGGTGAAGGAATGAAGGACTTTCGAGAAATAAATAAGGAGACTGTCTTGGAGAGAAACAGAATGGGAGGATGGAGAAACTGGAGGGTAAATGGGAGAAATATATGATAAGGATGTTATAATGTGGGAAGGAGAGACCGACAGAATAAGGCAATGAGGGATAAGATGAATTGAAAAGAGACTGAAAAGGAGAGAGGAAGAGATTAGGGAGAGA
>NC_136994.1:2631996-2649496 GCF_032717465.1 Coenobita brevimanus | reverse complement strand
GTAGGTTTGAAAATGACAAACGAGTTGTCGAAACGTCACCAATTTATTGAAGATGTTCCTGATTACGTTGGTGTTTATCTTCATATTGAGACTACGCTTCCCCCATGGTGAATACATTGCATCTATATATATATATATATATATATATATATATATATATATATATAGATATATATATATATATATATATTGAAGAAGAATAGCAAGGATACAAAGTTTAAATATTAAGGAACTGACTTACTGACTTCGAATATAATGAAAAAAAGAAAAAGAAAAAAGAAAAAAATAAGATTACTAGGGATATGACTACGGTAGACAGTAGAAATGGAGAGCCACTGAAAAATTAAATGTTAAAAGCTAACAGTTGTAACAACAAGCAGTTACTGTATATGAGTGACTACTGGACACAATGACCGCTAATAAGTGAAATCCAAAGGTGAATGTACGGAGGTAATGAACTATGTATTGAAAGGTCACGCGTATCATTAGTGAACCAAGGCTACAAATACGATATCAGAGAGCAGAAATGTCCATGTGAGTACGAAGAGAAAGATAGATAGATAGATAGATAGAGAGAGAGAGAGAGAGAGAGAGAGAGAGAACAAAGCAACATGGTGAAAATAATTATGGAAGATGCAAATGTGGCCAACCATACAGACTCTCACCAGGCTAATTACATCAACAGTAACTATGATGAACATAACAAAGACGAGATCATAATATGACAGACCAATTCGAGGCTTTTAATCCGTGAAAGTACAAAACAGAAATCCAACTTTAAATTTCTCTCATTCTTTTTGCCTTATGTGCTGCAAACCCTAAGGTAAGTTTCTGACTGTAACTGTTAGAGTACATATAAAATACAATAATCTTTATTTGCGAGTAGCTGACTCCTAAAAATCCAGAATCCATACATGAGATGATGAGTTATCAATTGAATTGGGGGTAACGGTAGATGGCCGATTTGACAATATATATGATCAGAGTTATTTCAGATGAGATAATGTTTTGTGAATGTCCTCCTTGATGTTCTTGTTATGAAACATGTAGGTTGTCTATGCATTAATGCAGTCATATGATTGGAAGTCATACACTGTTGCACAATGACATGCCTAAGATCCAAATTACTTTTAACTGAGTTACCGTAACACTAATAATGTTTTGCTACGAAGTCACCTACGTCCATCTACACCGCACTGTGGATACAATTAGCTGTTTTTGCACATATATCAAAAGTATGTCAGCACAGTCTTTCATGAAAATCAAGTATACAAGGATACAGTATTATCAAGAAAATTTTCTTTGATGGGGTTGGCTATAATACTCTGATGACCAGTAATTTTGAAGTGGGGAAGTAATATAAAGTCTACCGTACGCTGCAATGAATAATACAATAATTTATTTTTTTATATAATCTTACCAAACGAAAAACGAAATAAATTCGTGACATCACGTAAAATTGTTCTGGAACATGATAGTAAGGCAGCATCCAGGAGTGATGTATATCTTACAGCTGGACATACAAGGACAGGAGCAAAATCAGTTTCGTAAGGATTTCTTCAATCGGTTGAAACACAGGATCATTTTTTCCTTCTTCTTTTTTTTTTTAACTTCATACATAAGAAATATACTGGGAAGCCCCAACTTAGAGAAAGGAAAAGTAGATTTTATATTGATTTCATGTAATGGTAAAAACAACACTGAAAAAAGGAGCATGGGCGATCAATGGATTACGTTAGTACATCCGAATCGTAACTGAAAAGGAAGAGCAGAAAAATATACACACGCAGAACTGTAGGGAAGTGGGGTGCAGAATATATAATATTTTCGGCTACTAAGGGTACAGAGAATATTCTTTCCATATCTTACAAGAAAACATCAGCCTTGAACATGTACGCTGTAGAATGAAAGAGTGATGCTGTCTAAACAACTAAATATATTTCACAATTTTGCATACAGCGCACAGTGATACATTGTCTAACTACCCAAACAACATCCTCTTCGACATCATCACCACAAAAATGTCTAGTATACAAACCACCCCAGCAAACCCCCAGTGTAAGCTTAAAGTTCACGACACTGTTGAAGCTGCTTATGGTGAGGACTGCATTTGCTGTGAAAAAGAAGGTAGTGAGTCAGTGTGGGAGGAAACACAGTACTGTAATGGGAAAAATGTTTGGACGTCTTTTAGGAAGCGCCTGAAACAGGAGTGAGGCTTACGCGGACTTACGTTTCTTGTATTTATAGTACAGCGCAGCTGAAAGTGGTATACAGAATCTGCGAGTTTTCCAGAATAAGTAAATTTGTTCTAGTTATTTGAGAGTTTTAGTCATCGTCAAGGAAAAATATTTGGTAAACCAAACTCCGATTTAACACCTCCAGTAATTTTAGAGGCCAGGAGATTATTTCAGTGTTTTCTGGTGCTTAGAAAAAAAAAAAAAAAATTGTTACAGGTACCCTATCCTCTTTATCTGGGTAGAAATTTCCCATATAGATTGAGACTACTGATCATATTTAGGCACTGAGTATTGGCAATCGTCATATGATTTTAGTAAACTGAATGAAACCCATCCCTTGTTGGTTGAAATATTTTCCCCACAGCTCTGGTGGGGAACGGGCAAACAAGAGAGCCCATCAGGGAAAAAGGCGGAAAAAAGCCCTCCAAACGAGAGCATAACTAGACTGACAATGGCAGGCAGGGAAAGGCAGCAAAGGCAGGGAAGGGCCGTGATGAGGGCAGGCAAGCACAGCTGATGGTCGTGGAGAGCAGGGCGGGACGTGCAGAGGTGGGCAGAGGCTCGGCGCCGAGTGGAAGGCGCCGATGAAGAACTGCAGATGGAAACGCACCGCCGGTGCTCTCCGTCCCCTTACCCTTGGTGGAAAAGGGCCGTAAAGGACTCGCCCAACCCCTCAGCAAATGGAGACCGAGGAGGGAGGCCCGGACACGGTCGCCGGGAGGGCAGGCCCTGGTCCACGTGGGCGGAGGAAGGAAACTGTTCTCGACCTCCTGAGGACAGGTCCTAGGCCGTCGCCCTCCGGGTGGAAAGGACAGACGAACTCTCCTCGGTGATGCTAGGGGAGCTGGTCCCACCATGGACTGGAGTGGAGATGTTGACGGGACGGGAGCTGGGCTGCGAGTGACGACCCTTCCCTTCTGTAGACTATATCTTCTGCAGACTATATCTGACAGTGCAAGGGGACTTTGGTAGGCTTAATTAACTTTGAGGTAGGAATGAGGTATAACTGCGTTAATTTACTTTTTTTTTTTTCTTAATTCTTCGTGATGTCATCCGCCCTACGGCATTTCTTTAACTGTAATAACAGTGACGTTTATTAATTAACCAGTACACATTATATAATCATACAATTACACATGACCGCACTTCTCATTATACTGGTATATATGTACATACACACACACACACATACATGCATATATATATATATATATATATATATATATATATATACATCTTGACTCTCCTGGAATTGTTCCACTCAAAATAGAGACTAGATACGTAAAATCAATCTTAGACAATTTACCAGTCAACAAAGCTCCGGGCCCAGATGAAATTCCATCCAATTGTTTTGAAAAAGTGTTTCCCAGAACTTGCCTCTGTTCTACCCAAATTATTCAGACTATGCATACATACAACTTCATTCCCTAATTCATGGAAAGAAGCCAATATCCACCCAATTCCAAAGAATGGAAGTTCCTCTGACCTCTCTGATTACAGACCAATGCCTATAATATCTTCTGTTGGTAAAGTATTTGAAATTGTAATAAATAAGCACATACTAAACACCTTGAATCCAACAACTTAATTAGCGATAGACAATCTGGTTTTCGCCATGAAAGATCCGCCATTGACATACATAATCTGACTCATACCATCCATCTGTCAATTGACCAACATGGAGAAACTCATACAGTAGCCCTTGATATTTCTAAAGCCTTCGACATGGTGTGGCACTGTTCCCTGCCGTCCAAACTCCCTTGCTATGGACTAACTTCCTATGTTCCTCTGCTTTCCTCATAGCAACAGAAAAATAAGAGTAAAAGTAGATGATGTACATTCCAATTTTCACTCAACCCCAAAGTGCCACAAGGATCAGTTCTGGTGCCAAACCTATTCCTACACCAATTCCACTCTCAGCTGATGTTTGTTTTGGTTCAAAGTGTGGCGGGGGGCTGCAGCATGATGGCTTGAAGTCATGTGACCTCATGCCGACTTCTCCCTTATTATACCTCCATGCATACCACACTTTTGGATGAGTTGATTCCAGCTTAACCGGTATTATCCTATTGTTTCTACATTTATTGGAGGTCAATGGTTATTGTAGCAGAATTAAACTTTGAGGTGTAAACCATGTTCTTTTTTAACCCGCAGCGTTCCGTTGACGTTCTTCAACGTCCTCACGTTTTGTCACTGCCAATCCCGTCGACGTACTTTAACGCGCTGCAATTGCAAGGTCCATAATTTCCACAATTTTCAAAATTCGCGCGAGATTTTCGATTCGCCCACCTACCCAAGCCTCCCCTACCTGCCATCAGGCGGGCAGCGTCCCAGACCCTGCGTGACCCGCATGCGCCCTTGTCTCGGTCACTCACCTGTTAGCAGTGACCCAGGTCAGACATGGCGCGTAAAGGTCTCTCAGACGACGAGATACAATCCGCCCTGGATGCTTTCACTGGAGATAGTGATTCTCCACTTGATGACGATGTGGTGGATCGAGATTACGTGCAGCCTGAGGAGGAAATAACAAGCAGTGATGAGGAGGTCCCTTTGCCCCGGAAAAAGCGGTATGTCACGTATCGTAAGGCAAGGGAAGGCCAGCCTGCACTCAAAACACCTGCACGGACCTCTCTCCATCCCCTAGAGAGAGATTCTGATGAGGACGAGGACGAGGACGAGGACGAGGACGGCAGCTTAGGACGTGATGTTGCCTCGTGGTTGGGGAGGGAAAAAATCTCACCCTGAGGATCAGAAGGTGGGGCAAGAAGGCAAATAAGGTATGGTCCTAGTGTTTTGTCTGGGGAAGGCGAAAGTGATGTGGCGGGAGTGCGGGGTGAAAGGGAAAGTGGTGTGAGGGAGGCAGCACGAGCATGTGGTGCACGTAGGCATAGGGGAGAGGAGGTGGAGCCGCTTCCCAGCACGTCTTTCGCCCCACAATATTCCCAAACTTCCTCCCCACAGCCCCAGGATGTGGGGAAAGGAAGGCAAGGGAAGGGAAAGGGTAAAGGAAAAGGGAGAAGGAAGAGAAGTGCGAGTGATGAAGGGCGCCGCTCTCCACCTCCCCAACCTCCCCCACCACCCTCACCTCCCAACCCTGACGAAGGCGACGATAGGGACGAGGCTGGAGACGGGTGTCTCGTGGAATTGGGAAGATGGGAGTAATTTTACTCCCATCATTCACCCTTTCACTGAGGAGTGGCTGTCTGGTTGCACGGCTCCAGGTGTGCGTGCTGGTTCCACTAGGGTGGATTTCTTCCACCTGTTCTTTGGGGAGGCGTTTGTGGGGTGTATAGTGGAGTAGACAAACCTATTTTCACGAACACAGCGCCGTGAAACTGAACGTCTGGGTACAACTAGCAGGCATTCCCAGCAATATGACTATCCTGTGACAATTTCTGAGATGTTCTTATTTTTTGCCCTGGTTCTCTTGATGGGTGTTGTCAGAAAAAATCAAATACCGGCATACTGGACCACTGATCCAATGAACATCACACCTTTCTTTGGCAAGGTGATGAGTCGAAATAGATTTCAGCAGATTCTCGGCCACCTCCAATTTTTTGATGCAAAAGATCCAGCTAATGCTAATAACACTGATAAAATGAGGAGAATTAGGCCTGTATTTGATCATTTACGGGAAATGTTCTGCTCCTCATTTTATCCTTACAGAGACCTCGTCATAGACGAGAGTCTTGTGTTGTGGAGAGGCAATATTTCCTTTCGCCAGTACATACCCAGCAAGAGACACCGTTTCGGGTTCAAGACCTTTGTTATGTGTGATTGTAAGACTGGTTATGTGCAAGACATAGTCTTGTACACGGGCGCACAGACAGATATAACAGAAGATCGTAGTATTGGACTCTCAGGGGCCGTGGTGAAGACAATGATAGAGGAGTACCTTCATCGTGGTCATGTGTTGTACCTGGACAACTGGTACACTAGCCTTCTTCTCGCTAGGTTCCTCCACCAACACGACACCGGAGTCTGTGGTACAGTCAAGAGAAACCGTCGCCATATGGTCAAGATAGGGAGGAAACTTGACAAGAACGAGGTGGTTTTCTTCCAGGCAAATAACATCCTTGCCACCCTGTGGAACCATAACAGGGATGTTTGCCTCCTATCGACTGTACACAGCCCCCTGATGCACCGCACAGACTCCGTTGATCACCGTAGTGAGAGGAGGCGCAACGTCTGGAAACCAGAGTCTGTACTTGACTATAATCTGAACATGAGGCAAGTGGATCAGTCAGACTCGATGATTCCCAGTGTGGACTGTGCCAGGACCACGATGAAGTGGTACAAAAAGCTCTTTTTCCACTTGCTCGACATCACGGTCCTCAACGCACACTACCTGCACGCCATGACAACGGGAATATCAGAGACCTTTGAGGGGTTTGTGAGGGAGCTGTCACGTGAAATAATCGCCAGGTATGCCCAGGACAGGCCCACACACTGCACACGCACCCCCATGGCTGCCCAGACTCCCCTACGCCTCGCAGGATGCCACTACCCTAGCACAATCCCTTCCCAACCAAACCGTCGTAAACCCCAGCACCGCTGCCATGTATGCAAGCACTCGACAGTCAGACCAGTCACTCAGAGAAAAGACACAAGGTACGAGTGTGCAGAGTGCAATGTTGCGTTGTGCCTTCAGCCCTGTTTCAAAGAGTGCCATAACTTCCTACACTACTGAAGCTGTGTGGGATGGCGATATGACGCTCAGTATAATGGTAAAGCCAGTCAGTATGTGCTAAGTCTTATATAAAGTTGAAACGGGTGTACAGTTAGCAGGAAAGTAATGTATAAGTTGAGAAATAGAGTAAGTTGAAAGAAGTGATATCAAAACTACACCCACTGTGTAAATCTGCGAAAATATGACGCTCAGTATAACAATCTGGTCAGTAAACATGTGATAGCAAGAATATAAAGTGGAAACGGGTGTAATGTTAGCAGGAAAGTAATGTATAAGTTGAAAAATAGTGTAAGTTGTAACAATTGATGTCACGAGTACACCCACTGTGTAAATTTGCGAAAATATTACGCTCAGTAAAACATTCTGGTCTGTAAGTGTGTGATAGCAATGATATAAAGTGGAAAAGGGTGTAATGTTAGTAGGAAAGTAATTTATAAGTTGAATACTAGTGTAAGCTGAAACAAATGATATCGCGATAACACTCACTGTGTAAATATGCGATAATATGACGCTCAGTAGAATAGTAAGGTCTCCAATTATGTGATAGCAATGGTATACAGTGGAAACATGTGTAATGTTACTGAAGAAGTATTATATAAGAACAAAAATAGGTTGTAAGTTGAAATAATAGTCATAGCGACTTTACCCTCTGTGTTATTATGCGTTATTATTACACTAAATATTTATGTAAGGCCTGAAACTATCTCAAAACAGTTCTCTAAAGTGGAAAAGTGTATAATGTTATTAGGAAAGTATTATGTAAGTTGAAAAAACACAATACGAGTTGAAACAACAGTCACAGCGAGTTCACTCACTACGTAAATAAGCGTTAACATTACGCTAAATGTTATCGAAAGGCCTGTGAATACGTAAAAACAGTTCAATAAAATGTAAAATGGTATAATGTTATTGAATATGTATTATGTAAGTAGAAAAAATGATATGTATCATGATTCAGCAATGTTAGCGATTCATCAGTGAACAGTTTGGCCGATTTCGCTCGGTTCGCCCCATGGTACAATGCTTATTTCACCTCTATTTTTGTTTAAAATCCAATTTACTCTTGTATCACATGTTTTTATGTTTGTAATAAATACATATCTACTTACTTTCATTGGTTTCCCAGACTTATAATACCATAGAAAACGTGAGAGCCTCAGACCACCTACAGAGAACACGGTACCAGGTGTAACGAAGGTATACCTGTTTAGGCCACTTATGGACCCCGGTGAACACTTTCTTGGTGATTGACCATTGTTTCTGACCAAAAGCGAATGTTTTAGCAAAAAAAAATTTGGGTCCAAAAATGGTTGGGCTTGAGGGGTACCAGTGGTGAAAAAGTGGTTGGGACGGGGCGGGTTAACAAGATCATTGCGAGAAGATTGCCAGTAAAAACCCGTCAAGATAGAGTTGTGCGCGCACGCACGTGTGTGTGTGTGTGTGTGTGTAATTCACCGGGTCGGTCAGGATCACTTGATGGTCGTGATCTTCAGCTTTTAACCTCCCGGAAGGGAGCTGAGAGCTCATATAGTCCGATCTAAGGGCAAGGTTGTGACTTCACACACGCACACACCCGTCCCCTTGCTCAAGGGGGACAGTAACCACCCACTTCGTCAGTGAAACTTTTTGCAACCTGAGCGAGGCGCGAACTCCCGTCCACCAGTTGGCAGGCGAGAACGTTACCACTGCACCAGCGAGCAGTGTTGCACCAGCGAGCGATGTGTGTGTGTGTGTGTGTGTGTGTGTGTGTGTGTGTGTGTGCGTTTAAATGGGCGAGAGAAAGGTTGGCAAATAAAAAATTTACTTGGTTGATAATTGGAGGAAATGGAAATATAAAAAAAGGAGAATTACAACCTGCACAGGGACGCTGAAGTTAAGGGATCTTGGGAGCTGGAAAGTAATGGAAAGCGAAGGGTACCAGAGTTGATGCGATGACTGACCAGGAATGACAGGGTAAGAAGTGCACTGAGACCAGGACTGGCAGGATACGAGGCAGGGTTGTAGTGTTTTAGGAAGAGCAGGGTTGTGGTGTGTTAAGAGCGGCAGGGTTGGGGTGTGTTGAGAGGGGCAGGGTTGGGGTGTGTTGGGAATGGTAGGGTTGTATTAAGTAAACACCATTGTTTTTTTGTGACTGGCATGCAGTGCTGTGTAACTGAGTGAGGTAAATTTATTTATTCTGCTGCTTTTTAATTTAAATATGAAGTTGTATTCAGTCACATTATCTGTTGTATTGCCATCGCCAAACGTAATGCAAGGAAAGAAGGGGAAAAAATGTTCAGTCATTAAGTCTGATGGTTGGAAGAAACTATCGGTAGCATTTATAATTTAATGGGTTATTGATCTGAAAATGAAAAGAATGCGAAACATTAAACAAGAACAAAGGAGGAAACTATTACTGTCCATTTTCGGTAAAACACCCATTCAGAGCGAAAGCGAAGCCTAATTTTGTAATATCACATTTCAACGTCGGCAGACATATGAGACGAACGATGAAGAAGGTAAACAGCCTACAAAATATTCGGAATGGTGGTGTGATATGGTCCTTTGTACTGTTGCTCCGGCTGGCTTGTGGTGGCGTAGCATCTCCATCAGTATAGAATTGCATATGATGCATGCTAGTGCAGGAAAGGCATTACCTGTTGCACGCTTAGTCACAGATATGTCAGTTATTACACCTATCCACAATTTTAATTCATAGTTGTTATTTTTATATCAGTATGGCAAATGCTCTCTCTCTCTCTTTCTGTCTGCTTATCTGTCTGTCTCTGTCTCTGTCTTCCTCTCTCTCTCTCTCTCTCTCTCGATGACTTGCGGCAGGTACGGTATTACCGTCATGATGCTGTAGTGCAACAAGTAAAACACACACACACACACACAAAGTTGTACACATTTTTTTTCCTTCAGTAAAACAATAACGTGGATGAGCATAAGTGAACTCTTGGTCAGGATTTGATCAGAGACGACCGAATGCCAGCCGCCGTATTCTTAACCCGTGCCGTCCCGAGGACGTACTTCCACGTCCTCACGTTTTGTCACAGCTAATCCCGAGGACGTACTTCAACGTCCTGCAATTGCAAGGTTCATAATTTCCACAATTTTCAATTTTCGCGAGTCATTTTTGGTACGTATACACGGGACACCTGCCTCAACAAGATGCCAGGCAGAGACAATGCCTTACCCAGCATGACCTCCTCCCCCCCCTGCATGCCCTTTTCTCAGCAATTCACCTGTTATCAGTGACCTGGCCAGTATAGCCATGTCATGCCACGGTACGAAATTCAGGGCCAGAGTGATTCCCCAATCAATGACAATGTGGAGGACAAACTTTACATAGCATTAGAGGAAGAAACAGTTAGAAATGATGATCAGGTAATGTGGCAAAAAAGGACAGGTATTAGCGAGTGAAACAATGCTTATAATGCCTATATTACTGCTTGAAAACCAATATACTTTTGTACTACATATAAATTCGTAACAGTAAATAAATAAATACCGTTTATGAGTGGTGTGAAATAGTTATCCTCCCATAGAACTCGTTTTCTTTGGCGCCAGCCTGATAGAAAACCCAGTAAAGTAAGGAGGCTCTCCTACCTGTAATGAGTATTTTAAACCTCAGGTGAGCGATTTCTCTATGAATTTTCGATGTTTCTCACCAAAAGCGAAAGTTTTAGCAAAAAAAAAAAAAGGTCAAAAATTGCCCGGGATTGGGGGGTACCAGTGGTCAAAAAGTGGCCGGGACTGGGCGGGTTAAAAAAGTGGAGTGGCTTTTTGTGGAACACGGTGACTGGATTCCGCAGAGTTTTGCCAATTTTCTTCAAATTTAGTTTGTAGATAGCTTGTATTGTACAGTGAAAGACAAATGTCATGTCCCGCTATTGTCTGAAGATTAAGTGTACTGTGTCAAACAGTATAGGAACTCTACCACAGCTACATATTCGTGGTTGGCTAGCCTGACTTTCTCAAGCTTCATATCTCCTGCCAGTGAGGTAACAGTATAAAAGAACCAAGGAAATTCCCAAGCCTTAACATCCATTTGCGAGCACTGTTGCGTCCGAGAGACGAAATTTGAACCATATTAGGTCAGGCGATAACTATCCGTTACATATTGTTACGTCCCAGTCCCACACTGCCACAGGCTCCAACAGCAGTAGTACAGTACAGGAAGAACGTTGCCCAGCGAGTTGTTCTTCTTATGGTCAGCCTTTAGGTGTGCAGTACACAAGATCAGCTGAGGCGAAAATAAACACTGGCTTCTTAAAGTTCACTGTCTTTATTTTCCAAGTAATTCCACTTAATGCTTTTCAACTTTTCTTCACTGTTCTCACAGGCACTGGAGTTATACACTAACAACTGCAGTAACATTTAATGTTTAGCAACACTTCACAGTTAGTAGGCTACACGTAATGCTTGCTAACACTTCACTTTTTACACAAGTACTGAAGAAAATCTTCACTGACAGTAATTACACTTACTACACTTCACTGTCTTCTCAAGTTCCAATGATATACAAACTTCAATAACCCGTCACTGTTTGCCACTGTTTTCACAAGTATAAAAAATTTACAACCTTCACTGACACTGACACTGCACTACACAACCAAAACCGACTGCACTTCACACAAACTGACCTGAAACCCGACTAAACTCGTAATAATCTCCGCCCCATCTTATATAAACTTGCATTGTTCTAGAAACGTCTACATTCTACGAGTATACTCTCGACGGGCAACCGTTGCCAACTCAGACACATCATAACATGCAAAGTTGTCTCACATTACAGAACACTCTAAATCATATACCATACGAACTTAAACTACATAATTTAACAAGCAATCACCCAAATAAAACATTATAAATAAAAGGAGCATAAAAATAAATGAATGTTTAGCTTACGAAATAACTATGCTCACAAACAACAGGCAAACTGGCAACTCTGATGACTCGTACAGGAACTTACGGTACGAGAAACGTCTCGAAGGTACGAGACTACCTAACTGGCAAATCTCCCTTCATAACAATATTAAAAAACGTCAGGCAGACCTAATATGTTCCTTGGCATGGACAGGGCAAAACAGCATGCATCCAACTACTGGGAAGATAAGAGAGGACATGATATACCCTTTTTTTAGGAGGAAAGAATCCCAGACAGACAGTTAAAACAGTTGGTGCAGAACTGTAGAAAGGTGGATCAGGCGCTTTCAGGTGGAAGGCACAGCGGACAGCATTCATCGTTCACATTGGCGTATACTGTATAGGGGGGGGGCACTCGGCCATGGCCCCCCCTTTTGTCCAAGTAGGCCTACATATCTGCAGATCTAAATACATATACAAGTAATCAATGAATTCAGCCGTAAAAATAGGCTGCTTTATTTCAAATGATCAACTTTCACACGACTTTAGTAAGCTCTCTCTCTCTCTCTCTCTCTCTCTCTCTCTCTCTCTCTCTCTCTCAACTTCATTCATGCGAGTTATAGTTTAATTTGCTCAATGTTTCATATACAGTACTCTCTCTCTCTCTAAGTCATTAATGCGACTTTTAGTTTAATTTTTTTTAATGTTTCATATAAAAATGAACATTGCAGCTTCCAGGAATGTAGGAATCAACAATTGCATATGATCTACCTTTTTTTTTTTTCTTTTTTTTTTATACATACTGGGTACTGTAGAATTCCCTATTTAAATATTTTTCAAACAGCTCATTTTTGTTTCAGCCAAGATACTTAAACTTCTTTATATTGTTTTGCCAATGAATATCAAATAAGTGCAATGTATCCCTCCTGAGGCCTCAAAATGCCCTTAATAGTGCTTGATTTCCAAAAAATTTCCTGGGGCGGCTTACACCGCCCCCCCAGATCTCCCACCTGTAGAGGCTCGCTTCGTTCGCCCCCCCTCCTTAACAAAATTCAGGATTCACCCCTGTGGCCCCCCCCTTTCCACGGACCTATATACGCCACTGATCGTTCAGGTCGCCGTAGTATTACCACACCTGTACTATATATCTATCTATTGCCAGAAGCCTTAATCCCATTACCACACCTGTACTATATATCTATCTATTGCCAGAAGCCTCAATCCCATTACCACACCTGTACTATATATCTATCTATTGCCAGACGCCTCAATCCCGTAAGGTGTGGCCACAAACAAATCGCCTCCACGTAGCCCTGTTAAATGCCAATTCACCGCCTTGCTCCCAGCTCATACCCCCTTCTCTCATATACCTCTCCACTCCATCTCTCCATCTCATCTTCGGCTTTCCCCCTCCCTCTCCCCCCCTCTGCCTCACTCGCATACACTCTCCTCATTAGCCTTTCTCCATCCTCTCCACATGGCCAAACCACATAAATGTATTTCTCTTAACGCTTTCTGTCACATCCACATCCACACCACAGCGCTCCTTCACTTCTTCATTTGTCAGTCTCTCTTTCCATGTAACTCCACATGCTAATTTCAGATAACTCCTTTCCATTGCTCCCACTCTTGACTTGTGTCCTTCCAACAAGGTCCAAGCTTTACTTCCATACATTAGAGTTGGTATCACAATACTGTTATGCAGTGACTTTTTTTGCATCCATACTCACTTCCCGTTCCTTATCAATGCTTTCAAAGAACCAGCAACCTTTCTTCCCCGTTGTACCCTTTGAAGCACTTGGCCCTCTAAACTTCCATTCTTACTCATGATACTACCCAAGTACTTAAACGCACTCACATTTTCCATTTCCTCCTCATCCAGCCTCACTGTACATTCAGTGACTTCACTCCTCGCAAATACCATAACTTTTCACTTTCCTACATTCACCTTTAGATTCCGTTTCTTACTCACAGTACCATACTCATTCATCAAGCCTTACAGCTCCCCTTCGTCTTCACTTAACAATACAGTATCATCTGCAAACAACAGTACAGGGAGTTTCCAAACACGAAAAAAAAAAAAAAAAAAAGTATCGGTGCACATTTGGCCCGAAACAATTGACGCCTGGGACGACAGACTCTCGAAATGTTTGATGAATGTCCACCATGTTGTCAAACATGCCCCTTTGTTACATATAGGTTTCTTGTGAAAATTTATGGTTGATATTGTTACAGAATGCATATTCACATGATAATCAATTAATTTTCCAGGGACTACACAAACTAGTCATCATTTCAGATATCATCGTACCACTCCTGCACGTACTTTTTTTTTCTTTTTCTTTTTAATCGTGTGTACACTCATGCCAAAAAGTGTCTGTGCACAATTGACGCGAAGCGATTTGAGACACAGGACGATGGCTACTGGAAACGGAACAACGATTTTTTTTTTTTTTTTTTTCCCATGCTGATTAACTTGCTCTCTCAAGGACCCAATATATGGTTGTTTATGACATTTTCTAGTCCGTATAGTTATTTTATGTATAGCAAAGTGGTTACCAATAAATCTTACTGAGAATTCTTGAACTATAATGGTCATTTCGGATATCATCGTACCCTACCTGAGTGATACTTTTGGGGGTGACAGCACTAGCCAACAACATATTTTGGCGGGTGAATAGCATTGGGCCCACGAATGCTTTTGTTTCAGTTTGAAATGTACTGCTTGTGAAACGCTCTGTCTGTCTATCTGTCTGCCTATCTATCTATCACACACACACACACACACACACACACTTTCTATTTCAACCATCTAAGCTTGATGTTTGTTTATCGTCTACACAGTACAGCCAGAAGCCATAACCTCGTTGGGGGGTGGCCATTGACAAAACACCTCAATACCACCCTGTCTTCGGCCAAGAGGCATTTATATTTCCCCTTTTAGATTTTACGAAAGCTTCTGTCAGTTTATCAGTACCTGGAACGTCTCTCTGAGGGTCATCTTTAATAGGTTTTACTGCTACTACTCTGGTTCAGTTTCTTAAACTTTCTTACTGATGTATTAGTGGTAAGATATTTATGATGGTAATTTTGATCAGCTTAAAACCATCTATATATCTATATATATATATATATATATATATATATATATATATATATATATATATATATATATATATATATATAATTCACGCGACTGAAGCAACACGAATAGAAAGATACCAGCATAAGTCATCGTAGTTTACTAACTCCTGTTAACTGCTGTGTACAGCCTGGGCTGTTCCGAGTGCGACTGCTCAATACAGCCCTGGCCGTGCAGGTGCATTTCGAATATACAGTAGCGCCATAGTGACCAAGGCCGACGCATGCAAGGATGTTGGAGTCTTCAAAACCGAAAACGAAAACGAAAACCATACATTCGAATAGGGTATCAGACA
Source organism: Coenobita brevimanus (assembly GCF_032717465.1). Taxonomy (NCBI): domain Eukaryota; kingdom Metazoa; phylum Arthropoda; class Malacostraca; order Decapoda; family Coenobitidae; genus Coenobita; species Coenobita brevimanus. The sequence continues at coordinate 2,634,281 of NC_136994.1, read as the reverse complement.
CTTCGATGTTCTTCCACGGCTTTACCAAGGTAAATATTGAGGTAATATTTCGTTACTATATTCTTTGGCATGAATTTTGTCAGTTCCTAAGACAAAATTTGGCCTTTGGGAAATTTCAGTTTTACCCCTATGTCTGAGCACCAGACATCAAAAATCAGCCATGAGCAGTTAACGGGTTAAAACTTGGGCAACAAAGTACAGTACATATTTACATTGGCTGACTCAGGATAAATTTAATTGTCTTTGGAGTCCCTCCAGAGTTTTGAGGGTTTTAGATTAATTTTTAAGTAATTTTTATGCGCCAGTTTGGATAAGATCCAACGAGAGGCTTAGTCGTAACAGGACATACAAGAAAGATAAACAACTTACAAGTCAAACAATTCTGAACCAACTGATTTAAAGGAAACTCTCCGCCAAACCTTGTAGTGCAGGAGAAAAGAAGCAAAGGAACTCGTTATTGCAGTACTGGGGGCGGTCTGAGATATTAAAGAAACAGAGGGCAAGAACTGAGCAAGGAGGTGCAACTCACAACATAAACTCTAGCACGAACTTTTATCTCAGCACGGACAGATGTCACACAAACAGCTACAAACTGCAACTCAGACTGGCAAGTAAAAAGGACATGAATGGCGGATCACAAAAGTAAGACTGAGATAATAATTCGATAGGTGAGACATACAAAGAAAGGGAGAGAAGCACAAAAATGGCGACATACAACAAGGGGTTCAAAATGAGCAAAGCCGGAAAAAAAAAAAAAAATCATCTCATTTCGCCCTTCAGTAGAAACTTCTTTTTCCTGTTCTGGCTACCACAGAAAAAGTTTATTCGTCTTAGGGCTGTCTTGTTGAATAATATGGAACGAGCTCTTTTCTGATTAACATTAAGGATTACTAAAGACAATAGCAGTTACAATAGTAACACCTCAGTTTTACAATGAACCCAACCTGTACGTACAGAAACACTAACAATTGAAAATATAAAGACGTTTATAATTGCACTGTGTGTGTGTGTGTGTGTGTGTGTGTGTGTGTGTGTGTGTGTGTGTGTGTGTGTTATGGGCGGGGTGGTTTTTTGTAGGACGGAGGAGGAACGAGCGATTGGAAAAAACATAGAAGATGCTGTTGTGCAACATGGCAGGCGCATGGCTTGACCATACATTAATTTCTCTTTGTTGATAAATGTGTATGCAGTCATCTCTGTTTACATGTATGTTTGCGTTGTAATGGAAAACGTCTTAATAATATGGGAGGCAAGTCTCACATTCCATATTATATATTGTTGTACCAAAAACAGTGATGCAAATGTTAGTGACACCAGTAAATGTCGGGATAACTCAACAAAGTTTTAAAAAGTACAAACCTACGGTGTATAATTCCAGAGTATAATGTCTGTCAGTTCATTTGCAAAATCATGTATTTGTAATGTGTGACAAATTCCATTTTCGTTACTGGCTGTAGATGGTAGGGGGATGAATATAGTTTTGAATGGTGAGTTGCTTGAGGAGGTAGATTGTTTTAAATATCTAGGTTCACATGTTGCTGTGAATGGAAGAATAGATGCAGAAGTGAAGTTTAGAATAAATGAAGTAGGAAAGGTGCTGGGAGGAATGGAAAAAGTGTTTAAATGTCGTTCGCTTAGAATGGATGTAAAGAGAAGGCTGTAGGCTATGAGGGTGTTGTAGTACCGACTGCGTTATATGGTTTTGAAACATGGAATATGGGTGTAGCAGAGAGGAAAAGTTTGAATGTAATGGAGATGAGGTGTCTAAGGAGTATGTGTGGAGTGACGCGTATGGATCGGGTGCGAAATGATGAAGTGCGAAGGAGTACTGGAGTTGTTCGGGAGATGGCTGGTAGAGTTGAGCAGAGGATGTTGCGATGGTTTGGGCATATGGAGAGAATGGATAATGAGCGATTGGTAAAAAAGATAACTAGATCTGATGTGAGAGGTGTAAGGCTGAGAGGAAGACCACGAATAGGATGGATGGACAGTGTGAAGAGAGCGTTGGATGCGAGAGGGATGTCTGTTGAGCAAGGAAGAGTGGCTGTGCGTGACAGAAATAAATGGAGAGAAATTGTGAATGAATAAGTGATGACGCAGCCCTGAGGGGATATTCTCCCACATTTGATCTGATCAGCTAGTCAGGTCAGGTTCGGGTAAGAGGATGGGTCTGTTATGATGTGGCAGGGATAAACCAGTTCTGCTGTCGGGCCCTGCTGCGAATGTCACTGATTGCATTGCGCAGTTGACCCTTGTGCTGTGTGGTGCGGTGAGGATCTGTCCGT
>NC_136994.1:2554496-2624496 GCF_032717465.1 Coenobita brevimanus | reverse complement strand
AACTCAGGGAAGTATGTGCTGTGTAGAGGCATGAACTCAGATGAATACTATGATTATGTTCATGTGGAACTCGATTGCCCCATTGTTCAGGCTGCAGCTCAAGTAGCTGTTGCTGATGTAATGCCACTAGAGGGGGTTGATTTTCTGCTGGGGAACGACCTGGCTGGAAAGTATTTCCATCTCTTCCCCCACCAGTTGTTGTGGCAGAGAAGTGTTTTGACGCCCCAGAAATTGGTATTGAAGTTGATGCAGAAGTGGAAGCCATGTTCCCGGTTTGTGCAATTACACGATCTATGGCACAGGTTGCAGCCCGGGAGGAAGAACTGGTGAAGTCACAGGTTCTTGGGGTCGACTGTGGTGAGGCAGGGCCACCAATGGAGGAACCTAGTGAGCAGAGTGTTGCTGTAGTGGGTGAGGAGAGTGGGAATGCGTGCATGGGCGCCGCCCCACTTCCCGCTCAGGACACTAGAGGTGGTGTTGAGTGTGTCTGTGTGGAGACTGAACCCAGCCCATCGACTGAATTAGGAGAATTTCAGGACGCTGGGGTCGACTGCGGGGATGCAGGACCACCGTCAAACGCACCTGAGGAACAGAGTGTCACTGTTGAGGGTAGAGGTGATGATGATGTCAGTGTGGAGTCTGACATTCCTCCCCTTGTCGAGTGTACTAGAGGTGACGCTGAGATTGATCGCCCTTCGCAATCCAGTGTCCCGACCAGTCCCTTATCTCAGTCCTCAGTAGAGCTGGCGGGTGTTGGGCCAGCAGAATTGAGGGTGAAGCAACAGGAGGATGTAACATTAAAGCCCTTGTTTGCTCAAGTAGGGGAAGAAAGAAGTATGGAGTGTGGTAAGGAGGAGTTCCTGATTAAAGACAATGTTTTACATCGCCGATGGACGCCCACTGGCGCCACGGTGGATGGAGGAGTGGGTGAGTTAGTGCAGGTGGTGGTGCCTGTGCAGTATAGGGTGCCGTTAATACAGTTAGCACATGAGGGACCTTTAGCAGGTCACTTGGGAAACAGAAAGACAGTGCAGCGCTTAAGATATAATTTTTGGTGGCCAAGTATGCCGGGACAAGTTGCTGCGTACATCAAGAGCTGTCACACGTGTCAGATAGTGGGCAAGCCTAATCAAGTTCTTCCTGTGGCCCCTTTGACTCCCATTCCTGCAGTTGAACCTCCGTTTACCCGGGTAATCATTGATATCGTGGGCCCTTTACCTCCTACTTCTGCTGGAAACAAGTATTTGTTAACCATAATGGATGTTACCACGCGATACCCAGAGGCTATACCAATCAGAAGCATGCAGGCGAAGTCAGTAGTCAAGCAACTTATCCTGTTCTTTACTCATTTTGGCCTGCCCAAGGAGTTGCAGTCTGACCGTGGAGTGAATTTTACATCTAATTTGTTTAAGCAGACAATGACAGAGTTGGGCATCAAACACATTTTGTCCAGTGCCTACCATCCGCAGTCATAAGGTGCCCTGGAGAGGCATCATCAGACCTTAAAGACAATGCTGCGCACCTTCTGCTATGATAGTGGAAAGGATTGGGACCTAGCGGTACCCTTTGTTATGTTTGCAGTGAGAGAGGTACCAACTGAGTCGTTAGGGTTTTCACCCAATGAGTTAGTGTTTGGGCACAGAGTTCGTGGTCCCTTGGATGTGGTGCGAGAGGCCTGGAGTAACAACAAATCTGGCAACCAGGAATCCCTGCTTGACTATGTCTGCAGCACTCGGGAGAGACTGCATTGCGCTTTAGAGCTTGCCCGTGACAATCTAATCGGGGCTCAAGCGAAAATGAAGGCTCATTACGATAAGAAGGTCAGAAGTCGTGAATTTAAGCAAGGAGATGAAGTTTTGGCACTGCTGCCCATGCAAGGAAAACCTCTGGCGGCTAGATTCAGTGGTCCTTATATTGTGAAGAAGAGAGTTGGGGAACTTGATTATCTAATTGTTACCCCAGATAGGCGGAAGAGTACTCAGTTGTGCCACATTAATATGTTGAAGCCATACTATCGCCCAGTTGATTCTCATTGTGGGATGACTGCTGATGTCTCTCACCTGGGATGTGAAGGACGGGGAAGGGAGGACGTGGCATCAAAGGAACGTGCTTTGGAGGGAGCTGTTGGTGCCGGTGATGTGAGTAGTGGACCAGGGTTACAGCCACAGTCCCTGGAAGGTGACTTTGGAGTGGACGTTGAGGGAACCAGGGATAAGAGCGCTCCTGTAGTTTTGGCGGTTGGTAGTGAGTTGGAGGAGCAGGAGGAAGTGCTTAGTCGTGGTGAGATGTTACCAGCTGACCTATGGGAGGGCAATGGTTATGCAGCTCTGGTGGAGAAATTGCGACACCTTGAGCCAGTAAAGCGAGAAGAGCTGTGCAACAGATTATGGAAACATCCGAAAGTTTTTGGAGATTCACCGGGATTGACAACTTGGGCTACTCATGACATTGACGTTGGGGATAGTAAGCCTGTAAAATTAGCTCCTTACCGCATCAACCCTATCAGACAGAAAGCTCTCGATAATGAGATCAAGTATATGTTGGACCATGGATTGATCAAGAGGAGTTTCAGTGAGTGGAGTTCACCAGTTACCTTGCAGCCGAAGCCAGATGGGAAGGTTAGGTTGTGTGTGGACTTCCGCAAAGTTAATTCACTGTCTAAGACCGATGCTTATCCTTTACCTCGGGTCGATGACTCCGTGGACAAGGTGGGAAATGCCACTTATATCACCAAACTTGACTTAGTAAAAGGATACTGGCAGGTCCCGCTGACGGAACGGGCTAAACAAGTGGCTAGCTTTGTTGTCAGTGGTGCAGTATATCAGTGCCAGGTGATGCCTTATGGATTGAAGAATGCTCCAGCCACTTTCCAGAGGCTTATGGATAAAGTGGTGGATGGCATACCCAATTGTGTCGTTTACATCGATGATGTCATTGTGTATGACACCAAGTGGGAGGAGCACCTTGATCATGTGGAAATGCTCATTAAGCGGTTGGAGGAAGCTGGCTTAGTAGTCAACTTAGACAAGTGCGAGTTCGTACGTGCTAAGGTCCAGTACCTTGGATTTGTTGTGGGACATGGGCAAGTGGCTCCACCTCGGGCTAAGGTGGATGCCATTTCCAACTTTGCAGCACCCCAGTGTCGCCGTGCCCTCCAGCGATTTTTGGGCATGATCGGCTATTACCGAAGATTCATTGGGAATTACTCCACAGTGCTTGCCCCTCTTACTGACTTATTGCGCAAGGATAAGAAGTGGCAGTGGACAGCCGAGTGTGAGCAAGCTTTTATTACGGTTAAGTCTCTGCTGTGCCACCACCCTATATTGCGTGCACCAGATTTTGACAAACCTTTTGTGCTGGCAGTTGATGCTAGCCGAGTAGGGGTAGGAGCAGTGTTGATGCAGCCAGATGAGGGCCAGGTTGAACATCCCATATCATACTTCTCAAAGAAGTTTAATAGAGCCCAGAAGAACTATTCCGTCATAGAGCAGGAGTTATTAGCGATTATCCTGGCCCTGCAACACTTTGCTGTCTACCTGCCCCCTTTTGGCCCTGTGATCAAGATTTATTCAGACCATCATCCCCTGCAGTTTTTGAACAAGTTTAAATTTAAGAACCAGCGTTTGACCCGCTGGAGTTTGCTTTTGCAAGAGTACAATTTAGAAGTTAGGCATATTAAGGGGACTGATAACGTAATTGCTGATTGTTTATCCAGGGAGGGGTCAGGGTCTTGATTCGAAAATTTTGATCCAGGGCTCAAAATTTTCCCTTGGGGAAGGGCGTGTTACGTTGTCCGCCTTTCCGTTCCCACGGGTGCAGCCGTTACAGCTGGGCTAGGGGGATTATGCAGTATGTATCCGCGTCATTCGCGGAGTTTACATTAGCGAGTGTTACAAGTTCTTTTGTTTCTTTCGTTCATGCCACTGAGGGCAATTTTATTTAATACCATGCTGAGAATGCATTTGATTATTTTGACTGTCTTGTGTGAGTTACCAGTATATTTAATGATGTTTTGCTTGCATTAGAAGTACCAATTTATTGTAGAGAGAGAGGGGCACGAATTTAAGTTCTTATTAATTAATTTGATTCATGCGTTCTCGCTTGGCTGCACACAAGCCTAGCAGTAGTCCAGTATCTTCCCAGCCAGCTTTAGTATCGGGTGTTTGTACACTCTCTCTCCCCAGTTATTTTTATGCCGAGCTGGCGTTTTCATTTAAGTTTATTTTTATTCTTTTTGTTGCTGACTGAGGAAAGTAGATATTTTATTTGTTTTTGTGACCTTGTTGTCTTTGGAGGGCCAGTCTAGCTCACCGTAGTCTCTCGCTGCCTTTGTTAACGTTCCCCAACACACGTACATACACACACACACACCCCTAACCCCTACACAGTTAATCCCATCTCTTTGCTCAAGGCTAGTGAGAACCATCGTGAGCTATTAACTGCGTTCCCCCTTGGACACGGGTTAAGTAGAAAGTCGTCACCACCGGAAGTAAGTGGGAGGTGTTCCTGTATACTGTCTCGGGCGGTATTACTTCCGGTAGTGACGATAGTAGGCTAGATCTATAGGTAGGCTGTTCCGTTTTATTATCAAAGTACAGAGTGTTGCGTTCTTAAGTAAGTACCTTTCCGTTGCGCAGTTTTTCTCTAGTTTGCGGAGTGTCAGTGCCGGGGTCTGCGTTATTTTTGCAACGCAGTGGAGGCCGATCATCTAAGGCTGACTTGTTGTCTTTTTGTAATAGCCCCGGGCTGGCGCCACCGTAACAATATATATATATATATATATATATATATATATATATATATATAATATTGTAATTCATTTCTAGCCACAGTAAATTACAGAAGATTTTGTACCGGTATATAAGTTTCACGACAAATATAAGACTGTACTGCCATTTCCACCAGCGTATATTCCTAAGTGCATGGATACGTTGGAACACAATCCTGACTTAAAATGAGGCACGCCTGTGTGGAAAAGATGATATAATACAAGTTCCCGCATAGCAGCTTTGTTTTGTGAGACGCCAACTATAGCCGCGATTAATCCCTGATCGCTACAATCTCTGCTCAAAAAAATGCCCTTCAGTTATGGAGAAACATCATAATTACCAAGCTTAGGCTCCTGTAAGTCGCTTTTGTATGAATACAATTGCCTGGTGCCAGCTGGAATGCAAGAGTACAGTTAATCCGACCTGAAAGGGTCAATTGTACCAGTAGTGTAAATACCACAGAAAACAAGGTTAGGCTCCTGCAACCCACAATTACTCGTATAGGTATAATATTACTTAGAGTGAGCTAGAATGTAATAGTAGAGTTGTTCCGACCCTGAAAGGGTTAATGGCACCAGTACTTAGGTTCCTGTAACTACTTCTCAGCTAAATGAAGTTGTTTGCCGTTAGCTGCAAATTAATGTATTCTCGAATATTCCCACCCATGAAATGGTAAGACATAATATATTTTTTAAAATAATTTACATAATTTCTCAGGAGGAACTCTTCCTAATCATGGGGTGGAAAATAATGGATTTTCCCTGCCCTGAGGCCCCGGAATAATATCAATATTTTTGCTAGCAATGAAGTAATTTTAGTAAAACCTGATGCGTACTTTCAGTATATTACATTTTTTCACAGCTTCATCGTCTAAACATAACTGAATCCAATGCACCAATTTAAAGCGGATTTTGTATGCAACTTATCCTCTGGGATGATTGCATTTTCCCTAATAATGCATTCTTTTAGCTGATTAAGTGTACCATTTTTTTTTTCCCCTGAGGTAAATTTACATCCAGGAAAAAATGAGAATCATCAAGAGAGAGAGAGAAAAAAAAGACAGCGTCCAGTTATTAGGCAATGAGCATGGCATGATGACTGGATCAGTGCAGCTGACCAACTGGTGCTTACTGAGCGCCATACTGGTCAAGGAGCAGCATTTTATATCCAGCATATGTCACTTTAAAGTCAAATATCGGCGAGTTTATCAAAAGAAGTATGTAACTGATATAGAGTGAAACGTAGTAGGGATATTTATTTACATTCATTGATGACCTATACTAGCGTAACTCTGAGGCGTCATCACATTGTTAGAAAAAGAAAATAAACTTAGAAATCGATGGAGAATATAGTCCGTCTTCCCAAGCAAGAATCCTTTTTGCATAAATAAGATAGAAAATTTATAAAACTAAGAAGCTGTTCTCCTGATGAAACTCTTACTGTATTATGCAGGAAATTTTTATGAATAGTGAAACTTTATAACAATAACTAATTTATGCATATACTGTTAGCATTAAGCATCTGTATGACCTAAAAAAAAAAAGTCATCTTTCAATTGCAAGTTTTTTTTTTTTTTTTTTTTCGATAGAAGTATGGTGAAGAACGGTGAATCTGATACTTTCCACCCCAAGTCGGCCATATCCATCTCACTCACGACCATATCAGTTATAGGGAAAGAAGACAGCCGGTGGTGAATAGTAGGTTGCCTCTCCCGACCCAGCCTCCCAAAATTCACGCCTTCTTTTCCCTGACCCATATTGGATAGTGGAGGAGGGGAAGTAGTTTTGTCCCTCTCCTACTATCCTTCTCACATGTCTGCGCCTTTCCTCCCTACCTCCCAGTTCTTCACTACTCCCTTCCTTCTTGCTCTTCTTGATCTTTCCCACTCACCCAGATTTTTATCTCATGCTTCATCCTTCCGGTTTGCATCCCCTTCCTCTCTACTCTCGAATCATCACTACATACTGCATTTAATTTCATCGTCATTCCTCTTCCTCCTATTCATTATTGTTCCCTGCTCGCAAATATTGACTATTTCTTACTTAATTATTTCCACCATTCTTTCTTCTTATCTTTCACGACTGTCTTTCTTTAGTGTTTCGTCATCTCTTCAACCTTGCAGTTCTTCATTCCTTCGTTTCTTGTTCCAGTTCATTATCTCCTTTACGCTTCTGTTTAATTCGTCAGTATTCCCTTCCATCTTGACTTTTCATTCCATCTCCCTCCCTCATCCGGGATCTTCATCACACGCCCTTCCATTTTTTTCCGATGTTCGCGTCATCTACTTCTTTTATCCGCCCATTTCTTCACCGCTACGTCCCTCCTATGTGTTTATCAACACTCCCTTCCTTCTCTGCCCATCATTATATTTCACCCTCCTTTCATCTCTGTAACACTCTCTTCTTCCTGCCAAGGGTACCCGGCGTTGCCCGGGCCAAAAAGGCGGACACTATACCGGCCACTCAAAGAACCCAGATCTGAATTTTGACGCCCTTAAAACCATCCTTGGGTCACCCTGATTCAGAATATGAATGGGTCTGGGTGTCTCTGGCCCTTCGTTTGGGCGTAATTGAAGGACAAACAAACACAAATAACGCGGCTCTTGTATACACTGTATATCTCTCATCTCATCTCATCAGCCGTTTGAGTGTCCACTGCAGGACCGGCCTATCCCTACCGAAGTGGGGACGATACAGCCAATGTATCTCTACCAAGTGGCTTAGGCTGTCTAGTAGAGATTGTCTGTAGGGTGAGAAGTGCTCGTAAGTGTAATTGTAGTGTTGGGGTACCTTTGGATGTGTGTGTAGTTTGTGAACCAAGTGTAATCGGCTCGCGCAAGCCGACTGGGTGCAAGCATACTTTATAGTATGCGACACTGGTTCAACCACAGCACCCCTTGTGTCCGCCAATGCAGTACGTGGCCAGAAGAACGCTCCCAAAGTTTATTACCCCGGCGGGGCGCGAACCCTCGTTCTTCAGTGTATGGACACGCATATATATATATATATATATATATATATATATATATATATATATATATATATACAGAGAGAGAGAGAGAGAGAGAGAGAGACCGACGCCCAATCCCGCAAAGGGTGGCTGCAGACAAAACACCTCCAAGTCGCTGTGTTACCCACCATTTGACTACCCTCCCCCAACTCACTCCCCCCTCCCTCATATACCTCTCAACTCCCTCCCTCCACCTCATCCTCGGTCTACCCCTCCCTCTCCCTCCCTCCACCTCACCTACATACACCCTCTTAGTCAGTCTTTCATTCTCCATTCTCACCACATGTCCAAACCACCTCAGTGTATTTCTCCTAATCTTCTCAACCACATCCACATCCACCCCACAACGTTTCTTCACTTCATTCGTCAACCTGTCCCTCCATGTCACTCCATACCTCTCAAGTAACTCATTTCCACTGCTCGCACACTTGACTTGTTCCCCTCTTGCAAAGTCAACGCCTCGCTTCCATATGTCAGGGTAGGGATCACAATACTATCATGCAGTGACTTCTTAACTTCCAAACTCACCTCCATATTTCTCATCACTGCTTTCAGTGAACCAACAACCTTCCTTCCCTGCTGTACCCTTTCAAGCACTTCATCCCCCAAAGTTCCATCCTTACTCATCACACTACCCAAGTACTTGAATGCACTCACATTCTCCATATCCTCACCATCCAACCTCACTGTACATTCTGTGACTTCATTCCTCTCAAACACCATAACTTTACTCTTTTTTACATTAACTTTCAGATTCCGCTTCCAACACTCTGTCCCAAATTCATTCACCAAACCTTGCAACTCCCATTCATCTTCACTCAACAATACTGTATCATCAGCAAACAGCAACACTGGAATCTTCCAAATCTCACCCTCATTCATTAGAGCCACCCCCACATCCACTGCCCTACCTTGCACCTCCTTTACAACCCCATCCATGTATATTCTGAACAGCCATGGAGACATCACACAACCCTGTTTCACATGAAGGCAGCATACACATTCTTTCTCTTCTCTAGATACTTTTCCACTAAACATCTTAGAACAAATATCTGATCTACACACCCTTTTCCCTTCCTAAATCCCCCTTGTTCTTCTCCAACTAGCTCCTCTGTCATATGCCTCACCCTATCAATGAGTATTCTACCATATATTTTTCCAGTCACACTAAGAAGGCAAATACCCCTATGGTTACCACATACTTCTCTCTTTCCTTTTCCTTTGTATAAAGGAACAGTTATACCTGATTTCCAGTCCTCTGGAACCCTTCCCTCTTCTCAAGCCAATCTACACAACTTCCATATCCACTCCACAACAATCTCACCCCCATACCTCAGCATATCACCACAGGGGCCTCTCCCATCTTTATCGTCTTCATTGCTTCCACTACTTCCGCCCTACTGATCTCTTCCTCTCTCCTCTCATCTCTTCTTCTCCCAGCCGCTCCCCAACCACTTATACTCGCACTGCTCTCACTCTCTACACTTAACAAATCCTCAAAGTGCTCCTTCCATCTCCTCAATTTCTCTCACTTCTCCGCCAACAATATATTATTCCTATCTTTCACTCGCCTACTATTTCCCTTTTCACACTGCCTTACTTTCTTTACCTCCTTCCAAAACAATTTCTTACTCTCCCTCCATTTCATACTCAGATTCCTCCCAAATTCTTCATCCACTTTCATCTTACTCTCCATCACCAGTCTCTTCGCCTCCCTTCTCCAGCTCACATATACCTCTCTCTCCTCTTTCTCATCTCCCCTACCTCTACTCGCTAGTCATTCACTATATCCCTTCTTCTTTTGTTCCACAGCTCGTTTCACCTCATCATTCCACCATGCTGTCCCTTGCACACCCCTGCATCTCCTCCTCACTCCACAAACCACATCACACGCTGCACCTATCTCTTCCATTAATGTCTTACATACGTCTTCCACCCCTTCCATCTGCTCTAACTCATACCTTCCCAATCTTTCTTCCGCTATGCTCTTATACTTTGTCATTTTCTCACTATCTTGCAACTTCACTCCTCTCACAGGAGCTGTTTTCTCCTGTCTTCCCCTTTGTCTCTTCAACCATTTTCTTTGCAACTTTACATTGGCCATCACTAAGTGATGGTCTGAGCTTCATTATCCCCACCCTCTCCACACTCTTGCATCCAACACCGTCTTCTCATTCGCTCATCCACACACACGTAGTCTATCATTGTCTTTCGTTCAACAAGCTCACCATCCATCCTCCTCATTATTCTCCATGTATACCTGTGGATCATCGTATGCCGAAAGTAGGTGTTAGCTATTGCCAACCCCTTACGAGCACAGATGTCCACCAAAGCACTACCATTCCCATCTACTTCAGCTGGCACACCCCACTGACCAACCACTCCATCCTCTCGTACATTCCCAACTTTGCCATTTATGTCCCCAGTCAGAAGCACTCTCTTGCTCCTCTCAGATTTGTCCATACATGCTTCTACTCTCGCCCAAAACTCATCTTTCACTCTTGCCACTCGATCCTCTGTCAGGGCATACACACATACAATCGCCCACGCTTGTATACCTACTTTCATCCTCACCCATACAATCCTTGCACCCACTGTTCCATACTCTCTTATATTCTCCTTCCACTTCTTACATATCGTCAGACATACTCCCTCTCTTGCCCTCTCATTCTCATTAACTCCCGCACATGTACCTAAACCATATTCCTCCTCTCTCACCCTTTCACCTTGCCATTTAGTTTCAGTCAATCCACGTATATCCACTCTTGCATCCCCAAGCACCTGAACAATCTCTCTCTCTCTCACTTCATCATTCACTCCTCTCACATTCCATGTCATGGAGAATATATATATATATAGAGAGAGAGAGAGAGAGAGAGAGAGAGAGAGAGATAATATAGATAGATAGATAGATAGATATTGATATATCTTTTCTAACTCCTGGCAATAAAGTCTGAAAGATTTTTCAAATATTAATTGAAGGACAAATACATTTCGCTTGTCATGAATGTCAACGCCTTGTATGTTAAAGCACGATGTTAACTACACGTGCATAAAACTGGGGAATATAATTGGATACGTCCACATGCAGTAATAATGGCGCCACTTATATCTGCCACAGGCTTCGGGTATTTGGGGTCGGGAGAGACGACTGAATTATATCGCCCCGCAACACACCGGATAGTGAGCATGAATGGACAGAGTGCAGAGTCCAATTAAACTTCCCATGGACATGCAGAATTACCAGCCACAGTGCAGGTCTGGCTGGGATGGATACTTTACAACCCGATCAGAGGCGCCGAGAGCCCGGAAGCCTTGGGAATTATGAGAGGCAGTTCGAGATGTCTTGGGTGCAGTGGCTGAATGAAGGTGGTGTTGGGGTGGGAAGTGGATGGAACTGAAGCGTGATTTAAGTGGGCTATGATTATGATTATGGCCATAATTGGAAAGTATTAAGAATATATGGAGCAGATGAAAAGGTGTTGAATGCTGTGAAGAGTATGTATGATGGTGCTAAGGCTGCAGTGCGTGTGGATGGTGAACTAAGTGAATTTTTCTCTTAGGAGGTTGGGTTGAAACAGGGATGTGTCATGTCTCCATGGTTGTTCAATCTGTTCATGGATGGGGTAATAAAATAGGTACAAGGTAGGGTAGTGGATGTTGGAGTGGCCCTGGTGAGAGAGGATAGTGTTTGGAAACTCCCTGTACTGCTGTTTGCAGATGATACTGTGTTGTTGAGTGAAGACGAAGGGGAGCTGCAAGGCTTGGTGGATGAGTTTGGGAGAGTGTGTAAGAAACGGAATCTAAAGGTGAATGTAGGGAAGAGTAGAGTGATGGTCTTTGAGAGAGGTGAAGTCAGTGAATGTACAGCGAGGTTGGATGGTGAGGAATTGGAAAATGTGAGTACGTTTAAGTACTTGGGTAGTGTGATGGGTAAGGATGGAGGTTTGGAGGGTGAAGTGGTTGAAAGGGTACAGCAGGGAAGAAAGGTTGCTGGTTCTCTGAAAGCAGTGATAAGAAACAGGGAAGTGAGCATGGAAGTGAAAAAGTTACTACATGACAGTATTGTGATACCAGCTCTAACGTATGGAAGTGAAGCTTGGACGTTGTTGGAAGGACACAAGTCAAGAGTGAGAGCAGTGGAAATGAGTTATTTAAGAGGAGCCTATGGAGTCACATGGAGAGACAGGCTGACGAATGAGGATATAAAGGAGCCTTGTGGTGTGGATGTGGATGTGATACGAAGTGTTATGAGGAACACACTGAGGTGGTTTGGCCATGTGGAGAGGACGGAGGGTGAAAGACTGACGAAGAGAGTGTATGTGAGTGAGGTGGAGGGGGAAAGAGGGAGGGGGAGGCCGAGGATGGGATGGAGGGATGGGGTGGAGAGGCATATGAGAGAGGGGTGTGTGAGTTGGGAGCAGGGCAGTGAAATGGCGGGGAACAGGACGACGTGGAGGCGATTTGTTTGTGGCCACCCCAAACGGGATTGAGGCGTCTGGCAATAGATAGATAGTTAGATAGATTATGGCGCATGGTGATCCAGTATTTGATCATGTTTTGTGCAGCCCGGCATTAGCAGGAAAATAATTTTAGACTCCCATCTCACTCTCATGGTCTTATAACAAAATCTCAGAAGCGATGAACTGTCTGGAGCTGGAAGAGATTACAAGAGGTGTACCTGATGTAACAGGGTTAATGGTGACAGTACTGTGTGAACACTGAAGCACTTTCCACTCAACCTCAGATGAATATGTCTTCTAGTGTTTGGTGAAATATTAGACGAGAGTTGTTGCAACCATGAGAAGGCTAACACTAGCTGTCATGTTAGTCCTTTGAGAGGGAGGAACTTTCTTCGCGTGACTAAAATCGTGTGGCTACATCCACTGAAAAATGAACTATATTAGTGGTAGGGAGAAAGCTCTTGGGTATTTCGTTGTGACTAGTGCAGGACGATTTTATTCCATGCAAGAAAAAAAAAAAAAAAAAAGGCACCCAGATGTTGACAAACTAAAAATATGGATACAGACGAATAACTGGTGGACCAACAGAGAGGGTTGTTCATCCTCCCATTATAGCCTTTCCAATACGGTTTATTTATTTGTTCATATATTTTGTTTCTGGATGATGCTGATACTTTGGTGATAACGGTACTGTTCTGAATTATACTGGCCTTCAGTCTAATTGATGGGACAAATATAGTATTATATTCTAGCTAACACCAGACGATTTTATTTAACTGTAAATGAGTCATAGGGCCTGAGTTAATGCTGTTGTTATCCTTTCCTGGTCGCGTCAGCTTCAGTATTCCATTTGTGCTAACAGCAGACGGATATATTCGCTTCAGGCTGAATCACAGGCGGTTGATACTGTTACTCGTTCATCTCGAGGACGTAATACTGACTATGTTCTTGCCACCACCAGGATAAGTCAGTCCAGTCCAGAGAGACTTTCCGACCACAAGAAGATTAATATTACCTGTATCATCACTTAGATTCTAGGCTGGATGCAATCTAGTGTAAGCTAAGAAATATTACTAGCATCATTCTGACGATGAGAAGGATAATTGGACAAAGAAAAAATGAATAAATGCAAGAAAGAAAGACAATGAAAAAACATAAACAGAAAATGAGACGAATGGTGATACAAGAGAGCATTAATATTATGCACCTCATACCATACATCTATACCTCATCAATACTGTCTGCTTCATCCTTTGTTACATTATCAAACGTTCCCTCTTCTTGCTAACAACTCTTTTTAAGAAGAGAGAGAGAGAGACCTTTGTTTTGCCGTTAGCGTGTATTGCGTGCATCGGAGACATAGAGGCAGTGGTGATTTGGGAGGAGGTGGAGCTTCTGATGGCCAAGGGAGACAAATGCGACAGGTAAAAATGATGCTGGTGATGAACGAAGGGAGAAATGTGATGTAGTGTGTTGAAGTGGTGGTGATGGTGGTGTTGTGTCTCGTAGCAGTGACGTGTGGTGGTGATATAGTGTGGTATGTTGGTGGTGAGGTAATGTGGTTGTGCAGTGATGATCTTGTGTAAATTGGTTTTGATCTTGTTATGTACAATAGTGTGGTGATGTTTTATAATTTCGTGGTAATGTGTCGTTTTACTGAAGCAGTGTTTTGGTGGTAATGTAGTTTTTTTTTTATGTGAGGAAGAAGGAACCAAAGCCATGAGGCCGCAAAACTGTTCCTTCCAAGAGAAAAACAAAATACAAGAGAGAGCCGAATTCAAGATCCATTAATTTCGAGATGCCTGGACACACTGCGTTTGAAAGACTGGAGATCATAGGAAGCAGGAAATACAGACAGAGGGAGACAGTTCCAGAGTTGACCTGTTGCATAAATGAAGGACTGGGAGCAACGGTTAACTCTTGCATTAGAGAGTTGGACATAAAAGGGGTGAGAGTTTCCTACTAGACGGGTGCTACGCGCCCGTCGTAGAAGTGGAGGAATGCATGCAGACAGTTCAGAGGAACAGTGACCACTGAAGTAGCGATAGAAAAGAGATAAAGATGCAACAGTGCGGCAAAGAGACAGAGGTTAAAGGGAGTCAGTAAGAGGGGGAGAGTTAATGAGACGAAAAGCCTTTGACTCCACCCTATTGAGAAGAGCTGTATGTGGGGAGCCTCCCCACACATGAGAGTTGTACTCCACACAGGGGCGGATAAAACCCCTGTATAGAGTGGAAACCCCTGTATATTGTGGAAAGACTGAAATTATTAATATGAACGTGGAGAACCAATTCGATTGTGTAATTGGGAATAATGTGGTGAAGAATGTAGAAAACTTTAAATATCTGGGAACGATTGTATCATCTAATGGATCATTAAACAATGAAATTGAGGAGAGGATTAGACAGGCTTGGCGAGCTGTTGGAATGTTGAAATCTGTTTGGAATAATAATATGCTTTCGGTACATACTATAGTGAAAATTTACAAGTCCATGGTTAGACCAATTTTAATTTACGGGCATGAGTCATGGTACAGTACAATTGCAACAGATCAGAAAGTATTAGGATTTGAGAATAAAATACTGAGAAGGATTCTTGGGGTAAAGTGGCAAGACAGAGTTGCAAATGAAAGAGTAAGGGATATTACGAGAGTGGAACCAGTTAATGAATATGTGAGACTGTCTCGCTGGAAGTGGCTGGGGCACATATAAAGAAAAGAAGGTAGTTTAATACAGGATGTGCCAGAGTGGATTGCTAGAGGAAGAAGAGGTAGAGGTAGGCCGAGGGAAACCTGGTTGAGGACAATGAAAAAAGAAGCAGGAGAGGAGTGTTGGTGGGACCTGAAGGAGATGGCAAGAGACAAATATTGGTGGAGAGAGTTCATTGAGGCCCTATGCATCCCGTGGGGTGCCACAGGAAATGATTGATTGATTGATTGATTGATAGAGTCAACAACTGTGCAGGGGCAAAGAAGGAACGGAGTCGGCTTAGCACACCCAATCGCTTGGAAGCAGATTTTACAAGAGATGTAATATGATCTTTCCAAGACAAGTCCCGAGCAAATGAAACCCCAAGCATGTTCAAGGATGATGCAGGATTAAGTTTGAGTAGTATTAAACATCAGTGGGTATACCTGTGGAAGATTTTGTCGGGTTGATAGGCGCAAAAACTGAGTCTTTGATGCATTAAAAACAACCAGATTATTTTTGCCACAGTCAGAGATACGAGCCAAGTCAGACATTAGGTGTGCCATAGCCTCATCCCTTGCCTGTTGAAGTAACTGCTGAGATGGACGTTGTTGGAATCGAATGGAAAGGTGAAGGGTAGAGTCATCAGCGTATGAGTGGATAGGGTTAGATGTACAGCTTAGAAGGTCATTGATGAATAAAAGGAAGAGAGTTGGTGTTAGGACAGAGCCCTGAGGAACACCACTGTTAATAGATCAAGGAGAAGAACGATAGCCGTCTACAACAGCGGCTATAGAACGACCAGAAAAGAAGCTAGAGATGAAGGTACAGAAAGAAGGATAGAAACCATAAGAGGGCAGTTTGGAAATTAAAGATTTATGGCAGACTGGATCGAAAGCCTTTCAGATGTCAAGTGCAATGGCAAAGCTTTCGTTAAAGTCCCGAAATGAGGATGACCAGGAGTCTGAAAGATAGGTGAGAAGATCGCCTGTGGAGCGTCCCTGACGGAACCCATACTGACGATCAGAAAGAAGGTTGTGATAGGAATGATGCTTTAAAATTTTTCTATTAAGAATAGACTCAAAAACTTTTGAGATACAGGATGTTAAAGTAATTGGGCGATAGTTAGAGGGTTGGGAATGGTCACCCTTCTTTGGGACTAGCTGAATGAGAGCCAACTTCCAGCAAGAAGGAAAGGTACAAGTTGACAGACAAAGGCGAAAGAGTTTGCCTAGGCAGGGTGTAAGCACAGAAGCACAGTTCTTGAGAACAACAGGAGGGACCCCATCAGGCTCATATGCCTTATTAGTACTGAGGCCAGCAATGGCAGAAAATACATCAGCTAAAGAAATTTTAATGTTAGCCATGAGGAAGTCAGAGGGGGGAAGTGATGGAGGGACAGCACCAGAATCGTCTAAGGTGGAACTGGAGGAGAAAGTCTGAGTGAAGAGATCTGCTTTATCAGTAGAAGAATAGCTACAGAGCCATCAGAGTAGAAAAGAGGAGGGAAGGATGATGAGGTAAAGTTGTTAGAAAGGTTTTTGGCAAGGTGCCAGAAGGAGCGGGAAGAATTCGAGTTGGAGAGTTGAGAGCATTCTGTACGAATGAAATTATTTTTAGCAGAGCGAAGAACAGACTTAGCACGATTCCGGGCAGAAATGTATGAAAGATGTGATTCAAGGGTGGGTTGGCCCTGGTACCTTTTATTGGCCCTCTCCTTGTTGCGAACAGCATTAGAACAAGCCTGATTAAACCAAGGCTTTCTTGCGTTATTCAAAGATATGAGAAAGGAATGTATGCGTCCATGCCCAAGAGAATAACCTCCGTAATGCGAAAGGCACACCCAGATGGCTCCTGGCCATGAAAGCAATAATCATTCCAGGGAAAATCAAAGAAGTACTGCCTGAGGGTCTCCCAATCCGCAGCTCCAAAGTGCCAGAGACGACGTTTTCTTGGAGGGTCTGCAGGCCGTACTGGAGCGATAGGACAGGTTAAGGTGATAAGGTTATGATCGGAGGAGCCCAAGAGAGAGAAAAGATTAACAGTGTATGCCGAAGGATTAGTTGTAAAGAAGAGATCAAGTATGTTGGAGCTCTCTCCAAGGCGGTCAGGGATACGGGTAGGTTGCTGTACAAGCTGCTCTAGGTCGTTAAAGATAGAAAAGGTGTAGGCTTGTTCACCAGGTGGATCAGTGAAAGGAGAGGAGAGCCAAAGGTTGTGGTGAACATTGAAATCTCCAAGAATGGAGATTTCAGAGAAATGAGAGATGGATAGATGTGTTCCATCGTAGAAGTAAGATAGTCAAAGAATTTTTGATAGTCAGTAGAATTAGGAGATAAGTAAACAGCACAGATATATTTAGTCAGAGAATGACAGGAAAGCCGAAGCCAGAGTGTAGAGAATTCAGAAGAATCGAGTTCAGGAACACGAGAGCAAGATAAGTTTTTGCATATATATACACAACAGCCACCTTTGGCTTTGAAATGAGTATAGAGAAAGTAGGAGGATACAGAAATGGGTTTTCTGTCAGTTGCCTCAGACAGCTGAGTCTCAGTTAGGAAAAGAAGGTGAGGTTTAGAGAAGGAGAGGTGGTGCTCAATAGAACGAAAGTTAGAGGAAAGGCCACGAATGTTGCAGAAATGAAGAAGAAGAGAATCAGACAGTGGTTCCAGGCACCTTGAGTCGTCACCGGGAGAGGGGCTGAAGGTGGGGGCATTTATGGTCCCCCCCCCCCTGGGGACTCCGAGGCTATGTTATTTGACGCCATTTTTGAAAATTTTGAAAAGGAAGTGTGGTGTGTACTGTGCATGTAGTTTGGTGTTGATAGTTGGAGAAACTTGTATTGGAGAGCATGCTGGTCTACTCTCTGTGTTACTGAGATACTGAAAAAGTTCAGCAAAGGGGGATGGTCGGGACCTAGTCCCGAGGGCTGATGAAACGGGAGCTCCAGCTCTCCCTGTCATCAGCTTTCCATCCACCTTGGGAATACTGCCCTGCTCGACTGGTGCTACAGTCTACTGCTCTGTGTAGTGTTAGTATACTGTGGGTGGTGTCCCTTTACGTGACAGTGATGTTGCTTGGTGCTGATGTGATATGGTGGCCATTTACTTCGTTCTCATGTGGTGCAGTTGTACTGATGCTGTGTGGTCCTTGGTGGTAGTGGTGATGTAGTATAGTGTAGCTCAGTGCGTGTGTGTGTGTGTGTGTGTGTGTGTGTGTGTGTGTGTGTGCACAGCAGAATGCTGCATGTATGTGGGTAGGCGTATGAGCATGTGTTTATACACGTATATGCGTATTGCAGCATGTATTGTGTCCCATAAGTGTACAGCAAATATATATTGCGTGTGTTTGGCACGTGAATATGTTTACGTATACCATGTATGTCCAGGGCGTATTCTTTAGTATAGCCTGCTGTATACACCTTATATGGACTACAGCAAGTTTAGTGCATAGTGTGTGATGTCATCTCATTCTCTAATATAAGCACTGCCCTTAAGCGGGTGTAAACAACTCCTGCCATTGTCGGAGTTTGGCGTGGGCCAGCACACGAGCCTGTTTGTTTGGACGTCAAACATAGAAGGGAGAACATGGATTTGCTAGAATAAATACAAGCACACACCGGCATTCGCTGAATAAATTTGCCAAAAGAAAGAAACATGTTAACAGTGAAAACAAAAGGCTTTCAGTTTAATCCATTTTATGACTTTCAAGTTGTCTCCTCAGTTCGAGTTTCTTTATCACTCTCAATCGGATGACGTATTTTTTCTTGCTGCTGCCAGACGACCTATTTCACTTTAAGAGACTTCATGGACTGGAAGACATGGTTGTAGTTTTCATTTGTCATTCATTTCTTGATGTTCTTCATAGGATGAGCAATATCCTCTGTTGGTAATCTGTAAAAAATTTACGAATATGTTATCATAGTGTAATAGTTTTAAATTAATTGCGAGAATAGAGATACCCTTATTGAGAAGTCCTGTATACACCGATAACTCGATTTCAGTATATTTCAGACTACCAACCGCAGCTGGTCCCACGATATACAATAATGCAAGGGCTGCATAGTGCACAGCAGCCTGAAGCATTAACCCCAGACCACCAGGACAGTCAGGGGTCGAACCATTATGCATTACTGAGCGTCTCACTGGTCCCCTCTCACTCCTGGCTCTCTGACTCTTTGGATGAAGGGACAGGAGGCAGAGGATGGTGGACAGGAGAGAGAGAGAGAGAGAGAGAGAGAGAGAGAGAGAGAGAGAGAGAGAGAGAGAGAGAGAGAGAGAGAGAGACACAGAACCGAAGCGCGAGGCAAGGGATAGAAAGTTAGAGGTGGAAAACAAGGGGGGAGGGAGAAAGAGGACTCGAAGCTGAGAAGGTAAAGTAGGAACAGAGGCAGAGTGCGAGGCAGAATACGAGAGGTAAAAGCAGGAAGTGGAAAACAGGGAAGGGGGAAGAAAGCAAGAAACAGAGAACGTTCAGTGGAGGACAGGCGGGATGCCAGACAGGACAAGAGCTAGAGAGCGGGAGAGGGAAAGCAAGGAATACAAAGGAAAGCAAACAGCAACTGATGTACGGAGGAGGAAAAGAAGAGAACATGATGCAGGAAACAGGGAGCGAAACAGGGTCTGAGTTCGAGGCAGAGGATGGAAGTCAGAAATCGGGAGGCATACGATAGCGGAGATGAAAAAACTATGAAGCAGAAAGCAAAAAAGTCGGTACGGAGGTGGAGTACGAAGCTGATGATACAAGTCATACAGTGAAATGAAAACAAGGAGAAAAGTAAATATGAAGCAAGAGACGAATGGTAAAACGAGCACTAGTAAAAACCAATGGAATGAGAAACAAATAATAAATAACTGAAGAAACACGAGGCAAGGAGACCACGATGAGTAATCATGAGAACTGGAGATCCAGGAAGCAAAATGAAGGGTATGTAAAATTAGGAAGAGGATTAGGGAAAAAAATGCGGTAAGGTATCAAATGTCACACGGAGAAGCAACAGACTCGAGAAGCAGAGCAGTGTCAGTCTTTTGCTAATTGTTGTCCTGTTTTTCTCTCTCACCTTCACAAAGTTCGCCTGTTAACGCTTCTTTTTCCACCGAAGGACGCTATATTTTCTTCGCAGAGTCCTGAAGTTGCAGGTAACCGGGAGTGACGGTGGCTCATTACGGTCAGACAGGGAGAGCTGATGTGCTGTTAGAGAGGTACTGAAGCAGAATGCTATGAATCGTATTTGAGGACTGCTGTGTGGGGGCTGGCAGGGGTGGGTGGAAGAAGGGGATCACAGAATCCTGGCCTAAATGTGAGGAATAACGACATTTGTTGTAGTGGATGTTTATGTAAGGAAATGTACTGTGATGACTTTATCTCGGATGTATAGACTGCATGTGATGTCCCCCCCCCCCCAGTGTTACTTAGACAAAACTGTAAACTAAACTAAACGAGTCGGAATTTTGTGGATTGTCATAACAGGCCGTGCGTTAATGCGCTACAGCTTGAATTCAAGATGTAGCTGGAGATTTCTCTATCATTTAAACGCTGCCGCGACTTAGAGTGATCACCTACGGTTTAAATAATCTGGACTAAGTTAGGGTAGCCCGAATGCTTCTACGACCTATGCTCATCTAGGCCTATAAATGATGATAAGGGGTTGTCTGATATCTTTGTGAAGACTAGTTTTCGTGAAAGCCGGATCGAATTTATCATTATCATGATCAATTCATTCATCCATCCATCATCCAATCCTTTACTCGCATTACTCCATCACGAGCGTAGTGTTCTAGAGTACTCAGTCCCAATATTTAAGGTTTAAATAACCAGCCCCTGTTTCCTGAGTCGTTTGAGGTGAACAATAAAATCAAAATTCTCTCACATTTAAATCCTAATGGACCACACTCGGTCGTAGTGCCAGACTTATAAGGCCACCACGACTCTTGAACAGTGTCTTGGTCAAAGTCTTGTGTGATCCTAGTCTAGTGTATAGACATGGTTGTGTTCACTAGCGTGCTGGTGTATGGAAGCTTATGTGTAGGTGAAGGTACAGCAGATTTTCATATGGTACCGTATGTGTAGTGATAAACGTCTACCACAATATTCTCGGGAACCACCAACTATCTCGAGCACGGGCACACCCATTTACTACCAAGGAAAAGAGAAAGTTGTGCCTATTGCAATTCTACGTCGTGTATATTCGGCTTAGTAATCCTCTAACGGTAGGGACAAGTCTAGTATTATATTCCACTTTATTTCAGACGATTTTATTCACCTAGGAGTAAATAAAAGTACTTGAGAGCGTTAATACTCTCACTCGTAACCTTCTCATAGTCGGGACCACTCCAGTATTCTTTTCCAGTTCACACCAGACGAGTTTGTTCCGCTAAGAGCCAGTAACAGAATCCTAAGTGTTCAGTACTCATTACCGCTAACACAGAATTGTAATCTTTAGTATCTAGGTCAGAATCTAAATGGAGATCACAGGTCATTGGTAAGGCAACTAGTGCCACTGCCCCTTTCCCCTGTTGGTTACAAAGTGCCTGGTAAAGCTGATTCTCTCTCTCTCTCTCTCTCTCTCTCTCTCTCTCTCTCTCCTTTTTCACCTGTTCTTTGCTCTCACTTCTTCATTAAGTTCTGTTGTCCTTTCATTCCTTTTTTTTTTTTTCTCTCATTCGTTCCTTTTATTCATTCAGATCATTTCTTTCCCTCCTTTTTTTTTTTCATCCCATTCTCTTCGTCATTCAGCTCTTTTGTCCTTTTCTTCTCGTCTCTTAATATTCATCCTCGCCTTTTTGTACACTGGATCTCAAAAGTATCGGTGCACAGGGGGTGCGATGCCTACCGGAAAGGCTCGAACAACTGCTGACATTACCAACGTCTCATTGTGTATCATCACTGTCTGTCTATATAAACATTACATTTGCTATATGTTTGCAAGAGGATATTGCTAGTTGGCGATACATAACACCTCCCGTCATCAGGGCTACCAACGTGTGGTAGGTAGGATACTAATATTTCAGTGCCCTTCGTTCTGTGGTCCCAAATGTGTCACGCATGTTGTGCACCGATACTTTTGTGACCCAATGTACATTCCCACTTAACACCTACGATCCTATGACTCACTCACAGCTAATGCTTTTATTATTTTTATATAAATGAAGAAATAAACAAACCCAGGGAATCTGCAGAAGTCTTTCCCAAAATATTGAAAAAAAAAATCGAATATCAAGATCCGGTCGTTTCGAAATGCCTGGACAAACTGTGTTAAAAGGCAGGAGAAAGAGACAGATAAAGCAAGACTGTTCTGGAGCTGATCAGTTGTTTAAGTGAATAAGGACTGAGACTACGTGTTAAATAGTATGAGTATACAGTATCAAGGATTAAGCAGAGAAATGAGAGAGGTTCTGTAGCTAGGCTGGTGCAATGATCCCTTCGTAATACGGAAGGCCTGCAGGCAGAGTTTAAAGACCAGTGATCTTTGCAATAGGAACAGTATAGATAGACCTGCAAGACTGTAGTAAAGAGCGTCTGAAGGATACCAGTGAGAGGAAGTGAGTTGATGAGAAGGAAAGTCTTTGATTCCACCCTGTTTTAAGGTACTGGTGTGTAGTGAGTTCTCCCCCTCCCCCACTCATATGTAAGATCTGTATTTCATATTGGGTGAATAAAGTCCCTTACAGAGAACTGAACGGTTACAGAAAACACTCTGTTCGGGTAAACCAATTCTGACTTTGAGACTCTGATTTCACACAGATCACGATGAGCTTGAGAGATGGGGATGCAATTGAAGAGCAGAGGATAGTCGTGTGAAAGTGTGCCGGGTGGAAAGATGGTGGAACTGAATTTGAGGCAATAAAAAGCACAGTTATTTAGCGCCAATTAAAAATTTTATATTAGAATTTTTATTTAGGCTACTGCCTCGTGACATGGTAGCTACAGTATACTGACTGGTGTGATAGATGCTGCGAGAAGCGAGTAGAAAAGTCGAGGGTGGAAGCATCAACGTGTGAGTGTACAAGGTCAGATATACAGTTCAGAAGGTTATCAGTTATTGATGTAAAAGCAGTTGAAGAAGACAGAATTCTGAGGAATACAGATGATGATATCTGTAGAAGAACTGCGACTGTCTACATCAGCAGCTATTGTACAGCCAGAAAAGGAAGCATGAGATGAAGGCACAGACAGAACAGCAGATCCATAGACAGGGAATCTGATCATTCAGTATATGTGCCAAATTCGACCACAGATCATTGAAATGCTTTGTGCAATGGTAAAGGTTGCACCGAAATCCTGAAAGGAGGATGACTAAGAAGATGAAAGGAATGTAAACAAATTGACAGTGGTGTGCCCTTAACCCGTCACGTCCCGAGGTTTTTCGCACCTCCGACATCCCCCAGTCTCGAGCTATTTTGGAAAAAAAAAATTTTTGGGTAAAACTTCCGCTTTGGTTGAGAAACAAAGGAAAATCACCAAGAAAGGGCTTACCGTGGTCCATAAGTGGTCGGAACAGGTGAGGTCCCCCGCGCCAGGTATCGTAATCTATCACTGACGTGTGAGGCGCTCACATTTTCTATGGTAGGAAATACTGGGAGAAACAACAAACACCTCTATATTTATTGAATTTGAACTAATGAACAATAAGAGTAGCAATATAATGGATTTCAGACACACACACACACACACACACACACACACACACATATATATATATATATATATATATATATATATATATATATGAAAAATAAGCATTGTACCATCGCGCGAGCATAGCGAGTTAGGTCCGAGTGGTAACATGCTATATGCTAAGTTTCTTGTATCAGTCAACATATCATTTTTTCTACTTGTATACTTCTGTTTCATTGACATTTTACCTATTTTTACTGTTTGTAAATGTTTTCAGATGTTTTCATTCATTATGATGACATGCTGCATAAGTTTAGCGCACATTGCCTTACTAAGCGCACTCGCTATGACTCGTAATTCAACATACCCAATTGTTTTATCACTTTCCTATTATTTTTTCCTTTACATAGAACTTTTCCTCCACCACTGTAAATGTTTTCAATTATTTACATTCATTACTAGGGCATTTAGCGAAATGCTAGCGCATATTCACGTAGCAAGCACAATCTCAAACACTCGTGTTTCATCTTCTGCTTTATTTTTTCACTCCAATTATACTTTCCCACTTACATTACACACGTTTACACCCCTATACTGCACTATACATAGTTACTGGCATTATTTATTCAAGTGAGCGTCAGAATATCGCATGAAAATACCCTCGCAATGAATGTTTCGACCAACATAATACTCAAACACTTACATACAAATTCTTCACATATATTACACACTTTCCCACTTGTTGACTTCTATTTTCATAACTACGGGCCTTATTCATTCAACTGAGCGTCAGGATATCGCATCTCTATACACACGCTAGGAATATTTTGACTTAGAATATATTTCAGCACTTACAATAATTTGAACTTATACCCGTTTGCATTTCCAATAATAATATTTACATATTTACAGGCCTTATTGCACTGAGCGACAGAATATCGCATCATAAAACCCTCGCTAGGTATGTTTCCACTTACAGCATATTTATACACTTACATACAATTTTTGCACTTATGTTATACCCATTTGCACTTTATACTAATATTTTCAGATCAACATGACTGATAATTTCACTGAGCGTCTGTTTGTCGCATTTAATTCATAGTTTCAGCGTCCTATCGCATTCACACCATATTAGAATTGCATCAAGGTGTGATATTCGCTGAAACATGGGTGAATACAGAGACCCACGTCACACTCGACGCACTCATTGCTGGTGTCCTTCCTCTGTGTGGTGAGTCTCACCCGGTAATTGCTACACACGTGACACCTGCGTTGGGGCCTAGGTCTGTTTGGCTGGGGAGGGATAGGAGTGGGGAAATGGCAGCTGGATATTCTCAGGGGAGTTTGGGCAATAGGAGCAGTGCGGGTGCGATGTTGTGGCCTTTCAACAGCATACCGTGCAAACATCTCTCCTGTGAGCTCCCTCACAAACCCTTCAAAGGTTTCCTGAACTCCTGTTGTCATGGCGTGAAGGTGGTGGCAATTCAAAGCAGTGATGTCTAGCAAGTGAAAGAACAGTTTCTTATACCACTTCATCGTGGTCCTGGCACACTCTACCGTCGATATCATGGAGTCTGACTGGTCCACCAGGCGCATGTTTATGTCATAGTCCATGACACACTCAGGTTTCCAAATGTGACGCCTGTTCTCGCTCCAGTAATCAACGGAATCAGTACGGTGCATCAAGGGGAGGTGAACCGTTGACAAGAGGCTTACTTCTCTATTATGGTTCCACACAGTTGCAAGGATGTTGTTGGCTTTGAAGAAGACAGCCTCATTCCTGTCAAGTTTCCGCCCTACCTTGGCCATGTGACGCCGGTTCACCTTCACGGTTCCACAGATTCCAGTTTCATGCATGTGAAGATAACGAGTGAGAAGAGGGCTAGTGTACCAGTTGTCCAGGTAGAGGACATGACCACAATGAAGATAGTCTTCTATCATTGTCTTTACCACTGCTCTCGACAGTCCAATACTCCGATCTTCTATTATGTCTGTCTGTGCACCGGTGTACAAGACTATGTCTTGCACGTGTCCAGTCCTACAGTCACACATAACAAAGATCTTGAACCCAAAATGGTGCCTTTTGCTGGGTATATACTGCCTAAATGAAATATTGCCTCTCCACAACACGAGACTCTCGTCTATGACGAGGTCTCTATAGGGATAAAATTACGAACGAAAGGTTTGCCTCAGGTGATCAAAGACCAACCTAATTCGCCTCATCTTATCTGTGTTTGTTCCATTTGCAGGATCATGAGCATCATTGAAATGAAGGCGACTTAGAATTTTTTAAAACCGATTACGGCTCATGACTTGCCCAAATATTGGTGTAAACATAACAGGGTCCCTTGTCCAGTAAGCTGGAATTCTGTTTTTTCGTATAATACCCATCAAAAGGCCCAGGGCAAAAAATAGGAACATTTCTGAAAGGGAGACAGGGTAATCATATATGATAGAATGCCTACTCCTTGTTCCCAATCTTTCACTCTCAAGGTGCTGGGTGCTTGCAAAAAGGTTGGTTTGATAAACAATCTGCTCCACGAATGCCTCACTAAAAAACAGGTGGAAAAAATCCAACCTGGTGGAATTACGGTGAATTCCGGGAGAAATGCAGCCAGAACGCCCCTGCTCAGTGAAGGGGTGAATGAGGAGAGAGAAATCACTCCCATCCTCCCAATTCCATCCCACAAATCCCTCGTCCCCATCATCCCCTTCACCGCCTTTGTCTGGGTGGGGAGGAGATGCTGGTGGGGGAGGTTGGGGAGAAGGAGTGCGGAGGGCTTCCCCACTCTCACTCCTCTTCCCTCTGCCTGTACTCTTTCCCTTTCCCTTACCCTTACGGCCTTGAGGAACATTAGGGGGCTGTGGGGATGAAGTTGGGGAATATTGGGGAGCATAAGACGTGCTGGGGAGTGGTTCCTCCCCACCTTCCCCCTCCATGACAACACCACGTGATTTTTCACGCACCCTAACTTGCCCACGTATTTGGGGATATTGGTGAGCATAAGACGTGCTTGGGAGTGGTTCCTCCCCACCTTCCCCCTCAATCACAACCCCACATGATACAGAATGCACCCGCACTCGCCCACGTGATACACCCCGCCGCCTCACACTACCTAGGGAGACCAATGACTCACTCACGCCACTCTCACTTTCCATACTCCTCCCTGCACTTTCCCTTTCACTCCCCACTCCATCCACAGCACTTCCTACCTCCCCAAACAAAATACTAGGCCCATACCTGCTCGTCTGACGTGGTGTGTGCTCGGGGCCATGATGAGTAATTACCTCACGTCCATACCACGTGGCAGCACGTCCCACGACTCCGTCCTCGTCCTCGTCCTCATCCTCGTCATCAAATTTGGGTTCCACATCACGTTGGGGCTGGGCATAGGATGTTGCACGTGGTTTCTTGGCAGGCTGCCCCTCTCTAGCAGCAGGGTAAGTCACGTACTGCCGCTTCCTAGGGGACGGGACTTCTTCATCACTGCTGGTGGTTTCCTCCTCCTCTGGCTGCACCTAATCTTTGTCAACAACCTTGTCGTCCAGTGGGGAATCACTGTCGCCTGTAAAGGGTCCAGGGGGGCTTGAATTTCGACCTCAGAGAGACCTCTCATAGGCATGTCTGAGCAGGACCATTGCTAACAGGTGAGTGGACGAGCTGTGGGTTAGCGCGGGTTGCGCGGGGTCGCCGAGTGTCCCTGCCTGGTGGCAGGTAGGGGAAGGTCAAGCGAGGATACGTACCGAAAATCAAGCGCAAAATTTGAGAATTGTGGAAATTATGCACTTTGCAATTACATGACATACCGGTATGTCACCAGGACTGGCAAATGCAAAATGTTGCGACGTACTCATACATTGACAGGACGGGGCAGGTTAACAAACCCATACTGACATCAGAAGGAACGTTATGAGTAGGTAGGTGCGTGCAATGGTGTACAGAATTATACTTATTTGTATAGAAAGTTGTAATGGACCTGTAATACCTAATGTAAATATTCCTTGTGAACTTTGGAGCTCCGCCAGGCACGGATGTCCAAGGCTGCTGATTTAGTTTGCTGTACTGTACCTTAGAGGTGGCCCCACTACTTGTGACCAATGACGGTGGTGGTGGGGACATGGGTCTTACTTTAGACTTTGGAGCTTTCGTACCAGTTCAGCGTTTTATTTTTTCTATTACATTTTGATATCCTCTTTTCATGTTACTATGTCTATCTTAGAAAAGTATAAATAGCATACAGATATCTGGAAGGTGTTGTATCCAAAATAAAGTGCTCAGAAAGATGTGTTATAAAACTGTCTGTGTCCGCGATAATACAGTACATTGTACTGATGATAAATATTGATATGGCTTACTGTGGCGGTGACAGTAGTGAGTGAAGTGTTGTTTTGATGGGGAATCATGCTTGAGGAACTAGCCAAGTTTATTGGATTTTCTGGCACCAACGCTGACTTGTTTTTGGATTTCAGTCCTTGGTCTAGTCATCAACCACCTCGAAATCCAATCGCCTCAGTCAAAATACTTGACAGCGACTGTGCTAGAGATGAGTATCCCCCAGAGTGCTTCATACATAGATTACGAGTATAACCCCTTCCCCATCTTTGTCTGTCAACACTCTCAGGCTCCTTTACCCACTCATCTGAATGAAATGGTCCAGCATTAGTTGGAATACGTTACTAGAGCTAAGACCAGAAGAATGTTAATGATTCACCATTTTTTATGTAATGCGAGGTATCTCAACATAAGGGCCAAGACTAAGCATAACCTACATATCTCGTTCATACACGAAAAATTTTCTTTTATTCTGATTACTGGTGTATACTATTCAACGCCAGAACAAAAATGTGGGTTCTGAATGGGCTAGAGTCTGTTGCAGTATATAACAGTAGTAAAATATAAATCAGTTTCTGTGGCTGAGAGAACTAACCCCCGATGATGACTTACATAACATACTCTGGCTAACGCAAGACTTTTTTTTTTTTTTTTTTTTTGCCACTGAGAAATCGTCCAAGATTTGAGAGTTGAAGAGGAGGTAACTAGATTCCCTCATATTTTTTTTTATAGATAATGAATGGAGGAAGGAAAAACAAAGGGGAAAAAAATAAGTCCATGTGCCTAAAGGCATCCTCCATTCATAAAATATTTATAAAAACTGGATTTGAATTGAAGTGGATTAAATGTTTGTGGGAAACAACTCCCAGGAAGTGAATTCCAGAGAGTAGTAGTTTTGGGGATAAATGAATTTTGATAAGCAGAGGTTCTGCATTGGGGTGGAGAGAGTGTGAGTTCATGGGGGCTCCCAGCTGCCCGAGTATTTCGGGAGAAAATGTGAAGGGGAGGAACAATTGAAGCCAATTCGTCAGAACACTTACGGTAAAAATATCTATAAAATAATGCTAAAGAAGCAACATCTCTACATACTGATAATGGAGGAAGGTCTTGCGTGATGGTAGGATTATTGATTAATCTAATGTCTTTATTATGAATTTTGTCCAACTGCCTCAATGCAACCGCTCCACATCCACTCCACAGTGGTGAACAGTATTCGATCTGAGAACGCACATGACTTTTGTATATTGTGGCCATCTGCTCGTCAGTGATGAACTCACGAACTCTGTAAATAAGTCCCAATTTTTTGGAAGCATTTTTAGCAAGGGATTTAACATAAGCTGTCCAGCTCAGGTTGGGGTTTAGAGTAACACCTACAGTAGGATATCAATTGTTGTGGATATGGAAATATTGACATCATTTAAAATTATGTGAGAGTCTGAGGGATTCATTCTGTTGGAGAAATTAATGTATTCAGTTTTCTGAGCATTAAATGAGACCAGATTTGTTTGTCCCCATTGATCAATTTTAGAACGGTCCTGGTTCAGATAAATTGCTGTGTTTATTTGGGAATTTATAATATCAAATTGTGTAAAGGAGGTACTAAATGTGAAAGAACTATGAAGGGTCGAGTCATCAGCATAAGAATGTATTGGGTTGTGAGAGACAGATAGGAGGTCATTTATATGAATGAGAAAGAGGATTGGTGCCAAAACTGATCCCTGAGGCACGCCAGCATTTATGGAATGAAACTGAAAATAAATACCATCCACCATGACCCATATTTTTCTATTATGAAGGTAAGAAGAAATTAGAGGAACCAGTGATGCAAGGCCATAGTGGGACATCTTGGACAATAAGGCCCGGTGCCATACTCTGTCAAATGCTTTTGATATATCTAGTGCTTTTGTGTGTGTTTCACCGTGTTGGTCTATTGTTTTGTTAATCTGATGGGTAAGAAGGCAAAGAGTGTCTGCAGTTGAACGTTCTTGTCTAAATCCATACTGCTGATCATAGATTAATTTATTGATTTCTAGATCTTGATTATGTGTTTGTTAATTAGCATCTCAAAAACTTAACCGAGAATGGAAGTTATTGCAATTGGTCTATAGTTTGATGGATCAGAAGTTGCCCCCCTTTTAGGAACAGGATGGATATTTGCTTCTTTCCAAGAGGCTGGAAAACTTGAGGTGCAGATGCATAAGTGGAAAAATTTTGCCAATTCAGGAGGCAACACTAAGGAGCAATTTTAAAGTACTATTGAAGGAATTTCATCTGGACCAGAAGCTTTGTCTGCTGAGAGATTCTGTAATACAGCTTGTACGTATCTGGTGTGAATCATGACGAGGTATTTGAGGGGAATCAAATCAAGTACAGGAATATTGTAATTTTCTGTATTTAGGGTTGAATTTGTTGAAAAAATGTCAAAAAGAAGTTTGGCTTTTCCACGTGGGTCACTTACTAGAATTCCATTGGGGGACTGTACAGGTGGAAAGGAAGAGGAGGTAGTGAAGTTAGTTTTAAATGAATTAAGGGTAGACCAGAATATTTTGTTATCATTTGGGTTGTTTAGCAGTTTGTTAGCCTGTCTATGCAGAAAGTTTGATTTAGAAAGAATGATGATAGTTTTAGCATGGTTTCTGATATTTCTATAATACATAAAGGCTTCTTTGGTTTTGGTCCTCGTATACCGGTAAGTGTTATAGGCTATTGTTTTATGTTTTGTTACTCTAGCACAATTGTGGTCAAACCATTTAGGAGAATTACATCTTTTTCTGTAACTATGATGAGGAATGAATGTTTCCATGCCGACTTTAATGAAATCCTGTATGTGGCCCAATGTGGTTTTTACATCTTGGGAGAAAAAGGAGGTCCAAGGAACATCCTTGAAAAAATTATGGAGTCCCTCCCAGTCTGCCCTGTCGTAGTGCCATTTAGTCACCATGGCCTGTTCAGAGCAGGAGGGTGTGGTAGGTGTTAAACTGGTGGCTTGAATCAGACAATGATCCGATGATCCGAGGGGGAACTTCACTTCGACACTATAATTATCTCAATTGGTTGTTAGAAACAACTCATTATGAGAAAAGAGAAATGACAGCAATTTCGGCACACATTTCGTCGACTATGTTCCTGACTGCCCTCGGATGTTGACCTTAATGTAGTTTTCGTTCTGGTTCAACTTTTTTCATATCTCTAGGGAAGCTGGTCACTCACATGTCTATTTCTATTTCAGATATTATTGTTTTGGAGAATATTTTCCTCTTGCTTGTGTCATTTATATTTAATTTGTATTCAGTTCTCTCTCTCTCAGAGTTGCGTCGTCTCTCGCATTAAATCCCACATATTGTCGGACAATACCATTCAGTTGAGAATGAGGCATAGCATCCTGAGTCTTAATATTTTCGCCATTAACTCTCTCATGGTTAACCTTTCATTTTGTTGTGCTGGCCACTTAGTCACCTTCAGTTCCGTCATCAGTTAGATCTAGCGAAAAAGACACTATAATTTATGTAAATATATCTAGATCTAGCGAGAGATGATATAATTTAAGTGAATATATCTAGATCAACGGGAAAGGGCGCTATAAATGAATACATCTACATTTACCGGCAAAAGACGCTGAAAGTGAAAACATCCACATCTACAGTAGATAGACGCTATACAGTATTATAAATTAATTATCTAAATCTGAGAACCTATCATTCTCAGACTCAACCCGTATTATTACAGGGCGAATACGCTACAATCACTGCCACTTTCACCCTTCTGAAGTGAAACATGACATACATATATCTCGAGGTGACACATCTATAATCTTTCCTTTCTTTCTTCAAGTCATTACTCACTGGCAACGCAGTTCCTTCTTTGCATCTTCCACATCCACTTTTACCCGACTTTGCACATTTCACACCCTCCCACTCCTCCATTTCACTCTCTTTGATTTAGTTTCACATGTGCCATGACGGTTTACCTAGCACTCTTCAGCATATTCATCACTTCCACCTTCTCACGCTCCTCATTCCTGTCTCTCACATTCCACACGGCCATACGAGCTTGCCCGTTTGTTTGGACGCCCTTGGGGTTCTCCACATTGTCTCCCATTACTGAAAATGAATTAAAAAATCGGGGAAGCTGGGAGATACTACCCCAACCACACAACCCCAGGTTTGAATTCAGTTTTCCTTCTCCTAGGTCAACGGTTTCCATGTGGGAGAGAAATACTTCGTGGAGGGAAATTTAAATATTTCAGGAAGTGAATAAACAAACAAGACCAAAATGACCACAGCAGTCTTTATGGTGTGTTGCTGGTTATAGATATTGTTACGTACTCACCCCACACTGCCACAGGCTCCAACAGCAGTAGTCCAGTATAAAAGGACGTTGCCCTGTGAGTTCTTCTTCCAATAGTCAGCCTTTCGGTGTACAACACACAAGATCAGCTGAGGAGAAAAATAAACACTGGCTTCTTAACGTCCAATGTGTTTATTTTCCAAATAATCCCACTTAATGCTTTCCAACTTCACTTCACTGTTCTCACAAGCAATGAAGCTATACAGACTTTACTAACTTCAAGTACACTTAATGCTTGACACTTCACTATTCTCACATAACCGAAAATAATCTTCACTAACTGTAATTATACTTAATGCCTGACAACATCTCAATGTTATTACGC
This sequence comes from Coenobita brevimanus, assembly GCF_032717465.1. Taxonomy (NCBI): domain Eukaryota; kingdom Metazoa; phylum Arthropoda; class Malacostraca; order Decapoda; family Coenobitidae; genus Coenobita; species Coenobita brevimanus. The sequence continues at coordinate 2,591,944 of NC_136994.1, read as the reverse complement.
TTAATGTTTGACGACACTTCACTGTTCTCACAAGGACCGAAAATACAGGCTACAAACTAACAGTGCACTACACTCAAACTGAACTGAAATCCGACTGAACTTGCTGCAGTCTCTTATCCATCCTTATAATAAGCTTGCATTACTCGAGAAACTTCTAGCACAAACTCGATGGTCCAATAACTACGCTCGCAAACAGCAGAAAAATTGGCAACTCTGACTCGTACCGAAACCACTGTATTATCGGGAAGCAGCAAGAAGCCTCTCGAACACCCAACTTGCAAATCTCACTTTTTAACACTACCCCCTCCCTAGTTCTTTCTCGTCCTGACAAAACACCACAGTATATACAAATATAAACCTTAATCCTAATGAAACATCTAACTACTGTATATACAAAATAATCCTTCAACTTATCAGTTTTTCTTCTATGCCGCTTCTGACAACGTCCTTGTTCCTCCACACAGTCCACTGTTCCTGGAAGGTCTTGGTTCTCAATGTGATTCACATCTTCTCTTGGGCAGCTGTCACCATCCTCTTGCACTACAGTGCCTTGGTCCTCCTCAACATCCTCGGCTGCGGGAGAGCACGATTCCTCAGAGACGTCCCAGCTGTACTGTCCTGGCCCATGCTACTGCCACAGACCGTTCACGTGTACCACCTTTGGGCGAGACTTCCTGCCTCCCCGAATACGATACATTACGTCTGATAGGCGTCCAACACAGTGTAAGGCCCGTCCCATGGGCTCAGCAGCTTCAGTCACTGTCCCGTCTTTCGCTGAGGATTGTATAACCAAACTTGGTCACCATCCATGAAGCTCGCCTCACTTGTCTTGGCATCGTACTTGCACTTCATCACTTCTCCTGAAAACCTAAGGGTTCCTCGTACTTGATGACGTACCTCAGCCAGCATTTCTTGAAGATACTTCACATAGCCGGTGGTGTCTGTAGGCAGCTCTTCACCATGTGGTCTTCCCATTAACAAGTCAGTGGGTAAACGTAACTCGTGGCCCATCATCAGTTTTGCAGGGGTGTAGCCGGTAGATGCCCGGGATGCAGACTGATATGACATCAACAACATGGGTAATTTCTGGTCCCATTCTGTTTGTCCCTCTATGCAGTACTTGGCCAGTTCTTGTCCCAGGGTCCAATTGAATTTCTCCACCATCCCATCTGCCTGTGGCCTTAGTGGGGTCGTCCTGGTCTTCTTGATCCCCAGTAACTTGCAGAACTCATGGAACACAGCAGACTCGAAGTTTCTACCCTGGTCTGAATGTAGCTCCTGTGACATCCCAAAACGACAGAAAAACTGGTCAACCAACACCTGAGCAACAGTTGCAGTCTCTGGATTAGGGATGGCATAGGCTTCTGGCCATTTTTTGAAGTAGTCCATGGCGACACATTGGTTCCCTCTTTCAGTGAGTGGCAAAGGTCCAGCAATGTCCACCATGACTCTCTCCATCGGTGCACCTCCTTGGTACAGTTGGAGAGGGGCACAACCACGTTTCTTGGGTCTCTTTTTGGCACAACACCCATCACAGGCCTGACACCACTCTTCAACATCCTGACACATGCCAATCCAATAGAAACTCTGTTGCAGCTGGTTTAAAGTTTTCCTCACTCCCAGGTGTCCACTAGTGATCTGATTATAGGACTCTTCCAAGATCTCTGACCTCATCTTCTTCAGAACCACCAATTGCCATTACTTGCTGAGGCCATCGACTGTCTCCCACTGACTCTCCAGTAGTCTGTTGTTCAAGCGAAGAAGGTTCCACTGACTCCAGTAACTCTTGGTCGCAGGGCTTAACCTGGAAACTTCTTCCCATGTTGGTCGCACTGTACTCCACTGCAGCCACTCTAGCACTGGTTGTAAATCTGCATCCTCCATCTGCATCCTCTTCAGGTCTTCATCTGATGCTGGCCTTGTCACTGCAGTATGGCTGCATTTTTTACTATAATCTTCCCTTTTACTACACTGCCGGCACTCCAGGTCTCACAAGGCCAATGACTCAGGCTGTCAGCATTGCCATGTACCCACTCAGGATGGTGCTGCACCTCACAATTGTGCTAGTCTTGCTTCCTGAGCCAGTGTGCCAGTTGTCTTTCTGGATTCTTTAGCATTTTCAGCCACTTAAGTGCTGCATGGTCCGTCCTGATGATGAAGTAGGATTTGTACAAGTAGGGATGGAAGAAATCAAGGCTCTTCATCACTGCCAAGAGCTCCTTATGGGTCACACAGTAGTTTCACTCCGGTGGGCTAAGCATCTTGTAATACGCCACCACATACTCCTTGTCATCCTTCCTTTGTGACAGGACTTCACCAATACCATGGTCACTAGCATCACAGTCCAAGATAAATGGCTGATCCTGGTCTGGGTACGGCAATACCGGAGAGCTTGCCAATGCGTGCTTGAGTTCGTCGAAGGCTTTCTGAGTCTTCGCTGTCCATTCATACTTCTGCCTTTTCCCCAACAGCTTGTGAAGAGGTGCAACTATTGTTGCAAAGTATTTAACAAAACACCGATAGTAGGTGTACAAGCCCAGGAATCTCCGTAGCTCTCTCACACAAGTTGGAACTGGCCAGTTTTCTACAGCTGCCACCTTCTCTGGGTCAGTATGGATGCTGTTATTACCTACAATGTGTCCCAGGTACTTTACTTCCTTCTGAAACAAGTAACATTTCTTGGGGTTCAGCTTGAGATGCGCTGCATGGACCCTGATCAACACCTCCGACAGCCTCTCCAGTTCCTGGTCGAAAGTTCAACCAAACACATTTACATCGTCCAGATAGATGAGAGCCACCTGCCAGTGCAGGCCTTCAAGTACGCGGTCCATGAGGCGCTCAAAAGTAGCTGGGACATTGCATAGGCCAAATAGCATCACTTTAAACTACCATAAATCCTGCCTGTATGAAAAAGCTGTCTTTTCTTTGTCCTTCTCTGCAACCTTGACCTGGTAGTATCATGCCTTCATGTTTAGGGTGGAGAATCACTGAACACCTTACAGAGCATCCAGGGTGTAATCTATACAGCACCTTACTGAGCCATCCTTTTTCCTTACGAGAACCACTGCTGATTCCCAAGGACTGCGGGACTTTTCTATTACTCCTTGACTTTGGAGATTCTCCATCATCTTCTCCAATTCTTGCCATTGGGTTTGTGACATCCTCCGCACTGGCTGTTTAATTGGGCAGTGATCCCTGGTGTCTATACTGTGCTCCACCAGATCAGTGCACCCCAGGTCTAGGTCTCGGATGGAGAAGACATCAGCAAACTTCGTCAGCAGCTGCCTCAATTTCAGCACTTCTGAGCCATCCATGCATTGGCAACTCCTTGAGAAAAGGTCTTTTAAATGCTCTGGCAGACACCCATCTTCTTTGACTATGCTCCTTTTACAAGCCTTCCTCTGGTGCCACTCAGGGTCCACCGCCTGGCACAGTCCCACAATTTCTCCCTCGTTGATCTTCTGTGGATCACGGGAGAAACTGGCCACCACAACCATCACTTAATCTGCACCTGTTTTCACCAGCATTCTCCCCACCATCACTCCAGCCTTCGTCTTGCACCGTGCATCAGGTTCCACTACCCCTATACAGCTGTCAAAAGAGCCACTCACCTTACACTGGAGCAACAGTTCTGATTTTGGGGGTATCAATGTAGTGCGGAGCACCCTCACCTCACCACCAGAACTGGTATGTTTCACTGCTGTGATGGGAACTGACCTTCCTCGAACCTTCAGCTTCATGGAGCAAAAGTCCAGCTCACATCCCATGGACATCAGATAGTCCAGACCCAGAAGGTAAGGATCCTCCATGTCGGCCAAGTAGACTGGAAGAGTAGCCTCTTGCCCTGCCACTTAAATCCAGACATCCAGGAGTACCCTCAGTTCTGCACGGTGCCCAGTTACACCACACAGTTCTTCTGATGACTCGGGTAGCTACCAATGATGTACCACATCAGGCCTCACAAAAGTCTGGTCTGAGGCCGAATCAATCACCAGGGAACACTTCCTTCCATCAATCCTTCCGTCAATTACCGTCCTCTTGCATTTCCTTGGTGGTGGGGCTACTTGGGAAGGGCTGGCTGGTGGTTGCTCCTTAACCCCAGCCTCCACTAGTTTTCTGCTTCTTTCTGGTCTTCTGTAGCCTTCTTCTTGTCATCCTTTTTCTTCTTCAGACACTCTGAATTGAAGTGTCCCACCTCACTACATGTCCAACACGCTTTGGTTACAACTGAAGATTTCCTTGCACTGCTTTGTTCTTTCTCCTTCCTTTTGTGACAGTCCTCCTCCTTGTGCCCTGACATCCCGCAGAACCAGCAGCCTCCTGCAGTCTTCTCCTGTTCCCTCTTCCACTTGTAGCAGTCTTCTTTTCTGTGTCCTGGCTTTTTACAGTACCAGCAACTTCCCTCGAATTTTTCCTCTTCACATACCTGCCCCTTTCTTGCCTTGAATCCTGCACTACAACCTGTCTGAAAGGTGGATGTTCTGGACCTGACATAGGATTCAAATTCTACAGTCCTGGCTAGTGCTTCTTGTAAGCTTCTTGCACTTTCAACTCTGCATCAGCAAGAGCATCGGTGAACTGGTCCCTCAGTAGAATAGCCAGCAGGTTAGGTGCTGCTCCAGGGTATGCCTTGTATGCCACACTCTCCAGGTCATGAGCAAGCTGTTGTATGGATTCTCCTTGAGCCCGTACACGGCTCTGGAATCTTGCTCTATAAACCTCAGTCTTGTACATGGTTCCATATCTGTGCTCCAGCACTTCTGCTAGGGACAGATAACTTTCTCTCCATCACTGACATTTGGCCTAGAATTTCCATTACGTCACCCTTAAGGCTAGTAGCAAGCTGCACTGCCCTCTGCCTATCATCCCAACCATTCTGATCCGCAGGTAACTCAAACTGTGCTCGGTAAGCTTCTCAAGATACTCTACTGTTAAATTCCTGAGGTTTCTTCTTATCTGGACCCCCATTATACCCATGCACTTCACTGGTTTGAGGCCTAAAATCTGGGGCATCATAATTAAAGCCAGGACTTACTACTTTTGCATTCTGATTATTCAACCCTGTAATGCTACGGTACCTTTAGATGCCTGGGATCCGTCAAGATTCACCATACACTGTCCATTCCTTTCATATGCTCCTTGTACACTAACCTGAGGCTCAGCAGTGCAATATTTCTGTACAGCCTAAATTTTCTCAATAATTATCTTCACATGGTCGATTACATGCTTGAACTGGCTATCTACATGCTGTCTGCACTCCATCACAGTTTCCTCAGTAATCTTCAGCTGGTTGTCTACATGCTTCATCTAGTCATCTAGATGCTGTCTGAACTCCATCATGTTATTGGTTGCCTCATACTTCTGCTGCTCTAGCTTGGCTTCTACTTCCTCCTTCATTTCCCCCATGAATGCATCTAGTTGTCCTTGCACCCTCAATTGTACTTCCCTCTGTTGCTCCTGTAATGCCCCCTGAAGTTGTTCATATAGTTTTTTGTTGTTGTTTTTGTTCTTCACCTTGTGTCTCTAGTTGTTCACTCTGTGCTTGCAACTTCTTGATTTCGTTCCTGAGCTCTTTCTGTTCTTCACTCTGTGCCTGTAGTTGGGCACTTTGTGCTTGTATTAGCTTCACAGTTGTCGCCAGAGAAATTTCCTCATCCTGTCCAGCTCGAGACCTTGTCTGCACACCTCCTGCTTCCATGTCGAAGGTTGGTCTCACTGCAGCCATGAATAATCCACATTCCTGACACCAATGTTATGTCCTCACCCCACACTGCCACAGGCTCCAACAGCAGTAGACCAGTGTAGGAAGGACGTTGCCCAGTAAGTTGTTTTTCCTATGATCAGCCTTTGGGTGTACAGCACACAAGATCAGCGAGGCAAAAATAAACACTGGCTTCATAAAGTTCAATGTCTTTATTTTCCAAATAATTCCACTTAATGCTTTCCAACTTCACTTCACTGTTCTAACAAGCATTGGAGCTATACAGACTTTACTAACTTCAATTACACTTAAAGCTTGACACCACTATTCTCACAAGTACCGAAAATAATCTTCACTAACTGTAATTACACTTATTGCTTGACAATACCTCTCTGTTATTACACTTAATACTTGACAACACCTCACTGTTATTACGCTTAATGCTTGACAACACTTCACTATTCTCACAAGTACCGAAAATATAGGCTACAAACTGACACTGTACTACACTCAAACTGAACTGAAAACCGACTGAACTTGCTGTAGTCTCTTATCCATCCTTATAATAAGCTTGCATTACTCGAGAAACTTCTAGCACAAACTCGATGGGGCAATAACTACGCTCACAAACAGCAGGCTAACTGGCAACTCTGACTCGTACCGAAACCACTGTAAATATGAGGAAGCAGCGAGAAGCCTCTTGAACACCCAACTGGCATAGTTTTTGGCTTTTACTTTGTGCATTTTATGGGTAGGAAAAAATTACTGGTCTCAAATAATTATCAACCAACATAAAAGCATACGGTCTCTAAACATTGTAAGGATCTCCATAATACCGCAAGATATCTTGCCGCAAAACGCCAAAGAAAACCGTTAAATGGAGCCATTTAACTCTAGAATCTAGTTAATATCAGGTATATCCCAAAGAGGAGAAGGAATTCCCCTGTTGGGATCAGGGTGGGGAAGGGGGAATCATCAATGATTTTCTGGCTAAAGTGGTGAATGACTAGGAAAAGATTGGTAACCTCTGTCCTAGGTGGGCTGCCAACTAGGGTCAACGAGCTCCACCTACCCTGCTAAATGGCCATTGACTCGGAAACTCATCCTCCCTTTGAAAGGTCTTGTTATTGTTCTGCTGGGAGTCGAGCCAACCTCCTCAGTGGGCAAAACCAGTGTGGTTGCTAGTTTAGTGGCCGGCGGTCCGGCCATGACACAGGTAAAGGTTAACCGTTGTTAGATATGGTTTTGATTTCATGTTTTATCACTTTAGTAATCACGTGAACTTTTCTGTACAGTGTTCGGCTGCTGTATGAGTGAACACAACCGTCTATACAAGCAGTCTTACAAAAAACATTCAGTAATTCTACTGTGAAGTGATTGGAAACTGTGTGAGTAAATAGAAACATTTATGCAAGATACAGGGTATTTTATGCTCAATATTTACTTGATTGGGAAGCGCCATTGTTAGTATTAACATTCTGAGGCTAGCATACTTACTATCAGTCGAATACAAACACACACACACACACACACACACACACACACACACACACACAAACACACACACGAATTACAGACTAATTTGGGAGGACAAAAGGAGAATGAGAAGCAGGAGAGGAAGCTGTTGAATAAAGGATGAGGTGGCGACGATGGGAATGTCCTCAGAGAGAGAGAGAGAGAGAGAGAGAGAGATCCGAATAATTAGGTAGCCAAGCAGGTGCATCTGAAAGCAGAGATAATTAGCATACTGAGTACCTGAGGGAGTGACTAAGAGGATAGTGTGTTCGGCTGTGTTCAGAGTAATTCTCTTTGGCTCCTAAGGCACATAGTGAGGCGTCTATTATTCGCTCTGTCTTACTGGGGCTAAGATATGAGTTAATGTGTGGGTGTGGATGAGTATATTGGGAGTGTGTCGTTCTGTCGTCCTGTCTCGGGTAAGTCTACTCCTCGTTTTTGGAGGATTTAGCCTAGGTATATAGATAGATGGATAATTCGCTCAAGTTTCTTTAACTCACAGGCTTCTATAACACTGGTTTACACTTTGAAAAAAAAATTCTGCTGATTTAATGATTCATGCTGATTTTGTAAAATTGGAGAGTGCCGATTTCGAATATACTTTCAAATTTTATGTAGAACGTCAAAATTTTTCACAACATATGGGCATATTTATGCAATAAAGGGAATAGGATCGGCATTAAGTGGCACTGTAACGGATATTCACTGGAATGGCTACTACAAAAATGCATAAATGTGATGTGCAAAGCAATTGATTAGCACTGGCAGTTGATCTAATTCTGGAATTCCTTCTCTTAAATTTCCTAGTGTAAATAGTGTCCAAACAGTTGCGCTGCAAGCACCAGCAATACTGTAGTCTGCCATCATGTTGGTATTCCATCTCCCTTGATACCTGTGCTCCTTCGTCTTGATGTCCTGGTGAAACCTTTCACCTTGTTCTTCACTGGTTGCTCTGAGATTCTCTGGGAAAAAGTTCAAGTGACTGTGCAAAAGATGCACTTTCACTCTCATGTTTGCCCACAAGTCTCTCAGCGATGTCAGGAGATTTTCCACGATTGACTCAAAATTTTCTGCTTTCTCGTTTCCAAGAAAAATCGAAACTACGTTGGCAAATACAGTCCAGCCATCTTTTTCACCCGGTGTCATGGATATCACGAATTCCTCATTCTTCATGAACAGCCTTATTTGTGGGCCGTTGAATATTCCTACCTTGAGTTTTTCGTCCGAAGGTGTGGGGAACTTCAAGATAAGGTATTGGAAGCATGCGCTTTCCTCGTCAAGAGCTTTTACAAATTGTTTCATCAAACTTAAATTTAAATGTAGTGGGGGCAGCAGAACCTTCTGAGGTTGAACTAGAGTTACATTTTTGATATTCTTCTCTCCTGCTGTGAACTGTTCTCTGGATGGCCATTCCATCCACATTCAATGTTCCATCTTCGCACGGCCGTCCCAAAGACATAGAAAACAAGGAAATTTGGTGTATCCTCCTTGCTGCCCTAAAACCATCGATAGCACCTTCAAATTACTGCACACCATCCTGTTGTAATCACTGTATTTGATTTTTTCAAGAACCAATTTCAGTGTATTTTATGTTTCTCTCAAGTTGACTAAATGATCGATAGGAATGGAGGCAAGTTTGTTGCCGTTGTGCAATAGCACACACACTTCAAACTTCTCTTCGAACTGTCAATAAAGAGCTTCCATTCATTTGGCGTGTATTCACATCCTATCTTCTCAATCAGCCCATTTAATATTACAGTAAATCACTGCAGTAAATCTGCCTCCTGGTTGTGGTACTTGATGTCTGTTCCGGGTGCGACCATGTTCTTATCCTTGAGCCTTGACCCAAATAATTCCGCAGATGGCTGGCAGATTGAGATCCCTTACCATATCGTTCAGGTCAACCTGCGTGAATGACCTCGTGCTCTTGATATCGCTACTTGGGGCAACATATTCATCGTCATTAGTATCAGCTGGTTCAGGCGTTGAACTTTCATCTGAACCTGCGACATCCAAAGTGGTGAAAGTAGGCACAGGGACTTCATCCAAGTGAGGAACAGGCCACAACCCTGAGGGAAGATTGGGATACTCAATGTAGGTTTGTCTTCGAGCTGAGACCAGACACACTGACCATGCAAAGATAGCAGTCGGTCTGGTGGTTTGGGGGTTCCTTCCATACTATCGGAACTCCAAAACTGAGACTCTTCCTCTGAGATTTTGTCCATTGCCTGAGGTTCTCAACACATGTCCTGCACTCCTTATGAGGGGCCAATGGTTGCTCCTGGTCACCAAGAGAAACACCAAAGTAAGTGTGATATGCTTTGCAAACGAACTCTGTGAATTTTGTGCGCTGTTTTGGAGTGGTAAAAGATCCGAGATATAGCAAAACATTAGGATCGGTTTTACATTTTCTGCGAGAAGCCATTGTCTTCTGCGACACAATCAGTCAGTATAAATGAAGCAATAGCTGGCTCAAGCGATTAGCACAGCACCATTGCCGCAGTCATCCAACCGACAACTGACCTCTCCCTACCAGGCATGCTGTGAATGAATAAGTGATGACGCATCCCTGAGGGGCTATTCTCCCACTTTTGGTCTGATCAGCTAATCAGGTCAGGTGCAGGTAAGGGGAGGGGTATATTATAATGCGGCAGAGGCAAACCAGCTCTGCTGTCGGATCCTGCTGCAGATGTCACTGATTGCGCTGCACAGTTGACCCTCGTGTGGCGTAGTGCAGTGAGGATCTGTCTGTTCTCCCCTTTGGGGCTAAGATGAGAATGAATGTGTTTGAATGAATGAGTAAATTGGGAGTGTGTCGTCCTGTCTCGGCTACCTCCCTTTCCTTGGAGGAAGCAGCCTAGGTATATAGATAGACGGATAATATGGGGACATAAGATTTCCAACGGGAGTTTAGAGACGGGGGCAGAGGGGTGGTTCGTGTGCTTGCATATGTGGGGTGAGGGCTGGGGGAGGATCGCCGCCTCCGACAGGGAAATAATTGCATTAGCGGAGTGTGTTGCGGCGTGATGGAACGGCGATTATGATGATGACAGCACACTGATTATGGCGGTGCACCTGGGGATGCAGACATGCACACACAGACACTCGCCATTTTGATAGCCACAAGAACATAATGCCCCATATATGTGTGCACGACATGAAGCCACCAGTATTTAAGTGCATCCACACTTTCGACTCTCTCTCTCTCTCTCTCTCACACACACACACACACACACACACACACACACACACAATCTATGAAAAGACAATAGGTAACTCAGTGCCATGATAACAATATACAGTGGAGAATGGGACGAAACCTTTCAGTTATTGCAAGAACTGTGAAGCTGCATCAGAAGTACACATTTATATCACATGTATGAATAAGTGGGAGAAATTTAGGAGTTTAGTCAGAATACTAAGCTGGTAACACTGATATCATAGGTTGCAGGTTCGAACAGCAATGTAACCATGAATGTTATTATTTGGATTTATTTTTACAATGACTAATTTCAGAACCCTAGCAGCAGCCAAGCGACAAGCCATGAAGCGCCCTTGCTCTTACTCGTACCAGTACACTTGGCTAGATGAAATTTTCCAATGTCTGGGAATAGGATGGGCATGAGTACCCACACTGATAACAGGAATTGGTGTGCAGCACTTATCTGCTGGCGCGCCATATTGTAAACAATGGTTGTTGGGCCTCAATGATTGGATTAAATATAATTAGCCTATGTTCAGAGATGGATACACAAAATTTGTAACTTTCTCTGTAACTTAATTTTACTAATCTGTTGGTGAGAAGCATAAAGGTTAAATTTCTCTTTAATTCTGGCCTCTGCAAGATTGTTTTACATAGACACGGAAGGAGTTTTACAGCGGGGGGATACGATGTAAGTTGTATTCTCTTCTAGGCTGAATAAAATCTTGCCCTGCGATGTAAAAAGAAAACATAGAAGACTTTTGATGGTGATGGAGCCAAAATATGCGATATAAAAATTGGACTTAAACACTCTGGATCAGAATTCCGTACTAAATATCTTTAATTTACTGCATTCCAAGATTTTTCTTCGATTTTGTTTCAGAAAATCAGCAACGTTTATTCTCGAACTCTGACTGGAGGGGATGTACCTGTACTTATAAAGTAGAAGTGGTATAGCTCATTAGCTTTAACATTGATAGGTATATATAGAATTAGAATATATAGTGCATTAACAATAAACTAGTGACAATGTAATAACCTATCGGTAATAAGCCGGTGTAGTCTGCTTTAATTTTAACTGTCATAAAAAGACTTTGTGGTTCCTTTGTGATTACTTGTAGTTGAGTTATATATATATATATTAGACTTGTGGACGAGCAGTTATTATACTGGAGTAGCTTGTAGTAGATAATCTTCTTTCCCATTTGTCATGTAGTGACAGGAAAGGTAAAGAATAGTATGGGACTATTTTTATTTGTCTTGGAAATATTAACAAGTCTCTCACACAGAGCGAAGTATAGAGTCCAGTCCCGCTAGCTATCTCTCTGTCTCTCTCTCAAGTTGCCAAGCCCTTCTCCCTGCGACCTGTCTCTTGTATGGCTTGTCTCCTTCTGAGCTCTCTTTCCTAAATTCTGGTGAAACAGGAGACGTATCCCGTGTGTTCCTTGTGGATGGAAAGTTTAAGAAGCCTGTGTGTAAGTATGTGTGTATGTGTGTGTATGGTCACAAGGGCTTTGTTCACGGGTGGATTGCTGACAACTAACTGCATCATCTTACTGGCCACTGTCGTCAACTTTCCTCAGTGTAATTTTCAAGCTCATTTTCTATTCCCAGGCTCGCATAGAGCTGTCTGTCTATTTATTTATCTATCTATCTATTATGATTTGTAATTATAATATGGAGTTCTGATATCTGCTCGGTCACGCGAAAATGGCGTACCATCGACAGTCAATGGTCCTAACATATTAATACATATTATATACACATTATAATGAACCTATAAGCTAATTAAGTGAAATACATAATATTGTAAAGGTAACATAATTGTATGAATATTGTATACATATAATATTCATAGTAAATAGTGATTATTCAGTAATATTACATTTTAAACAAGTTGTATACATATTTGAATAAATGCATTGAAGTAAATTATTGAACTGTAATACAGTATGTACTTGGGTTATTGTAGTGAAATGCATACATGCAAGAAAAAAAAAAAGTTTAAAATTAAGATTATGGTAAGAGTTATTAATATTTCATTTAAAGATAATGGTACTGGTCTGCCATACATGGGTCATTCTTCTTTGTATTTATTATTTATTTTTTTTTTTTTTAATATAATTAATACTATATACAATATATATACACTTCATTCAGGGGGGTTAACTTTGATGTTAACTCTCCCCCCCACTAAATAATGACTCCAAATTAGCAATTCTTGCATGCATTCTGTGCATTGCGAACAGCAGTACTGCAACTACAATGCAGACGATTATAAAGACAGTAGGTGCTGGGCTATACACATAATATGGGTTGAACATACTCAAACTCAAATCTTCCCAGGGCTTCATTGTTTCATTGATCAGCTGCATAGTTTCAAACTTAGGTGAAGTCAGCTTAATACTTGTGCTCATGTTTAAGTTCATATCAGGCAGTGGGTGGAAATGTTTGTGTGTATAATTGAGAATGGCGTAGTGATTGATGGTGGATAAAGTAGACATGGCTGGTGTAAATACCGCACAGTAGTCTGGTGCTATGTATAATCCTGATGCTGATGTATGAGATGGTGGTATATCTGGACAGACTATGTAAACTGATGTGTTATGAGGGAAATAAAAAAACTGTGAGTGTCCAATGCGTTGATGGTGTACAAGTTTATCTGGAGCAAAAGTGAAGTTGTAATGATGATGAATATTGTCATTTCTGATGATAGCCATTTCACAAGGGACTGTATCAGTAGGCTGAAACGTGAAAATGTACGCAGGACAAAGATGAACAGCATGTAAGGATGTGCGGCACTTTCGTTCAATCGTTGACTCACTTGCGAAAGTGACAGTGTCCCGTCTCTTGGAGACCATGATGAGTTCGGTGTCTGTGTTGATGTTGATGATGACCAAAGTGTTGTTATTTTTATAGGGGAAGGGGTGTATTTGGTATACTGTGAACAGGTCTTCAGTGATGAATGGTACATGAACTGCCACTGATGTTGGTGTTAGTGTTGCTTCTAAATACGGGTAATATTGCATAAATTCCCTACTGTGGAACAACGGCTTCAATTTATGTTTATGTATGCCTTGACTAACTATCTGACGTAGCTCATGAACTGGAAGTAAGTCAATTGTGATCTTGCCATCACCAGCATTCGAAATTCCTTGCATAAGTGCCCTGAAACGATCTCTAGTGTTCTCTAATTGTAGTAGAATCGTGTCAATATGTTCTGTGATGATGGAGAAGTGTTGGAAAAGTGTAACGTTTCCCTCCAATTCATTTATTTTATCTACACTCTCGAGAGCTATGTTTTCTGCTTGTTTCAGATTTTTCACAATTGTCTTCATTGCTGAGTTCTGTCCTGTGATGAATTTATCTTGGTATGTTAGTACCTGAGCTATCTTATTAAATTTGTTGTTTATTTCTTTAAGGTCATCGTCTGTAGCCAATCCAAAGATGTTCCCAAGAACTGCGCCACCCAGGTCGAACAAACCGCGCTTTTGGCGAGTACGTGTGATGTTGTTCCTGTCGCTCATTACCTCCGTTCCATAAGATGGGAGATCTTGGATCATGACGAGCATAGTTGACTTCGCCTGTTCTAGTTTCCATTTCGCTAACTTTACCATTTCATTCACTTCCTTGGTGTTATGTGCTTGTGAAACATAATTTCCTATCATGAAGTCCAGAGTTCGCATCGGCGTCGCAAGTCTGTCTAGATAAGTAGGTAAGTCATACAAGTAATCTAGACTTATTTCAGTACTCATGACGTCCTTAACGATTGTAGTCGTGGCCGTTGGAGCTATGAGGCATCCTTGTCGTACTATATGTTTGGGGTCTAAGTGCGCATATCCTCTTGCTATGTAGAGGAGAATCCATAGCATAAGTCCCTTCATCGTAACCTACCAAAAAAAAAAAAAATCTATTAATTTCCTATAATGCTGTGGTCGATGATAGTGATGATGTGCGTTACGGTTGATTGTTATTTCATTTATAGAAGGAGTTTAAATCGATATTTAATTCTCGTAAATGATGTATGTAGATTTTATTGGAACAGTTGCACCTATGTTCGATTGTTTGGTATATGACCTTAATTTCTTTTTGTAATCATTGTTGTGTTCTTGCTTGGTTTCTTGAGGTACGTTCACCTGTTCGGTTGTATCCGAGGCTGAATAATTGTGTGATAATTCCCTTGAAACTCGTTTTAAATGGTCAATATGAACTTGTTTCTCCTCACCACTTGAAAGTGACTTAATTAAAACTTTGTTTGCTTTAATGTTAATTACTCTGTATGGGCCCTCAAATTTTGGGGATAATTTATTGTCTCTCGTATGAATGACACCGTAAACAATGTCTCCTAAGCTGATAGGTGAATCTTTTGCCTTCTTGTTAAATGCCTCCGTCATTTCTTCCTTGGACATCGTTAACTGTTTTTTGACTCTTTTGTGAATGTCCTGGAATTCACGTAAGCGGAGTTTAGAGTAATCATCGTAATTGTATATAGGCATGCTGTCACCTTCTAGGAGCTCATATGGTAATTTTTTATCTGTGCCATATATAATGAAATGTGGTGTGTCACCGATGGATTTATTTATAGACCCATTAATTGAGGCTTCTACTCTGGGAATCCAATCATCCCAGCTTGCATAATTTTCACTGAGAATGTGTCGTAGCACATCTAATACCTTTTTATTTTGTCTCTCTACCAACCCATTCGATGTTGGGTGATAGGACTAAACGTTAACCATTTTGATGTTGTATTGTTTACATATTTCTAGTAAGATCTCAGAATTAAATTCTCCTCCATTATCACTTATTAGTACCTTTGGGGTAGTAAAGCGACATATTACATTATCTGTTATTGCCTTTGCTACTGTCTCTGCTGTCTTATCTTTAATTGGAGCTAAAATGACATAACGGGAAAAATGATCCGTTGCTACGAATAAGTATAGGTTATTATTGTATGATAATGGCATCTTGAGTAAATCAACAGCGACAACGTCCCATGGTTGATGTGGTACAGGGTAATTACCCATTGGTGCAGGTGTGATTGGTTATCCTTTGTGTTTCGCACATGATTCGCATCTGTCTATATGATTGTTTATATCTTTTCGTAATGAAGGCCAGTAATATAATAGCTGGGCTTGGTTGAATGTCTTATCCTTTCCAGGATGTCCTGCATGTGGGCTGTCGTGTATCAATCGTAATACTTGGGGTATCATGTCATTAGGTACTACCAACTGGTTAGTATTTCTTTGGCGTTTTGGTTGTTTAGAGTTAATTTTGTATAATGTATTATTGACCATTGTGAATTGTTCAAGTGGGACATGCAGTTTGGGTAATTGTATGTCATCTCCACTTTCTAACTTGTATATTACTTTAGACCATATTGGGTCAAGTCTTTGTGCCTTTGCGATATCCTCGTGGTTTGGGATAGTTCCAAAATAAGTAATAAATCATTAAACAGCTTATGCCTTTAAGTATATTATACTTTGGACCACAAGCACTGTATAAGAAAAAAGAGACATCTTGTTCGTGTTGGAGGAAACTTAGAGTATAAAGGAAATGAGGAAGGGAAGTCAGGATATTAAAAAGAGGAAAAAGGAGATGTGAGGATAGTAACATGAGCTGTTATTAATTTAATGGTGTGAAGGGGCGTGTACATGAATGTGAGAGAAAAAAATTATTAGGGTGTAATTATCACGGATCCAAGGCCATGAAGGGAACTGGGCATATGACATAAGGAGAAGGATAGGTATCAGAGATACAAATTTTAGGTTTGCCAAAGGAAAATTAATAGGACTGGTAGCGATGGAGTTAATCAATGTGAAAAACAGAGAGCTACATTACTTAATATGAAGGGAAGAAAAAAGTGTGATGGAAGGGAATCATACCTAGGGGGAAAAGCAACAGACAAACACAGCACAGTCACAGAAATACCATTCTTGCTTTAAGGGTTGGAGTAAAAGTGGTTTTCCCAGAACTGGTAACATTGAGTTCAGTGATGTACAGTATTTATCCACATATCGCTACGTAAATGGATGACAAAAAATATATATATTAAACTAAAACTTCAATAGTTACGTGTCTGGTGAAAGTTTAGAGTTGCTTGCAGCGGCACTCGTTCAGTTGACGAATGACAGAAAAATAGGACAATGAAACACGATTAGTAATTATAGGGCTTTGTTGAAATACTGGACGTGCATGTGGCAAGGACGGTCCCGGTCTGCCTCTTTCTACTACACCTTAACTGCCTCACCCTCTTTACCAAACACTACGTTCCTCACCACACCCTACTTCACCCTACCTGCCTTATCCTTCTCCACCGCACGTTATCTATCTCACCTCCCCCAGCGGAGAAAATATTCATGCAGTGTAGTGCGGATTCGAAAACTGTAGTACGGATTCGAAAACAATATAATGAAAATTAAATAAAGATAGGGAAGGTAAAGGATAAGTAAATATATGAGTGCTAGCTAAGGAATAAGCGACAGAACAAGAGAGTTTAAGGCAAAACCTCTTAACTGAATTTGCTCAGGCAATTACTTACAAAGTGTAGGGGAAGCGGCCAAGGGAATTAGGGAGGGAGAGAGTGAGAGAGAGTGTTACGAGCCCACAGAGCGAGAGGGGAGGAGAGGAATGTTGGATAAGGCCCTGTAACTGTGTCAGAGAGAAGCAAAGAGAATATTGACACAAGAGTTGGAAATGAAGAAGAAAAAGTTAGTCTGACTTTCTGAAAGATAACTGGGAAGGAAATTTTACCACTCACGTTGAATGGTATCAAGAGACTAACTGTAAGAAAGTAATACCGCAAAGACCAGGTGTGAGATATAAGGCGCAGACTAAGAGGGAGTTAACAGATGTTAGTGAATCTTATGTAGGAGAAGAAAGAGAATTTATGGTAAAGAAGTGAACAGGATAATCATTGAAAAATATGCAGAATAATGGAACGAATTTTGTAGAACATATTGTCCATGTTTTGTACAAAGTGGTGTGTCAGCGAAAGATGTTGTTACTTTCCTGTAGTTGTCAGGAAAAAAAAATCTTGCTATAAAAGAAGATGCTTCTATCAGTTTCTTCTCAGATAGAGAAAGTTGTTAATGAATGCAGAGGAAATAATCTAATTATTTTTTTAAATAGTGTTTTTTTTATATATTTCGACAGAGAAATATTACGCCTCTGAGGAGATTAATAAAAAATAACTAAGACAAACAGATGCATTTATTCTATGGCATAAGAAATAAGCACAACAAAAGTGTACAGTGCCACTCCACAGCAGAACTCTCAGTGAACTTAGAGACTCACAGCATCTCTCAACCGATTTCCGTAACAATCCCAAGCTTAGCCCAAATATAGCCTACTCCTAGTTTTCTGTAACGCACTCTGTTGCTAGGAAACACTTGCCTTAGAACCACTGCCTCATCCTCCTCTGCTGGGAGTAATGCCATGTCTTATCCACTGTGTAGAGGGAAAAAACTTGTTTTTTATCTGAAGTAGGAGACACCGTACAGTCAACAAAGAGTATCGCACATCTTACCGCACATATCACTCTGTATCAAGGACGAAGCATTGTGATATATGAAGTATCCTGTGATTATTAGAGTAAATGTTGTCCTTGGTAATTATTAGGACTCGAAATCGCGCAAAAATTCACATTTTGGGTGCAGTGCTTTATAAGGCACTGGATTAATTTATTCATATGTGTCCTACAAAACTCACTTATTTTCATATCCTTCGTATCCAGGTGTGCGATACTTTTTTTTTTTTTTTTTTCTGATTGTATACCCTCTGTGCAAGGCGGGGGCGCCCACCATCCACACTCGATGTAGTCCTGCCTTTGGGTGACTGCACTGAATGATAAGACAAAGGTTTTCTGTGAGCCAGAAAATCGTCTACTGCTTTGGGTGGTAACAATGTAGCTAAAAGACTGCTGGTGGTTCATGGGTTAAGGCGCTCCAAAAGGAATGAGGCTGTAAGGCTTTATATCCGAGGATTGGTTGGAGTGTATTGCTCACATAATGCCAGTCATGAAGGAGCGAAGCTGGTAACCATAGCCGTAAATGTCAGGAATGAGTAGCCTACCCCCGAATCCCCACGCTCCTCATGGCCAACAAAGTTTTGGATGGAGGATGAATGGGTGTATAACCTCTTTATGAAAGACAGTAACATTACAGTTATGAATCAACACACGCAGGCAGGCAGGCACGCACACACACACACACACACACACACACACACACACACACACAGGCGCGCGCGCGCGCGGCTCCCTTCCAGCTCAGATCCCCCCCTTTACAATTACCTTCATTCCATTCCTCCCCTCGCTTTCCTGTCCTTTTCTTCCTTCTTCTCCCCCCTTTCTTCTTGGTAGGCTACTTCTGTCTCAGTATTCTCTCTCTCTCTCTCTCTCTCTCTCTCTCTCTCGTAATTTTTTTTTCTATTATTTTTTTCTTTTCCACTTCCTCCTCTCCCCTCGTTCCAGTTTTCTCCCTCCTCCTTCAAGGCCATAAAGTTGTCTCATCTTTATATATCTCATCCATTATCCTTCTCACCCCCTCGTAACTGTGCCTTGCCTCTAATCTTCACTATAATTCCCCAAGTCAGTGATCCCTGGAGGGCATTTAGTCAGTGGTGCGTGATGGGTTGGCTGTGCAAGGCTGAACAACTCACACTCCTACACTTGCACACCCTCCATCACCAACCCACGGGACACCATAAGGGTCTATGCTATTTTTACTCTAACCTGCCTTCCATGCTGTTTTTACTCTAACCTGGCCCTCCATGCTGTTTTTACTCTAACCTGGCCCTCCATGCTGTTTTTACTCTAACCTAGGCATCTATGCGTTTTTACTCTAACCCGGCCTTCCATGCTGTTTTTACTCTAACCCGGCCTTCCATGCTGTTTTTACTCTAACCTGGCCTTCTATGCTGTTTTTACTCTAACCTGGCCTTCTCTGCTGTTTTTACTCTAACCTGGCCTTCTATGCTGTTTTCTCTACCCTGGCCTTCTATGCGCTTTTACTCTAACCTGACCTTCTATGCTGTTTTTACTCTAATCTGGTCTTCTATGCGTTTTTACTCTAATCTGGCCTTCTATGCGTTTCTACGCTATCTTGGCCTTCTGTGCTGTTTTTACTCTAACCTGACCTAAAACTGTCATATCTCCATGTTGAACGCTGAGTTGTAAAAGTAGTTTGACACAAAATATGATGCTAGGCACGAAGAAGTGCTTTGGAAAGGATGTTGAGTTGTAGTATCGTCTTTGTTCTCCATTGACTTACTTGAAATAACCAGTAGGTGGACGAAAATCTGGGCCAAATTAGAATAAAAAGCTTACGCAATATATATTCCTGATATATCTAAGGTTTATTTAAACATTTTATTTTTTTAGTTCTTTACAGTACTCACATGAAATTATAAGAACGCCTTTGTACTGGCGTATATTGTAAGCCCGGTTAGAATTATTACCAGCTTATATAAATTAAGCAATTTCATTTTTCCCTCACGTGTGTACAGTACATTGTAAGGTTTCTTATACTGCTAATGTGTGTGCAATAAGGCTTTAGTCTTGTGTATATTGTAAAGTTCAGTTTTTTCTGTCTTGTGTTCAGTGTAACGTTTCAGTTATTCTTTTGTATATTGAGAGGTTTCAGTTATTATTCTCTTGTGTATATTGTGAGATTTTAGTGTGTGTGTGTGTGTGTGTGTGTGTGTGTGTGTGTGTGTTCCAGGAGAAGGAATGAAATTTTTATGCTTAGGCCTGTGGACGCAGGCTTCATTTGGCTGTAGCTACCACAGGAACTGGACTTTAGGGATCTCAGTGGACCTCGACCCCTTAAGATAATGTCCAAAATATTCAAAAAAAAAAAAAAAAATTACTTGCACAGCATATTGGTACAGATCCAGATGTGCTATGATTTCATGGTGACTAAGTATGGACGACTGAGGAGGGACTGCAGCCTCTTCTTGGAGGGTGATTTTTTTTTTTACAAACTCACATAAATAAATAAGTAAAGTGAAAAGCGTAGCTCGATAGTTCACTGAAGTCATTGTTTACACAATAAAACCAATATATATATATATATATATATATATATATATATATATATATATATATTTTATGGGTTTGGGGTGTATACAGTTAAAAACGACTCATTTGTACTTTATCATGTGACACAGTACTGGAATAATGTGCGGGGTTATGCTTTTACCGTTACAGTCTTACAATAATGTAATCAAACACCATAAGATTTCTAATAAAAATGGATTAGGTATAATAACTGGGAAAATTTCGTTTCAGCGCGTTTCACCTCCGAGCTTCATTGGACCAACACGTTCCAACCATTAGGGTGGACAAGTTTACTCCGTGTGTGGATTGGTTGGTCAGTGACATTGCGCCGAGAACTTCCGGTCTTTACGTGACGACTGAGTGAATGTGTGCTTTATAATAATGACCATTTGCTGATGATTATCCCACTTTGTGCTCTCCTGTACCTTTTTCTAGGTCCCTCCTAATCCACATAGTAGTGGAAAGTCGGGTTAGATGTTTATGATGAAATTATTGCTGATGTTGGTTTTGCAAACATGATAAAATCAAACGGATATACAGAAAATCATTTATGAATAGTCAGAGCAGCTGTTGTGGTTACGGTCGTTATTGCTGAGACTTTTCCATTAACCTTTTTTATTTTCGTATTATGAAAGTAGTGCAGAAAATGAGTATCAAGAGAATAATGCAGATATTTCGAGAGCCAACAACGGTTTTTTCACAATTGCTCCGTACATATGAACTAACAGTCAGAGAGGCAATATAGTCAGGCATGTTCAAGGAAATACAGACTACAGAAATAGATAATTACAATAAAAACGCAGGCAAAATGGAACCAATTTAGCAATGAACGAGAATAGACACAAACAACATCAACTCTCGCTCACTTATTGATCTTATCATAACGGAATGAAAAGTAAGGTACAGGTGAAAATGCAACATTGAACTATGAAATGAACGAAAATTTGCACGACAGCTAAATCAAAGCTTTTTTTTTTTTTTTTTTTTTTTTTTATGCGAGGAAGAAGGAACCAAAGGCCATGAGCCCGCAGTAACAGTTCCCTCCAAGAGAAAAACAAAATACAATAGAGAGCCAAATTCAAGATCCGATCATTTTGAGATGCCTGGACACACTACGTTTGAAAGACTGGAGATAGGCAGAAGGAAATACAGACAGAGGGAGACAGTTCCAGAGCTGACCTGTTGCATAAATGAAAGACTGGGAGTAACGGTTAACTCTTGCATTAGAGAATTGGACAGAAAAGGGATGAGAGTTTGCTGCCAGACGGGTGCTACGCGCCCGTCGTAGAGGTGGAGGAATGCAAGCAGACAGTTCAGAGGAGCAGTGACCATTAAAGTATCGATAGAAAAGAGATAAAGATGCAACAGTGCGGCGAAGAGACAGAGGTTGAAGGGAGTCAGTAAGAGGAGGAGAGTTAATAAGACGAAAAGCCTTTGACTCCACCCTATTGAGAAGAGCTGTATGAGGGGAGCCTCCCCACACATGAGAGTTGTACTTCACACAGGGGCGGATAAAACCCCTGTATAGAGTCAACAATTGTGCAGGGGTAAAGAAAGAGCAGAGTCGACTTAGCACACCCAATCTCTTGGAAGCAGATTTTACAAGAGATGTAACATGATCTTTCCAAGATAAGTCCCGAGTAAATGAAACCCCAAGCATGTTCAAGGATGATGCAGGATTAATCGGAATATTATTAAACATTAGTGGGTATACCTGTGGAAGATTTTGTCGGGTTGATAGGTGTAAGAACTGAGTCTTAGATGCATTAAAGACAACCATATTATTTTTACCCCAGTCAGAGATATGAACCAAGTCAGACATTAGGTGTGCCATAGCCTCATCCCTTGTTTCTTGAAGTAACTGTTGAGATGGGCGTTGTGGGAACCGAATGGAAAGGTGAAGGGTGGAGTCATCAGCCTATGAGTGGATAGGGTTAGATGTACAGCATAGAAGATCATTGATGAATAAAAGGAAGAGAGTTGGTGATAGGACAGAGCCCTGAGGAACACCACTGTTGATAGATCTAGGAGAAGAACGATGGCCGTCTACGACAGCAGCTGTAGAACGACCAGAAAGGAAGCTAGCGATGAAGGCACAGATAGAAGGATAGAAACCGTAGGAGGGCAGTTTGGAAATTAAAGATTTATGCCAGACTCGATCGAAAGCTTTGAGATGTCAAATGCAATGGCAAAGCTTTCGCCAAAGTCCCGAAAGGAGGATGACCAGGAGTCTGAAAGGTAGGTGAGAAGATCGCCAGTGGAGCGTCCCTGACGGAACCCATACTGACGATCGGAAAGAAGGTTGTGATAGGAAAGATGCCTTAAAATTTTTCTATTAAGAATTGACTCGAAAACTTTTGAAATACAGGACGTTAAAGCAATTGGACGATAGTTGGAGGGTTGGGAGTGGTCACCCTTCTTTGGGACTGGCTGAATGAGAGGAAACTTCCAGCAAGAAGGGACGGTACAAGTTGACAGACAAAGGCGAAATAGTTTGCCTAGGCAGGGTGTAAGCACAGAAGCACAGTTTTTGAGAATAACAGGAGGGACCCCATCAGGCCCATATGCCTTGTTAGTACTGAGGCCAGTAATGGCAGAAAATACATCAACTGAAGAAATTTTAATGTCAGCCATGAGGAAGTCAGAGGGGGGAAGTGATGGAGGAACAGCATCGGAATCGTCTAAGGTGGAATTGGAGGAGAAAGTCTGTGCGAAGAGATCTGCTTTATCAGTAGAAGAAATAGCTACAGAACCATCAGAGTAGAAAAGAGGAGGGAAGGATGAGGAGGTAAAGTTGTTAGAAAGATTTTTGGCAAGGTGCCAGAAGGAGCGGGAAGAATTCGAGTTGGAGAGTTGAGAGCATTTAGTATGGATGAAATTATTTTTAGTAGAGCGAAGAACAGACTTAGCACGATTCCGGGCAGAAACGTAAAGATTATGTGATTCAGGGGTGGGTTGGCTCCGGTACCTTTTGTAGGCCTTCTCCTTGTTGCGGACCGCATTAGAACAAGCGTGATTAAACCAAGGCTTTCTTGCGTTAGTCAAAGGATATGAGAAAGGAATGTATGCTTCCATGCCCGAGAGAATAACCTCCGTAATGCGCAAGGCACACTCAGATGGCTCACGGTCATGGAAGCAATAATCATTCCAGGGAAAATCAAAGAAGTACTGCCTGAGGGCCTCCCAGTCCGCGGCTCCAAAATGCCAGAGACGACGTTTCCCTGGAGGGTCCGCAGGCCGTACTGGAGCGATAGGACAGGTTAAGGTAATAAGGTTGTGATCGGAGGAGCCCAACAGAGAGAAAAGATTAACAGAGTAAGCAGAAGGATTAGTTGTGAGGAAGAGGTCAAGTATGTTGGAGCTCTCTCCAAGGCGGTCAGGGATACGGGTAGGGTGCTGTACAAGCTGCTCTAGGTCATTAAGGATAGAAAAGATGTAGGATTGTTCACCAGGTGGATCCGTGAAAGGAGAGGAGAGCCAAAGGTGGTGGTGAACATTGAAATCTCCAAGAATGGAGATTTCAGAGAAAGGAGAAATGGACAGAATGTGTTCCATCGTAGAAGTAAGATAGTCGAAGAATTTTTGATAGTCAGTAGAATTAGGGGATAAGTAAACAGCACAGATATATTTAGTCTGAGAATGACAGGAAAGCCGAAGCCAGAGAGTGGAGAATTCAGAAGAATCAAGTTCAGGAACACGAGAGCAAGATAAGTCGTTGCGTATGTATACACAACAGCCACCTTCGGCTTTGAAATGAGTATAGAGAAAGTGATGGAAGTGCTGTTCATTTATCTGTAGAAACATCATTTCCATGCATGGGATATATTTTTTAAATAATTCAGTCATGAGAGAGAGTCATATGGTCAGGTCATCCGTCATCATGAATAATGAGTGAGGGGAAAATGGTGAAATAATGCACCCACTGCCACCCCACCAACCCTGACGCTAACATCGACACACTCACGGCTACTCCACCCATACACCCACTGCCACTCCACTAACACTAACCCTATGATCACACATACTGCCACTCCACCCACACTGACCCTAACATAAACGCAGCCACTGCCACTGCACCCACACTGCCCCTAACATCATGACACCCACTGCCACTTCATTAACAACAACCCTAACGTCAACACACCCACTGCCACTCCAACCCTACTAACTCAACATCATCCCACCCACTGCCACTCAACCCACACTGACCCTAAGCATCATCACACCCACTGCCACTCTACCCACACTAACCCAAACATCAACACACCCACTGCCACTCCAACCACACTAGCCCGAACTTCAACACACCCACTGCCACTCCACCCGCACTGACCCAAACATCAATGCACCCATTGCTACCCCACCCATTCTGACCCTAACATCAACGCACCCATTGCCACGCCACTCACAATGGCCCTGACATTAACATCATTACATACCCACTGCCATCCCACCCACACTGCCCTATCATCAAAACACCACCTGCCAACCCGCCCAGATTGATCATAGCATCAGCACATCCACTGCCACCCAGCAAAAACTTACTCTAACATCATCTCATCCATTGTCACTCCACGCACACTGACCCACACATCAACACATCCATTGCCAATCCATGCACAGCGATCGTAACGTTAATATACTCACCAGGTAAAAGAGTTACTTGGTGGCAAGAAAGGTTCAGAATATTATATTGTTATTATTTCTTAGTAATTTCTTTTAGGACATCAAATATTGAGAAACTGAATGGCTATCAGAAGCAGAAGGAAATGACCTCCAAAATATTTATTTGCCTCAGTGTACCTTATACAATTGTATTTCAAGGCAAACGAAAACTCACTCGAATTTGGTGCCAGTTCGTTGAATACTGCATAACATACCTCTTCGTCTGGTTGCAATAACACTACCATATTGGTACCTGTGTGTTCTCCATTCACTCATCTCCAACTACCTGACAGCTATGTATTCAACATTATTTTCTGAATATGAAGTGAAATTCTGAGGATACTTTCAAATTGTCATCACATACCTTATTTTTCTACCTAGTTCTTTTAATGTCTTCACTGACTGGATCCCACTTCACTTCATTATTTCTCAGATTTTTGCCTAAACAATATAACGGTACATGAACATATATTTACTGCCGTACCTCTGTCATAATAGACTTTGTAGTTACTTGTAGCTGAAGTTATATACATTAGACTTGTGGACGAGCGGTTGTTATCCTTGAGTTGTTTGTAAGTAGATAATCTTGGTTCCCATTTGTCATGCAATGACAGGAGAGATAAAGAAGAGTATGGGACTATTTTTATTTGTCTTGGAAATATTAACAAGTCTCTCACACACGAGTGAGTATAAGTAGAGTCCCTGTCTCCCTGTCTCGCTCTCTCTCTCTCTCTTCCAAGTTGCTAAGCCTTTCTCCCCACTACCTGCCGATTCTATGGCCTCTCTCCTTCTGAGCTCTCTTGCCTAAATTCTGGTGTAGCAGGGGTCGTGTCACGTGTGTTCACTGTGGTTGGAAAGTTCTAGAAGCCTATGTGTGAGTATGTGTGTATATGTGTGTATGGTCACGAGGCGCTGTCGTGTGCCTATAAAGTATTCCTTGAGTTAAGAGTGTGTAAGCATGTTTAGCATTGCTCGATTCTTGCAGACACAATACCTTCTCATCATCTGACTTCCTGCTTCTATCTGTCTCTCTGTCTATCTAATTATCTATTTATCTATTATGATTTGTAAATATAATGTGGAGTCCTAACATATGCTCGGCACACGCCGCTGGAGGTCCTCCAACAGCAATCATCATTGACATATGCTAATCTAGTAGTACATAATATTGATTATAATATTGTATACATATAACATTCATAGTAAATAGCAATGATCAAGATATTACATTTTAAACAAGTTGTATACATATTTGAATAAATGCAATGGTTGTTGTATGACACTTTGTAAGACGTGCATGTACAACAGACGTCCGCATATAATTGAGTAATGGCAATACTGCTAGGTTACACATTACATACTGAGTTATCCCTTTAGTAATGTCTAATATTTCACCTAACTTGTAAGATGATTCTGGTAATACAGAATTGTGGTAATACATAATTGTAACATTGTGAATTGTTACATGATTGTATTGTAATTGTTACATTGTAGTAACATTGTGGTAATACATAATTGTAACATTTTATGAATTGTTACATAATATTGTGGTGATGCATAATTGTGTTGGCCTTATAATTGTAGTTACATTTTGTTAATGCAACTGTTACATAATTGTGTTGGCCTTATAATTGTAGTTAAGGTTACATAAAAGTTACATCTTGTTAATGCAACTGTTACATAATTGTTACATATTGTTTGTAGTTACATAATTGTAGTTAAAGTTACATAAAAGTTACATCTTGTTAATGCAACTGTTACATAATTGTTACATATTGTTTGTAGTTACATAATTGTAGTTAAAGTTACATAAAAGTTACATCTTGTTAATGCAACTGTTACATAATTGTTACGTATTGTTTGTAGTTACATAATTGTAGTTAAAGTTACATAAAAGTTACATCTTGTTGATGCAACTGTTACATAATTGTTACATATTGTTTGTAGTTACATAATTGTAGCAAGTGTAACATAATGCAATCGTTTGTCATTTCATAATTGTTACATATCGTTTGTAGTTACATAATTGTAGTTAAAGTTACATAAAAGTTACATCTTGTTAATGCAACTGTTACATAATTGTTACATATTGTTTGTAGTTACATAATTGTAGTTAATGTTACATAAAAGTTACATCTTGTTAATGCAACTGTTACATAATTGTTACATATTGTTTGTAGTTACATAATTGTAAGAATTGCAGTCCTGACATTCAATCCGGTCATGCTGCGGTCGATGATAGTGATGATGTGACATGCCACTAGCTTGTGGAGACAATTTGCATTTTGTTTCATTTATAGAAGGAGTTTATGTGATGATGTGCCATGCCACTGGCTCGTGGAGACAACAATTTGCTTTTTATTTCACTTATAGATGGAGTTTATGTGGTATTTTGGCATTTGTAGTAACACGCTTATTTTCATTTGTTTATTATGTGATCTTACTCTATTTCTTTTTCTTTCCTTTTTTCTTTTTTTTTTTATGTATTGATTTTCCATAGTTTGTTTTTTTCGTTTGTCTACGCTTTTTCTTTGTTGTTCATGGTTGCATAATTACTGGCTAATTTCCTAGGGACCCTTTTTTTAAGGTTTAGTTTATATTGCACAGATATTACTGAAAATGATATTATATAGTCCCATATTTTGTTATTTTATATAAAAAAAAATATATATACACTATATACAGTATTAACTATATACACTGATTTGTTGTTCACTTGTACCTATCGTGGGTAATATGTGTGTCAGCACTGTGTGGAAATCATTGTCTTCACGATTGTGTTGAAGATGATCACTCTTGCTAACGTCGTTTGTGTTGGCCATTTTTTTTTCTCTGGTCTTCCTTGTAACTTAATTTATCTGTTTCCACAAGGTAGCTTTAATTAATAAATTTTTAATATAGTTCTTTTAATCGCTCACTGAGTAACTGTGGTGGTATATTTTCTTTATCACTTTGTAGATGTAATAATGTATAGATGTATGTATGAAAGACGTATTTTATGTAGGTATAAATGGTAACACTCTTTGGTAGTAAATAAATATAATAATAAATGAATGAATATATACAGTGCAGAATATTTATTGTTGGTGCAAGTATTTAATGATTGAATTATGATGATAATTGAAGAAGGTGTATGTATTTAAGTTGTAACTATACAGCACGTTTAATATGTTTGTGCAAAATGTGTTGTCTATCACTGTGTATCGTACAGAAGAAGTAAATATGTAACTCACTAATTTTTACCGTGGTGGAAATGGTGTGAGTGGTGTTGCACGTGGTGATAGCGTTGTTCTTCACGGGTTGATTGACATGTTGTGGGGTGTCAGACACACGGCTTGTCGTCGTCTCAGCACACGTATGGTGACGTCGACTTCCCACACTGGTAGCTGTGGTGAGTAAATGAGTAGCGATGAGTAACTTGAGTGAAGATGAGTAAGATGAGTTGTGAATATGGACTTGGTATTTGCTTCGTCGTCTTGACCTCTTCACTCCTGCGTCAGCGGTGGAGGTTGGGGGACGGTAGGAGAGAAAGGAGGGAGAGGTCAGATAGTTGTGAGTTGTGAGTTGTATCTCACTCTTTGTTTGTTTGTTTTGTATTTTTCTTTCTTGATGTATTCTCGGTCCTTTTTTCTTGTGATTTACTCGTCGTAGGATGAAGAGTGTCGCTACTTGTAGGTGCGTTTAGAAGATTATACAGACGACTCGTAGAGTTGTTACTTGTAGTTGATTGTAGATGGTTGTAGTTCGTTGGTTTGTCGCAGAAATTTCAGGATTGTTTGTATCAGTACTTTGTTAAACTACTTGCAAGGTGTCCTGTGACCTCTTCACCTCTAGATCAGCGTGATGATCGGCGAGACGGAGGGGGCTGGTTGGAGAGAATACTGTCAGGAGCTGGTTGTGAGTTGTTGGTTGTGAGAGGTATTTTTTTGTTTTCAATCTTGATATTTTGTAGGAATTCACTGTTGATTCGTAGACGAGGTTCGTATCCCACCTCTGCCACCAAATGTCATAAAAGACTTTGTAGTTACTTGTAGCTGAAGTTATATATATTAGACTTGTGGATGAGCGGTTGTTATCCTTGAGTTGTTTGTAAGTAGATAATCTTGGTTCCCATTTGTCATGCAATGACAGGAGAGATAAAGAAGAGTATGGGACTATTTTTATTTGTCTTGGAAATATTAACAAGTCTCTCACACACGAGTGAGTATAAGTAGAGTCCCTGTCTCCCTGTCTCGCTCTCTTTCTCTCTCTTCCAAGTTGCTAAGCCTTTCTCCCCACTACCTGCCGATTCTATGGCCTCTCTCCTTCTGAGCTCTCTTTCCTAAATTCTGGTGTAGCAGGGGTCGTGTCACTTGTGTTCACTGTGGTTGGAAAGTTCTAGAAGCCTGTGTGTGAGTATGTGTGTATGTGTGTGTATGGTCACGAGGCGCTGTCGTGTGCCTATAAAGCATTCCTTGAGTTAAGAGTGTGTAAGCATGTTTAGCATTGCTCAATTCTCGCAGACACAATACCTTCTCATCATCTGACTTCCTGCTTCTATCTGTCTCTCTGTCTATCTAATTATCTATTTATCTTTTATGATTTGTAATTATAATATGGAGTCCTAACACCTCTTCTCCACATCGGAGTTTCTGTCAGAAACAGATAGGGAAGTAACCTTCACCTTGAATTCATGGCACTGTCGCCTGTCTCCCCTGTCACCGTGATCCACTTTACCACTGAAATGCTCCACTCTGCCTTCCATTGATACACAACAGTGCGTCTATTCTGTCTCGTTGCATTGTCTCTGTCTCATTCCAGCCACTGTCTACGTTACTCTTCTGATGAAATCTGTCATCCCATAGCCCACTTAAATCACGCTTCAGTTCCATCTCTTTCTCTCCCCAACACCACCTTCATTCAGACCCTGTACCCCAGCCATCTCGATCCACCTCGTATAACTCCCAGGGCTTCAGGGTTCTCGGAGCCTCCGATCGGGTTGTAAAGTATCCATCCCAGCCAGACCTCCACTGCGGCTGGTAATTCTGCATGTCCATGGGATTTCCAAGTGTAACTGGACACTGCACTGTGTCCATTCATGCTCGCTATTCGGTGTGTTGCGGCCGATATAATTCAGTCGTCTCTCCCGACCCCATATACCCGAAGCCTGTGGAAGATTTAGGTGGCACCATTATTGCTGCATGTGGACGGTTTCAATTATATTCTCCAGTTTTATGCACGTGTACTTAACACCATGCATTGACATAAAAGGTGTTGACATTCCTGACAAGCGAGGTGTATTTGTCCACCAGTTAATCACTTTATTGCTAGGAGTTAGAAAGGAGCTCTTAGACAGTGCAACAACCGAGCCCGTCAATCAGAGACTGAGCATTTGACTAGGCCCTGTAACCTTGACCATCGACATATTATTCTCAAAATCACCCTTGCCAGACCACACCGACAGCTTTACCACCAAGCTTGGTTCACTATGATCGAGCGAGCGATATTTACTCTCAGTTAAGTTTGGAAATGGGCGGCCCGACTCGACCATCATGCTAAGCAGAAGATAATAACTGTATTCCTATGTGAAGCAGAGTTGAAATTCTTCCTTCATGTGATACAT
This sequence comes from Coenobita brevimanus, assembly GCF_032717465.1. Classification (NCBI taxonomy): domain Eukaryota; kingdom Metazoa; phylum Arthropoda; class Malacostraca; order Decapoda; family Coenobitidae; genus Coenobita; species Coenobita brevimanus. Next base: position 2,561,202 of record NC_136994.1, on the reverse strand, counting down.
TCATTCAATAAATTTCATCAACTTATAATTCACCCATAAAGGTGTAAGAACCTCCTGAGTATTCGACTCTAATCTGCAAACACGAAATCAAATTTTAAAAGATTTTCCATCGTAACACTGTGTTTTTGGTATCAGCCCTTGCAATTAAATATCGGAGATTCCACCTATAATTTTACAATAACGTTTTTGCTATGTTTTGGTGGTGAAAACACCAAGGGGAAACACCCCATTTCTGGGTTTAATCATCTCATCAATAACCAAGGCTTTATCATTTCAGTTTCCTCGGCAGGGCAGGTAGGCAGCAGAGACTGTAGAATTTAGCACTGTGTGTGTGATGAATGATGCAGCGCCTCACATTAAACCAGCACTCGTGTACTGTTGAAACCTATGTTGCTCAAACAAACCCTGAGCTTATTAAGAACATTGGTTTTCTTTGCTTCATAGTATGTTCTCTATAATACTCAATGAGCAAATATGAATTTAATCAACAGTTAAAAATCATCCCTGGAAAATCATCCAGGGAAAACTTACGGTTTCTTACTTTCGTCTTGCTACTGATAGCCGATAATTTGGCGCAGTTCGTTGAAACTACTTGGCCATTGTGGATATTCCCCGTGGTTCGAACTATACGATGCATCTATTATGTGGGATCACAGCTGAAAACAACACTTATTTCTTTCGTAATAAGTCGATGCCCCGTTGAATATTCAAACCTCATCGATGTTACTATGGAAACGACATAACCAAAGTTCTTGACTCGAATTAGAGAAATAGCAAACTTGACAATCCTTTATCCGTATATCAGAGTAAAACTGTGATAACATGGAGCTCGCTCGCTCGTCACGTGCTCACAAAGCACACTTTACTGGTATTGGATCATAGCTGAGTTGCCTTGCCCTTTGACATTTTCATGAAAAAATATCTTCATCCATGGCTGACCCTCAAAAGTTTCACTATATTTGATTCACCTTGAATAAAAACTGTTTGAGATACAAGATCGGATCTTGTATCTTGCCTTGTGACATTGCTAATTAACTGATTTTTCTAAAACCCGAGTTGCTTCATCACTGCCTGTCCCAGAACCCTTCTTCAAGTCTGGTCACACTGAATCAACTGTGTTTTAGATGACTATGCAGTGTGATACTGACCTGCTACCTATTGTTCTAATATTCAGGTTGTTAACCATCATTCTTTCCACTTGGTAAGGTCCAAAGTATATCATATACGATTGATTTCTTTGTTCACACACACACACACACACACACACACACACACACACACACACACACCGATGAATACAATATACCCCTAGGCTTCTGTGCGTAAGAGTACTGTTAAGTGTCTGACTTTCATAAATGTATGTATGCACGCCTTTCTATTATGAACATCGGGGCTGAATCATTGATAATCAGAGCACTAACATGTCACTTGCAATATGTTCAAGACAATACCAAACCTAACCGTGTTTTAAGTAATCGTCAATAATGCGAGTCAAATTCCTTCTGAATAAAATATCACTCACATATCATTATCTATTGACGCCTCAGGCCTTTATTATATCTTACCGAGGTCATGGACAAAGCTTGACGGCCTCGTTGTTGTACCTTATGTTTAATGTTACAAGACAATGATCATGTAAATTCAGGTGACAATGAGCCTTAACAAATACAGAGCAGGTTTATATCTTGTTACAGTAAGGATATGCTGATGTCCATTTTTTTTTTTTTAATGAAATTTTTCCGGGTTTGTCACTTTGTTATTCCCTCTCCAAGAAAATGACAGCTGACACGAATGAGAACTCTGAATCTGAGCGTGCGACACGAATATTATGCGCAAGTACTGAATGAGAATCATGGTATTTTGTTTTTTGCATGTGGGTATGCTATACGTGTAAGGATGAGTATCTTTTCCCTAGGCCTTCTGAGAATAAAATGTATAAGAGGGTTAGTATGTTAAGCATGTTTCTTCACTGGAACTCTTGACTCACGGCAACTTTGTGCAGAAGCATCGCCTCCTGGGAGAATGTTGGTATCTGGCGTTGATATCCTAATAATGAGTGACAGATCGTGAAATTGTTTCCATAACTGGTCTCAAACTCTGTGATGTAGAATATGCTACGTCCTTGTAATCAGACTGGTTCCTAGGTCTGACTGGCTGTCGTGATGATCGTCTTGTGAAAGATTCCGAGAAGTGTCAGTATAGGAAGTATTGCCACCACAGAGATCTGATTACCATTTCATCACTACCTAGATATAGCTTCTAGACAGCACAAAATGGTTGGGGTCCAGGGTTGAATGTCGTATGTCCAGAGAGGAAAACGGGATTTTCCTGGGAACTCTGTGCCCGAGTGATGACCCACGTGATCCAACAGGTTTAGATCCTCGTCCTTATTGATGGACTCATTGATGGAAGTAGAGGATTCTGTGGATACATTATTGCTGTCCTCTGGGCTGGGACTGTCGGACGGAGACTTGCCTAACCCCCAGATAACAAAGGCACGAGACGTGACATGAGACTGGAATGTGCACACTTGCTTCCAGTCCACAGAACCAAAAAATACTGCAATGGAAAGGATATAGTATGTCAAGTTTGAGAACCATCGGTCATAGGTCAAGGCTATAAGTTTGGTTAGACCGATGGCATTGCGAGGGTACAGTGTTCCTCATTATTTTCTACAGAAATGTTTATTCATCTAAAGAGAGACCCTTTGGACGGGAGGATGCTAATCAGAAGCTTCATTAATCCCTTCACTACTACGACACTAAAGTTGGGTAACCTACAAAAACTTCGATTTTCACCATCCACACCTTCAAGATACGGTTTTGAATTTCCATAAACATATTTGTGTAGATTGTTTTGGGTTCACTCAGTGTAAATAACTAATAGCCATGATTAAAATCTCGTATATCTAAGTTTTAGATATTGAACTAATAATATTGCAATAGATCAACGCACACTGAAAGAGAAAGTAGAATACTTTATACATATAATATAAATTATTTACCAGTACCTGAGAGAAAGAAAGTACATGGTAAGCCAGTACGTCGAAGATACAGAATAACACCAATTTATTCGTTATTACTGAACTGGTTTAACCGATCATGTCCTGAGCTATTTCGCACCTCCGACACCCCCCAATCCCGAGCTATTTTGGATTTTTTTTTTTTTGGCTAAAACCTCTGCTTTTGGTAAGAAACATTGAAAATTCATAGAGAAATCGCTCACCTGAGGTTTAAAATACTCGATACAAGTAGCAGTACCTCCTTGCCTTACTGGGTTTTCTATCAGGCTGGCTCCAAAGAAAACGAGTTCTATGGGAGGGTAACTATTCCACACCACTCATAAACGGTATTTATTTATTTATTTGGTACGAATTTATATGTAGTACGAGAATATATTGGTTTTCAAACAGTAATATAGGCATTATAAGGATTGTTTCACTCACTAACTCATCAACATACCTGACCTTTTTTGGAAACATTACCTGATCATCATTTCTGACTGTTTCTTCCTCTAATGCTATGTAAACTTTGTCCTCCACATTGTCATCGATTGGGGAATCACTCTGGCCCTGAATGTCTTTATTGGTGAGGTCACTGGTAACAGCGGGGGAGGCGTGGCTCAATCGGTAGAAACGTGGCCTGCCGTTCTAATGGACCCAGGTTCAAATCCCCACTGGGGCAGGGAACAGTTTAAGGATTTGAATTTCATTAAATCAAGCTTTACTGATCTACCAGAAGACCCGCCGACATGTCCTAAAAATACCCCCGCTAATATCAATACACCAGTCCTGTATGAGACAGCCCTAGCATGTATTCAATATGGACGGTGGGTGTTAGCGCCGAAGTGGTGACATGTGGAGGTGTATGGTATGTAGGACTGTTGGGCATTGATAGCAGGCTGTGAAGCCTATGCCCAGAGTTGAACACATAAAAAAAAAAAAAAAAGTGAATTGCCAAGACAATGGCATGTGGGGGAGGGAGGGAGGTTATGCAGTGTAAGACATTGTCCCTGCCTGGCATTTTGCAGACAAATAGAGGGAGGTGTCCCGTGTATACGTACGAAAAATCACGCGCAATAATATAAATTGTGCAAATTATGAACCTTGCAATTACACGACATACCAGTACGTCTACGGGACTAGCTGTGACAAAATGTTGCAACGTACCCATACGTCGATGGGATGCCTTGGGTTAAATGAAACTCTGTGCTAGCACATTTAAGCTTGCCAGTTAAATAATGTATTTCGAATATTCCCTGACATTTTAAATTCAAGACAGCCATGGGAAATGAGTTGCCGCCCACCCGCCAAGGGTGCTGGTTGTGAGTGGCCATCATGATGAATTACAATGATCCAGTGGAAATGTCATGCTCAGGAAATCAACAGTCAAAAAACAGAAAAAGTGAGTGCCTTCATGTGTCTGTTTTTGTAGCAAAAATGTGCAATTGTAACAAATGACGGCTTCATATGCCACTGCATAAACAGTAATGTCCTTTCAAAGTCAACATGCAGACCATGTAACTCAATTTTTCAATCGTAATTAATGGTCAGTCTTAATTCCAACGCGTAATTATCCACCAACAGTATTGTTAAACACATCACTCTGATGCACCAGATATTATACTTCACCATCACTAGTAACTTATGCAACTGCTGTTGTTGTTGACCATGCCCAGTGGGTCTAGCCGAGCAGATCCATTAAGTACAGGTAAGCAACCGCCACTACATGGCCGACCCATACAGTGAACCGATGTTCCCCTGTGGTTGACAGCTCCTCACTGTGGCAAGGCGTTTGGAAAAGTGTGGAGGTTGAGTTCTGTGTTGGATACTGCAGTTGCGTCTCTCCACTCGGTTAACTGGAGCACCATAGTAGGCTCCACTTCACCGAATGAGCTGGTTATATGGTGACCACCCAGCAATGTAAATGGTTTCTTGGGAAACCATTAGACATGTCATTCAATGCAGAGGTACCTGAAGTGGAAAGAAGTGTAATAAAAAAGAAATAGAAAGAAAGGGAGAAATAGAAGGAAAAGATGGCAGTCAGAAAAAGAATTATAAAGGAAGCACCACATCAGGGTGAACGGTAGATGGTCGTCACCATCTAAAACCAAGGTTATGCTGTACTTGTCAGTTGCACTATATAATATAACCATTTTCACAACGCGATAACATAATCTCTTACATGAGGATGTGGCATTAATTTATCTTTTTAAATCATTTCTACTTTCTAATTCCTCTTTCACTAACTCTGTTCCTTATTTATTCACGACCTATCCCTTCCTTTTGTCCTATTGTCTTCTTTTGTACGAAGAAGTGTGTGTGTGTGTGTGTGTGTGTGTGTGTGTGTGTGTGTGTGTGTGTGTGTTTTCCCTCATCTCCCAATCCTCATTAGACTCTCTCAACTTCAGCAAGGCTTTGATCATCACACACACACACACACACACACACACACACACACACACACACACACACACACACACACACACACACACACACACACACACACAGTATATTATTGCTGCTGAATGTTACAAGGATGATGTTGTAGCGCAAGTTCACCAATATGGTTCAGCTAGTACCTCCATCAACCTGGCTTGACACTAACATAGGGCAGTATTTCTAGTTGCATGAGAGATATCGTAACATGTCTTCCACAGTGATTTTTTTTTGCCTATTGCATATTTTTAATCTTCTCCGTTACTGGAGCCAAGTCTGTTGATATTAGAAAGATATAAATGGCATGGAAGAGAGAATTTAATTGGTATGGCCACGTAGAGAGAATGAGACATGAAATACTGATTAAGATGTACAGTATAGATGATATGTTAAAAGAATGGGTGGAAGAGAAGGCCAAGGAGGATGTGCAAGGGTGATGTGAAAGAGATTTTTAATTACTGAGGTCTGAATATCCATCAGTGTGAGTGGCGGGTATAGAACAGAACAAATTTGAGTGTATTGTTTGTCGTAGGGATATGAATCGTTGTCACTGATCTGTGACGGGCAAGATATGTAACAAGTGGGGTAAAGATTTTAAAAACCACTTTGGTGTAGACTATTTTATACAACAACTGTGGGAATGAATGCCAGGACTGAAGTTGGTTTATCCTGCATTAGGTCACCACTGAGTGCCATGAGTAACAGTAATCAAGTTTAATATCAGTGTACTTCAGTAATTCCAAAACAGTATTTCAGAGTATAGGATACTTGAGCATGTACGAGTACACCCTACGCCAATATATTACGCAAACTGAATTGCCTTCCAAAGTACCGGCTTCATTCATGTAAAGTCAGTGTGTAATATTATTGTAAATTCTTACATTATGGCACTAAAGAGGGTGTAGACTAAAGGCAGTAATAATTATCATCATCACCATCATCATCATCTTCAGAGTTATTGTAATTATCGTCATTTCCTTACTGAATATGCAAGACCTACAGAAATTCCTTATACCCATATACCCTTTCCCTGAGGGAAGAAAATCTTGTATCACAAGAAGGGGAGAAAAGAGTCAGAAATTACGGTGATATATAACATGGTAATCCCACAGATGAGCTAATTTGCATTCATTAATAAAAACTTGTTGGCCACAAGTCTGAATCCACGGAAGGGGTACACATCATTAAAATGCATGAGCTTTATGGAAATGTTGTCTTTAAGAGTTTCGAAATCACTGTTATCAACGATGGTGCCTTGTAAGGCCTTAT